>NW_027516368.1:2408000-3010000 GCF_048772815.1 Callospermophilus lateralis | reverse complement strand
TGTTTCAGCACAAGTATTCCAGTTGTTTCCTACATCACGTAACTGCCCATAGCTTGCCACATGCATTATCTAGAGAATGTTGTTGGTATTATATATTTTTATTCTTTGAAGTCTGACTATGTTATGGAAGACATGACTATTAAAATCTAATTATAATTAAAGTATCTTTCATTGTCAGAATGACTCTGGGAACTTGGATTTTTTTTCCTCCTAGCCTGGAATAGTTCAGAAAACTTTGTAATTAACAGTATTTAGAGTTTGGCTAAAACTCATCTGTAAATCCATCTGCAGCAGAGACCAGCGAAATGCTCATGAAATTTGTTTCTTTCCCTCCGATGCACAGCTGAACTGCTATTATCAGTCCCTCATGTGGAGATGTGACCCTGCCTCATAGCTGGAATGTGCACTGAGCAGATGGGTTACTGTTGAGGCATTTGAGATAAGATGTATCTTCCCCAAACTCTCGTTTCTTGCTTCATGGTAACTGGATGGCAAAATGAATGAAGCCTCTATCTTTGGGTTGATTCTTGGAAGCAAATTGCAAGAGACTCACTCAAGTAAAACCTGAATTTAGAAAGGAAGTAGACATTTTAACAATGAAAATTTTAGGAATGATGTAGCAGAGAGTATTAATAATTAGCATACACTTTTCCCTAAATATTTGCACGTGATAGATTTCAGGATTTCCTGCATATTCAGAAATCTGAAGATACTTAGTCCCTTTTATGAAATAATATAGTAGTTGCATATAACCAACTCACATCCCCCCATATACTTTAAGTCATTTTTAGATTATTTATATACCTATAGAATGTAAATACAATGCAAATAGTTATTATTTTGTATTGTTTAGGGATAATGATCAGAAAAAAAAATATCAGTACATGTCAATACAGATACAATTTTTTAAGAATGTTTTCCATCCATGGTTCATTGAATCCACAGATGAAGAACCCATAAATCTACAGGGATGACTATAGATGACTAATCACAGATTTCTGGAATCTTTTGAAATGATGAATATGAAAACAGTAGACCAATCTGTCTTGTGAATGTAGATTTAAAAGTTGTATTACAACCCAGGAATATCTCATAAAAGCAATTATTCAATGGTCAGGTTGGGTTTATTCCAGGAAACAAAAAAGAGCTTAATATTAGAAATGTATTAATATTCACAAAACAGTGGTGTTGAATATAATTCATGATGAAATTGCAGCTTTCTGTCTGTCATGGATAGAGTTGTTTCCCTCCCCTCCACCATCCCCCAAATTAATTTGCTGAAGTCCTAATCTTAACTGAGAATGTGATTGTATATGTGGATAGGTTTTCAAAGAGATAATTAAGTTAAAATGAGTTCATTAGGGTAGGCTCTAATTTAATATGACGTGCTTATAAAAGAGGAAATTACACCACGCATGCACAGGAGGCAAACCATGTGAAGATAAAGAAATGGCAGCCATCTTTAAGCACAGGAAAGAGGCTTCAGAAGAAAATAATCATGCTGACATTTGATGTTCAACTGAAACTTCTAAAACTGAGAAAGTAAATTTCTGTTATTTAAGCGACTCAGTTTGTGGTACTTTGTTATAGCAATTTCAGTAAACAAATACACTCTCCTTCCTTCTTTAGTATTTATACATTCAGGGTAATAATTCCATTGAACATTGAACATTGGTCACATCATTGCTTTTCTGTTGACTCATGGGTAAAGAATAGCTCTTTAATCAACAAAAATTACAACATAAAGTCTGGACTAAATAATGAATCCAATATATTAATCAACTGCCATTTAAAGTTGACTAGCCCACCCCTTCTCAATCCTCAGAACCTAGGTTGGCAGCTATATTAATTGATGATAGGGAATTCACCCGGCTTCTGCTTTCGCTCCATCTCACCTATTTCTTTAGTTTTTAGATGCCATTTTGAACTTTAGGGAAGAGAAGAGAAAATTGATAAGGTGATAGTTTTCTTCTGACTTGACTAGATTTCATGCTTTTTTTTTTGCTATTATTATTTTTTATTATTGGTTGTTCAAAACCCTACAAAGCTCTTGACATATCATATTTCATACATTAGCATACATTAGCTTCAAGTGAGTTATGAACTCCCTTTTTTACCCCAAGTAGATTTCATGCCTTTTGGTTCAGAGAAATCATTAAAACTGAATTTTCTTTAATGAAATTTTTTATATTCTATATTCTAGACCGTTTTTGTTCCTTGGGACCTTTACACATGCAATTTTCATGAAATGGGGAAAAATTTACCATTTCCCAAGTCCTTAATTCACTTCCTGGCCATCACATAGGCTATATACTATTAACTATATACTGTCTTTCCTAAATGACAGTGCTTATTTTATAGAAAATATCCTCATATCAATTTCCTCAACAAACCCTGAAAGTGCAAACCTATTCTGACCATCACCATATCCTGCTGTCAGAATGGTATACTGTAATTTGGTAAATGCTGTATATTATATATTATTTTAAGCTTCACCAATGTTGAATGGCACATTAAAGGTATTAAATAGATACAGCAGTGAGAAACCTATTTAATTTTTAGACTCTATCTCGATTTTACTGTTACCTGGAACTTACAAAATGCTTACCCCTTATTTCCAATAGAAGTAGCCTCCTATGATGTAGCAGAGAAAGTCATTGGCCTCTGAGGTCTGTTTATTCTCCAACTTACCGGTTCCCTTGCAGTTAGGTAGGAACCTGTAGCTAGTTTTGATGAAATAACTGTAAATAGATGTGATTTGAGCACTCCTCTACTAAGTAATTTAATAGAAGGTACAAAAGCCTTCCTTTTCTCCTAATCAACAGAGGAGCATCCTGTAGAAATAGTGTAGTCTAAAGTATGAAGTTCACAGAATGCATGAGTTACAGCTTAAAAATTATTTTGTGCATATGAGAAATTGGGTTTTATTTACAAATTAATTGAGGTTTTCAACTTTTTGTTCCAGCACAATTTAGCCCTACCTGACCAATACACCTATAATTTAATAAATATGTGTTGTGCAGTGTGTGTGTATTGTTAACATTTGATTTGAGTACATATACTCTGGCTTCTATTTTAACATTTCCTACGTTCAGATCATAAAATCAAATTATGCAATGATACTACTTTGAAACCTATTTTATAGTGTTTTAAAATTTTTTTTCTGAGTATAGATCTCATACAAATTTTGTGCTTTAGCTTATTAAATTCCTTTAGTCTCCAAAAAATTCAAAACTCTATAATTTGAACTATTTAAAAAAATACTGAAGGCATAATAATTTCTTTGATTTGGATAAGTGTCTCCCAAAGCTCCATTGTTAAAGATTTGATCTCCAGCTCATGTTTATATTGGACAGTGAAGGAGATTGGGCCAAGTGCAAGCCTTTCTTTCACATTCTGGCCATTAGGTGAGTGGTTTTACTCTTCCACCTAATTTGACCATGATGCGCTTCCTTACCACAAACCCAAAACAGTGGGGCTACTCAATCATTCAGTGGAACCTCTGAAATCATGAATCCAAATAAACCTTTTTCTTTGTAAGCTTATTGTTTAAGGTGTTCAATATAGTAACAGAAAGTGAAGCAATACTGATTATAGTTGCTAATAATTGTTTTCTCCACCTGGGCTTCCCATTATAGCACAGGTAAAGAGTAACATTTAACTGGATTACCGAAAAGGAAGCAAGTCTTGGAGTATCCTTCCTGAATTATTATTCAATTTTGTCCTCCTTCTTCAAGCCTGGCCCTTCCACTTTTGTTCACCCAGAATGCCTTTCCTTTTTTGTAGTACGTCTTTAATTTCTAATTCTATGAAAAACTAGACTCAGTTTGAACTACTTGCTTGAATACATTTTTAGGACAAAAATTCATCATAGTTTCTAAGTACTACTGTATAATTAATGTTAATAGTTTGCCTACGAATGCCTTCTTTCTCCTAAAGGTAAGGGCACCAACCTTTCACTTCTCTTTTAGACACTCAATAATAGAAGCAGTGATGGGTACAAAGTAGCCACATCATAATTATGTTTGGGCAGAATCATCATGATACAGGCAGTATAATAACCAAGAGGGCATATTCTGGAGCCAGATATTCCGGATGCATATTCAAGCTTCACCATCTACTAATAATATGACCTCTACAAAACTATTTGCTAAGTTTCATTGTCCTCAAGGACATAGTAATATTAATACTGACAAAGAGGCTTATTGAGAAGAATAAATGAATAAGTTGAGCACAGTACTCAGCACAGCCCTTACTACCCATGATTCTTATTATCACTATATATGACATGTAGAATCAGAGATTATTGTAAGCATTTTCCATACAGCATTACATTTCCAAAGCCTATACGCAAGTTAGCTTATTATGAAGAAAATGTCAATGGTATTAATTGACTCATATGATCTTATGAAGCCTTGGGAAAAATACAAATAATCTTGCAATAAGAAACTATTGGTGTTATTTTTAAAGCATTATTGAAGAGGTCACTATTACAATCGTAATTTGATAGCTAGTTAAAATGATGTATGAATGCTTCTTCTTCCTTTTTTTGGAGGGTGGTGGGTACTGTGGATTGAACACAGCAGCACTCTACCACTGAGCCACATCCCCATTCCTATTTTGTATTTTACTTAGAGACAGGGTCTCACTGAGTTGCTTAGCACCTTGCTTTTGCTGAGGCTGGCTTTGAACTTGTGATCCACCTGTCTCAGCCTCCTGAGCCACTGAGATTACAGGCATGGACAACCACACCCAGCAAATGAATGCTTCTAAAAAAAAAAAGTAATTTCTCATTTTTTTTTCCTTAGGATAAATTAAAAATTTAAAAGGAAATGTAATCTCAAACAAACTTAATGAATAAAATATTTTATCAGTTATATTATAAAAATACATCCTTTAATTATTTCATGTAATTGAGTAGTTACACACTTTTTTTTATTTGTATGATTAAAATTTAAAATCTTTTTCTGACTTAGTGATTTAAATTTTTTGCCAAAAGTAAAAATAAAACTCAGAAATAAGTAACATGTGTCTCACGTGTGGCAAATCAATCTTTAAATGTATCTCATTTATAAACAACCTTATCATTACCTCAGAATGTATTTTTCTCTTTTGTGTTCATGCTACAGTGAATTAGGGGAAATGTGACAAGGGACCAGTTGTGGTAATGTGGTAATTAAGGCTTGAACAGATGTCAGCATTAATAAGAGATCAAATGAAGTGTGTGTAATGAATGGCTGCCTTCAGCTGTTATGGCGGGCTTGGTTTCATTGGTAATGGTATCTGGAACTGGTTCAATCTTTAATAATGAACAAACAAAAAAGTTTAAATAAAACTACTGAGAAATTCATAAACTACCCTCATGTTTTGTACATCAATACTTTACAGACATTGAAGACTTTTAGGGTACATTGGTTAAATTCAACAAAAGGTCAAAAGTATAAAAATAAAATATTTAACTTAAAACACATAAAAGATGACGTAATATGAACTGAATAACACAATATTAAAAAATAACAGACATATTTTATAGCTAAAGGGATAACAACAAGACTAACCAGTTAGAGAAATGATTTAATGATGTGATTCAATCATGTAACTACCATATATTACACTGTTATATCCCCAGAACAAAGCACTATAAATATGGTAGTAATTTAAATATTAATATGCATGTAATCTACATATTATATATGTATGTGTATGCTTATTGCATATATATGCCAAAAAACTCCTACAGTTTACATTACTTCCCAATAGTCCTTTCAGCTATGAGTTCCTCCATGGATTCATCCATTAAGGAGATCAGAGTATTCATGATTCATTCACTTCCCCAAATCCCCACCTTTCAACATTGCTGTACTGAGATCAAGCCTTCAATACATAAGCCTTTGGGGGAACTTTCTAGACCCCAAACAAAACACCAATGAAACCCTTTTTTGTTACATTTCCAAATTATACATTTTTTTTTTTTAGTTATAGATGGAGAAATAACTTTATTTTCTTTATTTATTTATATGTGGTGCTGAGGATTGAACCCAGGGCCCCAAACATGCTAGGCAAGCACTCTACCTATGACCACAACCTTAGTCGCACCAAATTACACATTTTTAACACAATTTTTTTAAAAAAATCTTATTTTAAAAAATACTAAATATTTCTGGACAAAGATATACAAGTGCTTCTTTGTCATTTTTTTGAATGTTGTACTTGACTTCAAATGTTGTACTTGACTTCAAAAAAGTAAAATGATAATTCAATTCCCAAGAATTAAAAATGTAAGTGCACATATTTTACCTTGTTTTCACTAAAAACTTTAAAAATTAACTTTAATTTTAAAAATTTGCCAAATATATATGGAAAGGAAGACACTATTTCCATAGGATCCACATTTCTAATATCTCCTATTTTATTGAACATTTAAGTATAGCTAATGTTTCATCACTACCAATGCTTCAAATCTCTGAGATGTCATGACCAAAGTGCAAAGCTTTTATTAGTGATAACTGATTAAGGAGAATTTTTTACTGTATGTTTGCTTAAAGATGACCATCCTCATGGAGAAAGCCAACCTAACATTTATACTAGAGAATGCTTAAAGTTAGAATCTCTCTCTAATTCATAGGATCTTCAAATCTGCTGTGAACATTGATCTAGTGATTTGAATTAATTCTATGGGAATAGGCAATATTTGGAGTAAGCAAAAATTTCTTCTTTAATATACTGTTAAAATTCAAGTTGAATTCATAATTCCCACTGGTTCTTTAATGATAGCTTGTTGTTATTTTCACATGCTGTCCATGCTTACTTTCATTTACTTCCTATGTTGAAGCTGTGCTAATCAATAATAATGTCTTTAAGGCAAAGGCAATGCTAGTCTGATAAGCCTAAGTTTTTAAGGGCAATTCTTGAGAGTACAATTAAATGTTTATTTTGATCAAAGATTCTCCAAAATCATACCTGTAAAAATACAAAGCAAGTTTTTCAATGTAGAGTTACTAAAGCAATGAATCTTAAATAATCATGTACAAAAAAAAATGGAAAAAAAAATTCATACCATTTATTTAAAACAAGCTAGCATTAATTAAGTAATTAAATACATGCACAGGACATGGAAAAATGTCTCTAGACACATAGTGATACAATCTTTGCCATGGGCCTTATGGAACCAAATCCATTCATTTGCATTATATTCCAATATTTGCAAAGTGCTTGGCAGTGATGAACTATGGGATACACATTTCTAAGAATACACTGGTCTAAATAGTGTCTTATAGAAGCTTTGTAGAAAAATAAGAAAAAGGAAGAGAGATATCAGGTGACATACAATAGTATTTCAGGCAAAGAGAGCCTGTGAAAGTGAAACTTCATAGCTGAACAATGTCTGGGCAGAACACAGAGTTTACTGGCCAGGAGAGGAGATTAGTAAGAGAAGAAGATAGAGAAATAAAGTGGTTCTAGATCACAGGAGACCTTTGGAACCTGAGGAGAACTTTGGACTTCAACTTAAGAAGAGTGGGTGTGCTGGAGTGATCTGAATGATATCTTCCCAGATCCATGACTTCTTGGAACTTCAGATCATGACCTTATTGGGAAACAAGGTCATTGCAGACATACTGAATTACTTACATAGAGTAGAAATAATGCAAAAGCAAATGAACAAAGAAACAAGCACAGAGAAGAAGGCAATGTAGAGATGGAGGCCGAGACTGCAGTGATGTGTTTATAAGATAGAGTGCCACGGATTGTTGACAATATCCAGGAACGAGTAGAGAGATATGAGCCGGTTTCTACCTTAGCACCTCTGTAAGGAATTGAATCTGTCAACATCTTGATTTTGGATTTTTGGTCTCCAGAACTAGGAGAGAATACATTTTTGTATTTGAAGCCAGCAAGTTTGTTTTCATTTGTCATGAATGTCTAGGAAACCAATACAGATACCATTGAAATATTTTGAGCAGGGCGTCTGTCATTCTGAAGATTTATTTAGAGAAAATAGTAAGCCTGAAAAGTAGTAGGGGAACATAATATGTAAGGAACTGCTAAGGGAACCCTTGTACAACCAGTGGTAAAGATTAGATTTGGAATCCCAGTAAGAAAATAGAAGGGTTTTACCGGCAAGTAGCTGGAAATATGTGACCCTTTAATTGTCTTATTTAGGGGATGCTTTGGGCATATACTATCTCAGCTTCAAGATATCAAAGTTCTATAATTTGTTGGGACAAGTAAGAGTTGTCCCACCTATATTCCCACTTTATGATGATAAACAGTGAGAAATATAACCAAAGACTCAAGTTCCATCTATTTGTTCAGTGTAATCAAGGGTCTCATTTAGATATTGGCATCATGCCTTATGTTATATTTTGCTACTCTTAATAGGGAGAAGAAAGAGAATTCAAAATAAGAATGAGAGACACCATAGAAGAAACATACCAAAATAGGATAGAAAAATATTTGTCCCCTATCATCATATCATTTTTGTTCTACTTTTAATGAAATAAGAGCACTGAATATGTTAATAAAGTCTAATAATGAATGTGTGTCTAACATGTTATAAATTGGACATGAAATGCATAGGATAATAATTAAATAACTGTTATTTCAAAGAACTATGGCTTTTTTCCCAACATATTCTCTTAGGACTGACATTTCAAGTAGAAGCACTATTTCTGGGAAAAATACATTGAAGGGGGAAACATTATAAGCAGGCTCATAAAGTTGCTATTAAGGATGATAAGATCCTAATGACCTAAGATGCAGCTGGAAAAATGGATGATATACAAGCTGAAAGATTAGGGATCATTTTAATGGATGGCCATGATCCATCATTAACTGCAAAGCCCAAACAAGAACAAGTAGACCTGTAGGCATTACACATGGTATGCAATATGCCCCAAAGCATACATTTATTTATAGCTTACTAGCTTTCTAAATCTAAATAAAAGCACATTTTCAAATATGGTATCATTTATATAAAACTTTCTGGTGCTCGAAAAAGGACTGGGAAATGCAAAGGGAAGGTGGTGGATGTGGTTGAAATGTTCTTAAAGTTTTTGATTCCATGGGGTTATTTCTCATGGTCTCAGCTTTTTCTCTAACTCCTACTGGTAAATAATTTCTATGTCTATTGTTTTTGAGTTATTGGGGATATTGTATGAAAATTTCCAAAAATAATTTTTGCAGATTGCTTTTTTTGAGAGGAAGTTGACAATGTCCCTGACAATTGAGAAAAATAAAATGCAAAACAAATCTTGTTTGGCTTTATACATATAAATTCTACCACTCAGTTTTGCTGTTTAGACTTTTAGCCTAATAGAGAAGTGTAAGTGTAAATGAATACTGTCCCTCTCTATTTATTTCTACCCCATCTTTCTATAATTTATTTAGATAAATACATTATAACTTGCTTTTAGATAAAAACAATGATTTATCAATCAGCTATTTTTTTTTTTGGTAAATGTAATTCATATGGTACCTTCCTATTGACTCCTCTTCTGAGTAGCAGGTCCTTCTAAGATGTGTTTATCACTTCATATTTACTACTGGGTTAAAGGATGCAGCCAAATACCATATCCTACATTTATTTTCTTTACTAAAGATTAAAATGCAAGGTTAGCTTCTCTGCTTCATTGAGCTCAATTTGCTCAATGAACATTTATTGAACAACTATTATCAGCGGCACTGTGGTATAGGTACAACAAAAAAGTAAATGACAGGCCATTTCTCATAGGATCCTATTCATCCTATGGTAACTTCAGTAGGCTGGGCTCTCCAGGGAGAAGACACTGACATAGAAGTTTGTCTGCAGGAAATGTTATTAAAATGGAAGAAGGGATTTAAAAAACAGCAGGATTGTGCTGCAGTCATAAGAAAGACATTACACAGACCACTGTGGAGGTCTGACATTGGGATGGCCCTCAGAAGGCTCCCAATTTCAGAGAGACGGTTGAGCCTTACTGCCTTTTCCTTGGTTAGTCCATTATTATGGGCTGCCTCTGAGAAAAGAGGAATGATCTTGATCAAGGAGGCTATCCATGTCCAAGAGCAAATGCCAGAAGGGACTCATAGCTGAGGGCTATCAGGGGACAGAGTCCCTAGCAGCACTGAGGCTGACTTACGTCAGCCAGTCCTAAAGTTGTCCCTGGGCGATGCCTCATGGCCACCTCTAGAGAAACTGTTCAACTTTATATAAGTTAGAGTGTTCTTGAAGGATAACAGAAATGAGATTAACAAAATAGGTCATACAATAGGAAATAGCCAGTTAGAGTCCATAAAAAAAAATGGGGTCTTTTCAATGGACAAGAAATACAATTTGAAAATATAGGCTGGAGCCATGTAGTGAAAAGCATTAATTTCTTGGTGAGAGTATATATTTAACTGGACAAAAAGGGAGGCTGAAATCATATAATGGAAAGCTTTTGATTCTTTAGTATAAGTGAATATATAATTGGAAGACACTGGAGATTTTTGATAGAAGTGTGATATGATAAGTTATATGCTTTAGAAATATGAATCTGATAGATGTACATAGAATGAACTTCAGGGCAATGAATAGATGGTAAGTTAGAAAACTGCCAGGGGTCTGAGATCAGAGGTTCTACCCTACTTGCAAAGACACTGGAAGAAGACTTAAGACTCTTGGGTCAGCAGGGTGGTGAGCCCTCCTTGCACACAGCAATAGAAGTAGCCAGTATAATTATTTATACCAGTTCCCTGAGCTTAATTCCCCATGGGACAATAAGAAAAGGGCCAGATGACATCAGAAAATACAATGCAATACATTACAAGAAAGGAAACCCACACCTAAGACTCTTTGATAATATTATGGGCTTAAACTTGCCTTCCTCTGCCTTAGAAAGAGAGACATTCTCTTCGTTATTCAGGTATTCAGCATCTTTGAAAAGATTGTCTGGAAAGAAGGGCATTCATTTGCATGTGTTTCCCTTGATAATTTCTCTATGGACAATGAAAAAGACATAATTTCTCTATGGACAATGAAAAAAAGTATTCAATGAACAATGCCAGCTTAATGTATCACTCATGATACTTCAACATCAGCTGCTGTGTGTGTGTGTGTGTGTGTGTGTGTGTGTGTGCGCGCGCGCGCGCCCCCTGCGCGTAATGATGTTATTTACTATCTCAGTGAGATTCTAAAGTTCCTGCTGGTATATAACTCTTTCATTTCAGACCACTAAAAATGTAGTCATTTCCCTGAGTTTTCAGTGATTACTGTGTTAATTTTATTTGTTTTCCAACAGAAGAAGTTCACTTAAAATTGCTCATTGAAAAACTATTCTGGTTTTTCTCATCATATTCTCCCATTAATAGATTTTAAAAATTGATACAAATTTTGTTTCCTTGAGGTTACAGGGAATGTTGTAAAAAATTAACTCATTTCCAAAATAGAGGATCCAGATTTGAAGGCAAAAATAGCTGAAGAAAGACAATGTCATAAAATCTGGTACTAGGGGTCTTCCTTAGGTACATGATAATAAACTCTTCTGCTTCCTAGTTGACCCTATAACAGGGAGGAGAAAAGAGGACAAGAAATAAGCAAATTCATCAGAAGTATTATTCATTGCAAAAGAAATTATTATTTTGTGGCTGTTTTATTTTTTTTCCCTATTCTTTTTAAAATCCAACTAAGGAAATAATAAAATATGAAGATCTTTCAAAAAAGCCATTTAAAAAAATGATATTGTTTTTTTTTTTAGGTGTGGTGGTTGCTTTTGTTTTACTTTAGGCAAGCATGTTCTTACTATCACCTGAATGCTGGCATTATTACATGGGAGAGCTGCTCCTTATGGTAGATATTCTGCATTCACTTTGTCATTTCTTTGTGGGATTCACTCTTTGTCACAGATATTTAATGAAAAAATTCTGAAAGACGACACCTAGCACACATAATAATATTAATTCTGAGGAGAAATTATATTCACTGAAATGGTCATAACACTAAACAATACATTCTACAATATTTTTCCAAGCTCTTATTTTGTAAAAGTTGTTATATTTTAAATAGTTCTCCCTGCTGATAAATCTCCAAGACAATAAGATCTTTTAAATTCCATGGCTCAGGCTTAGTATCTTACCAAAGGATGTGTTCCTTAATGATTAGTTCACAAAAACAACTATATTCACAGTAGGCAACAATTTTCTAACTGCATTATAATTAAGTCCAACATAGATATTGCAGTTCACACTTTAGTTTTCTTAGAATTGTATATTTTGATGGCACAATGTAAGACACTTTTGAGTCAGCTATACGTATATGCCATCAATTGTAAAGTTTCATCTTTTAGTTCTTCCTTATTCCAAACATAATATTTTCTACTCATTAAGTTAACATCGAGTTTTATGTACATCCTAGTTATAATATATTTCCTAGGGTAAGGCATATTTTTATACTATTCATTCTTACAAATTGATTTCTGAAGCTATGGATAGAAGCAAATGACTACAAGTTTCCTTAATAAAAGAATAGAAAAGACTTTAGTATAAAATATTTTTGGTATTTCATCCAGTTAGTATCTTGAACAAATATTAAATGTTGAGTATAACAAATTTTTTTTACAACACCAAATATAAAACCGCAATATATATAGTCATCTATTATGTTAGAAGGATACATTCTGAGAAATTTGTTGATAGGCAATTTTGTCCGCATGCAAACATCACTTGTGTTACTTACAGAAATCTAGATGGAGTAGTCTACTGCACACACAGGCTATGTGACAAACTGCTGGCTCCAACTTTGTATACTCAGTTCATCATTGACTGAAATGTCAGTATGCAGTGGTAGACTGCAAACAAATCAAATAACTATGAATAATGGGTTAGATAAAGTTACTGCGAAAAATTTTTACGTTTATAAATGTATCAAATTTTTTATCCTCATTTTTGGAATTCATTTTTGTATCTCATATTAGGTTCATTGCACTTATGTAGTTTATGGTGTCAAAATGGGAATGATGAAGGTGTTATGGTTTGGATGTGAGGTGTCCCCCAAAAGCTCACATGTAAGACAATGCAAGAGGGTTCAGAAGAGAAATGATTGGGTTGTAAGAGTCTTAACCCAACCAGTGAATTAATGTCTTATGGGATTAACTGAGTGGTAACTGGAGGCAGGTGGCCTGTAGCTGGAGGAAGTGACTCATTGGGGGCGTGGCTATGGAGTATATATTTGTTTCTGGTGAGTGGAGTCTCTCTCTGCTTCCTGATCACCATCTGAGCTGCTTCCCTCTGCCACATCTTTCACCATGATGTTCTGCCTCACCTTGAGCCCCAAGGAATGCAGCCGGCCTTCTATGGACTAAGACTTCTGAAACCGTGAGCTCTAAAATAAACTTCTCCTTCTTTACAATTGTTCTGGTTGGATCTTTAGTTGCAGCAGCAAAAAGGCCGATTAAAATAGAAGGGTTTCTAAACATTATTCTGTAAAAGGCCTTTCCATCAATAATTTATTCTATAACCATAAATTACAAAAACAAATGTAAATCCAGTTCAAAAAAGCGTTTACATTTAACTATTGACAGTGAACTATGAACAAGGAAACTAAGCAAAATTGATTTATCCAAATAATGGTATTGAACTGATATTACTTTCAATGTTTTGTTTTATCTACATGTGTAAATCTAACCCTGTTTTCTTAATTTTAAAATATATTTATTGATACAAATTAAGAAAATAAGAAAAATATTCATCACTACAAAAAATTTCTCTCCATCAATATTCTATCCACTCTAAATCAGTAACTTAGTTTTCAGATGACATCTCCCATAGCTTAATAGAGAAAGGACCCCCATATTTGTTTAATTATTATACATTTTACTGAGGTTTCATGAACTTTATCTTACTATATTCTCATGATCAAATATCTGTAGCTAGCACATAAAAGAGCATATTGTCAAATCAATCTTTGACAACTTAGAGATCTTAGCCAGGTTTAAATTTTACTAATAATTTCAATGTTGCCAGTAATCACTAGGGTCAGGTGAAGTCAGAAGTCCTGGGTCTGCTATGTATCTGCACAGCTTCATGATACAGTATTAAAATAACTTCTTGCCTTATGAACATTAGGGGTGTCTAAGAGATGTATGGACCCTATTACACAGGAGAGGCTATTTTGATCATAAAATGTGAAGGTTTTATACTTAATTTCATTGTTTACATGATCTATTCACCCATGGATTCCTGATTAAATTTTCATAAGCTGTCCGACATAACTAAATACAGACAGCAAAAGGCACATCACAAGTAAGGATTCCCACTCATTGCTTTTGCCAATTATGTTAGCGTGATTGTAGGACTATCTGAACAGGTTGGATGCCTACTTTGTTTCCAAGGGCATTCCCCACCCTGAGAGGGAGAGAGGGATGGCTGTTTAACTGTTGATTTCTCATCCTTCAGAGTGATCAGTAGGTTCTGCTGATGAAGGACAAAGCAGAGAGAGGTTAAGATAAAGTAAAGCACTGGAATTCCTAATTAGTTTGTAATTAGCAAAACACACAGCTATCTTGATAATCAGACAAGAGTTTTCTGGTTGGGTTGTGGAAACTAGAAAAGCAACAGGGACCAAGGTAAGTAACATTTCTTTGGGTCTTAAAGCTTCCCGGACTGAAGTATAGAACTGCAGCTACAAATATTCACTCTGATACACACTTTTTTCACCAAATGGCCTAATCAAAAACCCACATGATTAAAGCAATAATGCTTTTTGCTATTCACTCACTTATTAATTCAACTAATGTTTATTGAGCTCATAAATATTAAGTTCATCTATTAAGTCACTGCAGTAGGTCTTGGGGCTACTGAGATGAAAGGGTAGTTCTAGTCTATTTTGGAAAGCCAGAGAAGGCTTTCCTGAGAAAAAGGGTTTTGGTAGAGATCTTTAGGAGGAACAGGAGTTACGTATGTAAGGAAGTAGAAAAAAGAATACTCCCAACAATGGGACCTTCACATGCCAAGGCATTGAATTGAGAGGTAGGGAGATGCATGCTGTCCTCAAAGACCTAAAAGGCCAGGGTGGTAAAAGCAGAGTGAATGCTGAAGAGGAAGGCAGGAGGTGAAGCTTGACAAGTAAGGCGACATCAGCACCTTAACAGGGCTAGCCATGACACTTTTTTGATATACTAATGTCAAAGTAGAAGTATTAGGATTTAAGTGTGACATCTAAACAGAAATGACTGGTGGTTTTTCATGAGAACATTTTGGAGATTCGCAAGAAGGGTTAATGCAGTAACAGTCCATGCAAAAGCTCCGAGTCTCTATATGGAGAGAAGGGTTAAATTTCAAGATTTGCTTGGAAGGGATGAGATTGAATCTGATGATTGAGTGGATAGGGAAGATGTGAGAAAAGATGATACATAAGGCAGTTTTTGGTTGCAAGTAATAGAAATTTAATTGAGCTGATTCAAGTAGAAATGAAATACAAAATTCTCATGAGAAGTTAACAGAATCAGAGCTAGATCTGAGAAACATGGCTAGGTGTTACCCAGATAGAAATGGAATCTGAAATTAGAGCTCTTTCCTGGAGACAGGTGCCTCTGCTATATGTATGAGAAGCCAGCCAGTTTTCCACTGTCTGTGCTTCTTTGCTTAGTTTCTAACACTTCAGCATGAGTCCAACCCTGCCATTGCTTGCAACTGCAAGGGAGGCTAGAAAAGTGACATCTGCTTTTGTTAAATTTGCAGGTAAATGGAACTTACTGGCACCAAAGAGAAAGTTTTCCAAATATTGGAAGGAATACAAATACCGCACAGCTCTCATCGTCTCCAATAAACAAACAAAAACAGCCTTCGAAAATTGTGGCCATCATCAACACAGAATAGATATATGATAGTCGCTTACAGAAGTATTTTTTGTTTAAAAAAAAGCAGTCCTAAGACTAAGGCCTCCAAATTCCAACAGTTAAATTTAACTAGAGGATGGTGACTTCATACAAAAACACATTGAAGAACTATTGGGTAAGGAGATAACAAACACTTGGTTTTTTTCAGTTAAAAAGTGAGATTTATTATCCTAAGTTTGGTAACTGTGGACAAGTCCTTTGAAGTTCTTTAAGTTTCTTTGTATATAAAAATACATTGTGCAATATCAAAGTAATTGCTCTTAAATCTTTTAAGTTTTATGATTCTTAAAAATATTATACATTTACATGTATTGTTATTTTGCACTTGCTGCCTGTCTTTTACAGACATTTAACTTTTTCCTCTGTGATTTCTATTTTATAGTACTTTCTGATCAGTTTAAGCCTAAGGATCTAGTAATCTAGTGAGTCATGAGATAGATGCACTAAGAATCTCCATTTCATTTTCACTCTTGTTTTAGTGGGTACATCCAGAAACTATATTGGAAAATAACATTTAATTAAATTCATGGAATTATAATTGAAATTTGCATACATTCTAAATACAATCAGCATTCACTTTATAACTATGATGACAACTGGGTGAAGCACATCTAGTCATTCAACCTGTGTTCATTGAGGGACTACCATGTGCTGGTCATCATCATAGACCCTATGGATATTGGCATGCCCATGAGAAATTCCCTGATTTTTCTAAACATCAACAACAAGTGGGGAAATATATAAATTAACTTATTTATAAGAAATTTAGAATAGGGCTAGGGCTCAACCGTAATGCACTTGCCCGGCATGTGTGAGGTACTGGGTTTGATTCTCAGCACACATGTAAATAAATAAATAAAGATCTATAAACAAGTTAAAAAAATAAAAAATTTAAAAAAAAGAAATTTAGAATAAATAAAAGGATTAGAGAAGAGAATGGTACAGTGGTGATATTTCAACAGAGAAATAAATTATGTGAATAAGCCACACAAAGTCATGTGGCAAATGCAGAAGGAAGGAAGGAAGAAAACAAGAAGTCCAATATAGAAACAGAATAAGATCAGTAAATATTTTATATGTAGTAATATTTTGAAACTTATTAAAATTTACTTAAAAATAATTTTTTAAAAATCGTACAAAAAGAACACTAATGTTAAAATTTTACAAAATAAGAAATATGAAATTTTCATTTGTGAGAAAAGATTAACATAATAAAATAAATTTTGTTAATCAGGTTGGCATAGTCCTAAAAATTGATAAAAATAGATCTTAATAAAAATATACACATGAAAATTCTTTTTGTCAATACCACCCACAAAATACTTACCTCTTAGTTATTTAAATGATACTAGAAATTTCTTCTTTGGAAATAACTGCATAATTCCTCAAAGGTTATGTCTTGGTAGATCACTGTATTGTTTAAAAATTATTCTGAAATGTTATATAACAAATACTTATTGACAGGGACATAAATAATGCCTTCTATCAAAATTACCTTGCAGTTAATAAAATATAATATGCACTTTTACTTAATTACATAGATGAAACTTTTAATGTATTCTTAGGGGGAGACCAAGTAAGCATATGTGGAACTGAGTCAAATGCAATGTTAAAATATTTATTATGTACCTACACACACACACTGCAAATATATGTATTTAATCATCTATAGTTTTTGTATAAATTACAATGGGTTAAAGAACATTTAAGAAGTTTAGTAATGTGGTGGTAGAATTGAAGGTGAGAAGTTTCTTTTCTGTGATGTCTTTGTACTTGCTTTCATTTCTTTCAATGAAAAAAGGTCATTTCATTCAATTATGAGCTAATATTTTTAAGCAGAAGTTCTCAGGATTACACTGAATGAAAATTTATTTTTTATTTAGCTGATTACACCATTAAGAGACCATATGTTTTAAGCTGTCTGAAAAAAAATATTTAATTGGTCATCCATTTCTCAATAGTCCTTATAGATCATTTTCAATGCATAGTTTAAATTTTCCTTTTGTAATTGATGGTACACTACAGTTATTCTGGAAAATACTCAGAATTCATATTTTTAAAATAAGCAAAGTTTGTAAGAAAGTTAGATTTGAAAGAAATAGTGAATTACATACATATCAGTTTGAAAGGAATAATTATGCAAAAGATGAATCCCAACAACTAATAAGAAATACTGTAATTTTAAAGTCTGTCATCAAAATGAATTGCTAAAATAATAAAAATGTTCTTAAATTATTTTAAAAGTTAGGCATGTAATAAAAAAGATTCAGCATTTTATATTAATAACTTTAACATAAACTCATCGTCAAGAAACTATATATATTTCAAGCTTAATAAATAAAATACATAGCTGTATGAAGGTAAAATTAGAAATAAAATTCTGAAAATTGAAGACAAAGGGAAAATCTTTTAAACAAGAATCTAAAAATACATTTCCTTTATTGTTGCAGCAATAACACTAATTGCTAATATCTTAAAATTGATGAAGATAAGAAGGCAATGGAATGATATTTAATTAATAGAAGAAAACAACTGCCAACTGAGCTTCTACACCCACTTAAAGAAGCTTCAAACTTTAGAAGACTTATTAAGAGGATATCATCTCAACAAATTAAAACAAAATAAGAATGAAATAGAAAAAATAATAGAAATCACTTGTTAAATTTGAAAGCAGAAATGTTATAATCTGAAAAAATTTTTAACTATTAAAATTTTGAGGTTATTATTATATATCTTCACAAATGTACATGAGCATGTGTGTGCATAAATTCTCTCTCTCTCTCTCTCTCTCTCTCTCTCTCTCTCTCTCTCTCTCTCCCCCTTAAAGCCTAAGTGTTTTATGGTTAGTTGTTCCAAATATTTAAGGGAAAAAAATAATACTAATCTTGAAGTCTTTCAGAGACAAGGATAAAAGAGAATATTTGATAGCATCTTTTAAGAAGCCATCATAACTTCAAGACCAAAACTTGACAGAGATGTTAAAAGAGAAACTAGACATAAATCTCTGTTCTGAACAATGATACATAAATCCCACAAAAATAATATCAAATTGGTCTAGGCATATGTAAGTCAATGAATATTTAGTGTCTAGTAGATTTATTCCAGAATGCATGGTTGACTTAACATTCAAAAATCTATATATTTTTCAGCCTTAATGCAAACAAAATCATATTGATAGATCTAGGAAGAGCACTTGATAAAATAGACATCTATTAATGATAAAAAGCTAATAACAGAATAAAATTAAGACTAAAAGAATATAAAACAATTTCCTTAATGTGCTAAAGTTTAATTATGAGAAACAAAATCTTAAAAACATACACACACACAAAGTCCTCCTGTCTAACATCAGTAAAATCAATAGATTCACTATCATAAGTTTTATTCAACATTGAACTGAAAGTTCACACTTATCCAATAAGGCAAGTTGTTATGGTTTGGATCTGGAATGTTCCCTAAAGTCTCATGTGTTGAATGCTTGGCTGCCAAGAAGTGAGCAGCTATCCTCTACCAGACTGTTCTACCATGAATTCTTCCTCAGGTCCAAGGAATACCATGGACTAAACCTCTGAAAATGTAAGCCAAAATGAATCTTTCCTCTTCCATATTATTTTTCTTAGATATTTCTCACAATGATGAAATGCTGACTGATAGGATTAGTAAATAAGAGATAAGACTGTCATAACTATGGACAATGTGATTGAAGTATCAAAAAAAGAAAAAGAAATAAATCATAAATGAATGAATTTATTGAAGTCAATGGACATAAGTCGGATGTCATATTAATTCAAATTCAAAATGAAAAAAAATAAGTAGAAACTAAAGTTGAATTTTGAATATCATTTTCAATATGAATCGTTACATAAAATAATATGGAATCTGAGAAGTTCATAATCACTCAGAACAAATCTGTATTATTAGAAAGAGAATGTTACCCTTCACAACAGAGGTAATGTTTAGTTAGAACTGAGACAGAGCATGAAAGGCCTTTGGGTATTAGAGATCTCGAATGTCTTAGTCTCTATGTCCTTCAGACTGTGCAAATTTTATGGACGTTTTTCTGGTTGTTCTACATAGTGTATTCCAATAAAATCTTTCAAATTTCATGGTAATTATTTCTAGAATATTTTTTTAAAAAAATATTGTACAAATGACCATTTATCTGCAAAAGAATCTGCCTGTAATATATTATGCATACAAATAAAACAAAATAAAATCCATACTTTACCTACAGGTTAAGTCTAGTAATTGTGAAAGCCCTATTTATACCATCCCCATCCCTTTCAATCTCCTGGAAAACATCATTAGCATGACATCATTAAGTATTCATTCACTCGTATTTAAACATTTCAACCCTGTTTCTTCCTGTCCATCTCCTCCTTTCTCTTGTGTATTGCCTAATTTTACAGATTGAAAAACTTTGCATGCATGAACCACTCCTTCTGTATTATTAGGTAATTTGCAGCAGTTGCTCAACATGACTCTTGTGAACTAAAGTTCATTTGCTTTTATTGCTACATAATAGTCCATTGTATGACTTAAACCACAATTCATCATTCATTTCTGGTAAGGAGGCATTATGACCATTTCTTGTTATATATTACAAAAATATTTCTATGAAATTTCTTGTGAACTTTTCCTATCCTATAATGTGAGAACTGCTCTAGACTAGTGTATTTCAAATTGCAGATAACAACTCTTTATAGCTCAAAATTAATTCAGTGGGTTATGAATAGAGTTTTTCCAACATGAGTACAATAGAATATGACAGCATGCCATTCAGAGTAAGGCTACATATTTTGTTCATTAACATTTGGTTACATTGTTACTATGTGTATTGAAATCAAATGAAGTTAAAAAACTATTGTTCATGGTATATTTATGAGTGGATTTTCTTGTTTTTAAGATTTGCACATCTACTTTACTAGACAAGGACCTTTTTCTTTCCTGGATATTGTTATAGCAATTTATATATACAACAGAAACTCCTGGTAATACTTGTTTACATTTTCCCAACATAACGGTTTTTCAAAATGTATTTATGTACCAGAGAGAAAGGGAAGGTACTGGGAATTGATATTGATCAAATTATATCAATTACATTTGCAAGTATAGCATAATGAATTCACTATTATGTATAATTATAATGCACTTATAAAAATTTTAAAATATATTTCTGTTTTTCTTCTTGTTGATGATATTGTCTTCTCATCTTTTTTGTTTATTTCTGTTTCATTTTCTTAAAAATAACTTCTCATGTCTTTCTTTCTATTTTCTCAGATTATTTATATATTTCTCAATGACTTATAGAATTAAAAATATATACTATTGATATTGATTCTTCATTGATTATGTGTAATACAAATATATCCACAGAGTTCTTGGATGGTATTTTTCCCTTTGTATGTGGTGCTTCTTGATGTAATACTCAATTTTCTCGTAAGACTGAACATTCTATATATAAGATTTTTTTTTCCTAAACCAAAGTTAATTTCTTCTAGTGATTGAGCATTTCATATTTAGGTCTGTGTTTTGCTTGAGGTGATTTTAATATATGCTGTGAGAAAAAAATATATTTCCATATGGATAACTAAAAACCTGGGATCATTCATTGAATGGTTCATTTTTCTTACCTATTTGCAATGCCAACTCTGATAAATGATTTTTTCAACACGTAATGGGTCCGTTTCTTAACTGATTTTTTTGTTCTATTGATCTGTTTTTCAATTCCTGAGCCAATATTATGTGAATTGAAAGATTCTATTTCCATACTGAATCTTAATACCTGCCAGGCATTTTATCCCTGTTATTTTTTGTTGTTGTTTTTCTGTATCTTGGATCTTCTAGGCTCTTTGTTCTTACCCACCTGCACACACATCATATGCATATTCTGTTGGAATTCTGATTGGGATTATACTGAATTTATACAGAAAATTGGGGTAGCTGATCATGTTGCTTCCCTATACATGAATATGCTTTAGCTTTTTTCCCATCATCTTTAAGTAAAATATTGCACATTTCTACATAAAATTCTTGTACCTTTTTGAAAATTTTGAGCACTAGTTATCCTATGTTTTTTCATCATAAATGGTAATTTTCTAAAAATTCATTTTCAGTTTGGTGCTGTGATTTAAATTACTTACCTTGCTAAATAGTCTTGTCAACTGTACAATTTCATGTATAATATATGGATTATCATTGTCTCTTTAGGCAATGCATCATTGATGAATAATAAGAGGTACTTCTTTCATTCTAAGTTTTATATATTTATTCATTTTTAAAGTTGATTAAAGAACTATGGCCCCCTAAGTACAGAATTTTTTAAAAAGTTATTATAGCATAATGATTATAAAGGAATAATTTTTTATTTAAGTATTACATGAGACTTTAGCTAGCCTTTATCAAAATTAGGAAGTCATCATATTTTTAGTTTTCTAAATACTATTCTAACCTTAGTGAATTTTTAATTTTATCAAATTATTTTGTTTTGTCTATTGAAATATCATGTGGTTTCACTGAATGAAATTGAATTCATTGACTTATTTTCAAATGTTAAACAAATAATATATTGATATATTGAACTTGAATATGAAGTATATCTATGTACATTGTTGGATTTAGTCACAACATTAAATATGGGGTTTTTTTGCAATTTACTTTGCAGCTTTGTTTACAATTTTTTCTCATATTTCATATTAGTATCAGGTTATATTAATGAAATTATAAAACACCTGAAGCATGTTCATGTTTTTTCTATCCCATAAAAAATAAATAAGAGGAGGAAGTATCTGCTTCTTAAATGTGTGGTGACATTGTTAAAACAGTGGGGGAAATGTGGGACTTCAATTATGGGGTCATTACTATTTTCAATCTTACTTGAATCAGTACAAATCAGTAAACAATTTTCACAAATCTGTCCTGATTAATTGTCTTAAATTTATTGCCTATATGTGTTCATTAATATCTCTGTGTATTCTGCACCAGCAGACTCCCATCCTTCACTTGATAAAATTTTGTAAATCTTTAAAAATGAGTTGCTTTAGTTCAAAGAAACTAATTTAGATTTTTGTAAATCTTTTGTGATTAGTTTCCTATTTCAATAATTGCTGCTCTTGTATTTATTAATTTCTGCCCAACTTATTTCATTTTACTTGTTTTGCTAGTTTCTTGGGCACAAGAATCTTAAGCATATATATTAATTCTATAAGCATTCTGGTTATAAGCTAGCTTCTAAATGATTGCTATACTTTTATCCTATAACTTTTGATGAATTATTTAAAAATATATTATTATCATATTCTCAATGTTTAGAATCTGTGAAAGCTATTGAGTCAAGCCTCTGAAAATTTGGATAATTCCAGATCTGTAGTGATCTAACTATATGATCAGATAAAGTTTACTCTCCGGCTCTGGTCATCTGTGGTTTTAGCTCTAAATTGAGAGCACTGGAGAATGTCTACAGATTTTCTTGGCATTCTAAACTTAGAAGTATGTACCATCTATTACATTCTCTAAACATTCTATGATGTACTTTGGTTTGTAAACATTCTTAAAGATCTATGCAGAGACCCCTGCTGTCTAGACACACCTCAGCCACCAGCTGCTTCCAGCCTGGCTTCAAATGGCTTTAGTCTCAGAGAGGTGCTCAGCAAACCCACTGGCTTTCAACTTCCTGTGCAGCTGTTCACAGTTGATAAGGAACAGTCAATAATCTCTCTCTCTCTCTCTCTCTCTCTCTCTCTCTCTCTCTCTTCCACCCCTGCTTCTCTACCAAGCACAATTCACCTTTCTGCTGTTGACTATAGAAAAAAAGGCATGCAACATGTTATATATTGCAAATTTATTTGCAAAGCTTCAATAGTTTTAATAACCTTGACAAAAATAGTAGAGACTTGAAAGAACAGAACATAAGTGCCATAAAACTTACTCACTTAGTATTTATGCATACCATTTGTATTACAGGGAAGCAGTAGTGATTTCACATAGAACCATATTTTCCCAAATAATACCATCTTTAATTCTATTGAAGTATTCACCTCATAAACTATTTCTATGTTATGTTGTGCAACAAGGATTATTAGGAGATAACCAAACTCTATAATATATTATGAGCAAACAATATACAAACATAATTCTAAGTAGATGCAACAACACTCCCTGAAACAAATGCTTTTATTGAAGAAACACTTCTCTCAGTTATCAGTGTCCACATGATATTCATAAAGACAATAATTGTTATGACAGCCATATAATTAAACTTTTCTGAAATCAAACTTTTTGAAAGCAAATTTCATTAGGTAATAACATTGAAATATGAATTCAATATTATTTGTTATTCACTGCTTACTTTTTAGCTTCATTCACTAAAGACATAATTATTCTTATGATGCATTGGGAAGACACAATAAGAAAATAACCAGCTATAGACAGAGCACAATTCCTTTCATCAATTCCCCCTTTCCATCATTTCATAATATCTAGTTGAAATTTAAATTCAAATAACTTCAAATAAATATCAGGATATTTTTGACATCTTTATACAAAATAATAATGTATATAATCATCTTAATATTAAACTAATATATGTGATATTGAAATTTAAGTCATTAATATTTGGACATTAAAAATTATTTTTTAAATGGAAATTATAATATAAGTGAACCTGAAACTTATTTCTACACATTTAATTTTTAACTTTACATATAAATCTCAATTATCAGTAAATCCAGAGTAGAATGGTCACCAATATAGTCTTGGAAAACTTCTGTACTTGTATCCAATCAAGCATGCTCACTAAAACCCTGCTGGACTAGACATGCATGATAGAATGGAAGCTGGTAGAATGTCCATCCTCTGTTAAGTGGCAAGGTGGAGCTAAATAACCACCTGCAGGCAGAGCTGAAAAAATTCTTTTTGAACTCAATTTACTAGGATTTTTTTTAATGGCACTGTTGAGGCATTCTGGGAAGAGATAAAGGCTAGCTAACTGCTCTGATGTGCACATCTCAATAGGTTTCCACTAAAGACACAACCAAAAACATCTCCACCAAAAATATGACATTCACTGGAGAAAAAGCTTGCTTTCACCAAAGCAGAAGAGGGCATCCATTAACATTTTGCATCTAATTGCTTATTTACGGCATTGTCTGTCTTTTGGATGTGAGAGTAGTCCATTCCATTGATGCTATATGGAAAAGATATGCATAAAATTATAAATTGAAAGAAAACCAGGGAAATTTGTGCTACAGTCTTTCTAGAGAAAGCAGACTGATTTAACATTTAATCATGTTTAATAGTTCAGTCTTTCATATTTCTTAAAGTGCTTTTACTTGTTTATTTCTTTAGAGATCTGTATCAATCTGTATGTATGAAGTTTATACACTATTGTAAGGAAAAAGAGGTGAAGATCAAATGACCATAACTTCAACTCAGATCATCTTCTTCCACCATATTACATTGCATTTGAGAATAATGATGCAAAGGGGAATAGATTTGTCCACAATTTAGTATGAGAAGCAGAAGGAAAAGATCAATTCTAAGATAAAACAGAAAGTTCTTGGAGGAGAATAGGATCTCAGTCAAAGGTCTCCATTTAAGAATTTCAAATGTGTGTAAGGACAAGTAGGAGAAAGAGGGCAAAACCAACAGTATATATTTTTTTCTTACCCAAAAAAAGGTAGTAGAGAAAGTTCTATGTAATCAAATTCATATTTTTGAAGAAAACATTCTAAAATTACAGTGAACAACCACAGGATGTTTTTGAGAAAGTAGTATTTATCTTTAGAAGCTCTATCCTTCTATTATAAAAAATAAAATCACTTTTACTCTAAATACTTGGCTAATAATGATGCTGCTGATTCCATTCAATAAGTGACTTAAGAAATAAGGAGACAGGCTGGTATTTACATCACTATTAGTTAATGTAAGTAATCAATGATAAATGAAAAGAAGCTGTATGGAAGATAGCACTGATGAAACTTTCTTAAAATGCATGTCAGCACTTTCATTGATACATCTGTAACAGAAAGCATCACTTTCTTATAAAGACAGAGGAAACAAAGATGCCTTTGTAGAAAAGATTCAAAACCTGCGTTGGATATTTAAAGATTTATAGGATTTACATAACAGCAACGGAATAGGAATGGAGAAAGCCAATCCAATGAGATGAAAGACTTGAGTGGAGGGACAGAGGTTAAAATGTGAAGGATGTGTTTCTGGAACAGTAAGTAGAGAGACTTGAATGCAGAGAAGAAAGGAGCTTTGGGGAATAAATGAGAACAATGATGGCTGGGCAATGTTGGTCCCCAGAGAGAGAATATTGCAAAATGTACAACAGGAGAATAATGCTATCACAGAAAAGCAACCAGTCCAGATACTGTCAATTATTTAGTGCAGCTAACATATCTAGAAAAATATATAATTATGTGTGGAGTTGAGACTAATTAACAGGGTGAATCAGAGGTGCCTTTGATATCATGTAGATGGAAGATAGCTGAATGTTTAAATTACTGTCAAATATTATGAGACACAAATGGTGAATTTTTAAAAAACAAAATAGAAGCTATGGATAATGGAGGACATTAATGATATTTTCTTGGTGGTGAAATTTTGTCATATTATTTTTCTTCTGTAAATTAAATATAAAAGAGAAAGTTAAAGGGATATGGGAAAGCTAGTCGTCATGTATAAGAAATGAACATGCATTCCCTTATTCTTTTATTTTTCTTTTTTTAGTCTCATTTTGATTTATTTGTTGCTTTCAAGTACATTGTTTTACATAGTTTCCTCATTCATTGCTCTAAATATTGTAACACACACACACACACACACACACACACACACACACACAGCTCATTACAGCACACTATTATTGGTGCTTTACCACTTCCTGTGTAGTGAAATCTTACTTTCATTTTGATCCTTCTTACCTCCTGATATTTAAAATGTCTTTAATATTTCTTCTATATACAATAAGCACCACAAAACATGCCATTTTGCTTTTTTTGCTTTAAACACACATGTGATTTAATAAAATCAGGAGGAGAGAGCTTATTCTATTTATCCATATTTTTTTTTTACTATTCTTTTGTTTGGTTCTTTCTGAAATTCCAAATTGTCTTCCACTGTCATTTTCCTTCTGTTTGGAGAACTTCTTTGGAACCAACCTAGATGCCCTTCAGTAGATGAATAAAACCATGGCATTCTCAGGTAATTGGATCGAGTTAGAGAAGATAATACTAAGCAAAGTTAGCTAATCCCCAAAAAACAAATGCCAACTGTTTTCTCTGATATAAGGAGGCTGATTCATAGTAGGATAGAGAGGGCCAGCATGGAAGGAACAGATGAACTCTAGAATGGGCAGAGGGGTGGGAGGGAAAAGGAGGGGGAATGGGGTTAGAAATGATGGTGGAATGTGATGAACATTATTATCCAAAGTACATGTATGAAGACATGAATTGGTGTGAATATATACTCTGTGTACAACCATAGATATGAAAATGTGTGCTCTATATGTGTAATATGAATTATAATGCATTCCCTTATTCTTAATAGACTTCTCATCTTAAAATTTTCTAGCTATTTCCTAACATTATTTCCTGGATTGAAAACCAGTAATCAGGGTGAAGACCTCTTTTTGCCTTGGTTCTGGCCTGTAGACTCTGGAGGAAGACTACAGTGATTCCACTGCATCTATAGGACTCCACTGTTACCTTTAAATGTCCAGGAGTTCATGTCTTTTTTTAGGGGTGGATACTGGGGATTGAACTCAGGGGCACTCGACCACTGAGCCACATTGCCAGCTCTATTTTGAATTTTATTTGGAGACAGAGTCTCACTGAGTTGCTTAGCACTTCGCTTCTTCTGAAGTTGGCTTTGAACTGGCAATCCTCCTGCCTCAGCCTCCCAAGCCACTGGGATTACAGTAGTGGGCCCTGCACCCTGCAGGTGTTCATGTCTTAAACTCTGACCTCAATGTCTCTTTCTTTCAAAAGAAAATAAATAATAATAATAATAATAATAATAATAATAATAATAATAGTTCATACTATAATGTTGTCACGAGGATTCAGTGAGTTAATACTTATAGCATTACTTGATATATATCCAAACACTTATTAGATATGTATTATTTTGTGGATATCAAATGTGTTTTCATTTCTTAATCACAATTAGGAAACAATCTGAAAAGAAACCTCATTAAATAACAATTTTATAAATTTAGATTGTTTTTTTCAGTTATTCAACAAATGTTGAGTGACTACTAAGTCAGGTACTATTCTAGATGCTGGAAATGCTACATGAACAAATACCAGTTGGAGACAATTATTCTGAAATAAAGAAAAATATAATAAATGGATAGAGAATAATGGGCGGTATCCTAATTTATATAGGGTACCAATGGAAGATAAAGACAACACTTCCTTTGCTAGTGACTTCTGAGCTCATGACTCAATGACAAGAGAAAGATAGCTATGCAGAGATTGGTTGGGGATGGTGGATGGTATTCTAGTCAAAGGGAATCAAATGTTAAAATCCGTGAGGCCAAAATGTGATTTGTTTATCTCCCACCAAGAAGGTCAACGTGGTTGGAGTAGAACAAGTGACAGGACAAGAGGAAAAGGGTTAAGAAATCCCTTTTTAGGGCCCATACTCCTTAATCTTTTTTCAACTTTGTAGAATATTCATAAAATTCACTTTAGTTGACAAGAAGAGTCGAAATAATGATAAAAAATTATCTAATAATCACATTTCATGTGAGGTGGAACAGTGTTTTGTCTTTATTTGAAAAACTACTCTTGAAGTTTGCATAATGCAAAGTAGTTTGTTTTGTACAATAATATTGTGTGTTATATCAATTAAGTTCAATGAAAATAATTTTTAATATACAATAATGAATTTCTAACCTCTCAAAGAAATGTCTTGTTTTCCAAAAATTTCCCCCATGCAGTCTTCTGCCTATAATTTAAGTTTCATGTCTTTTATTGAATGATTGTTGGAAAATTTTCCACAGATTAATAGGCAGATTTGTGAAATAGGGATGATCACAATCACTTGATATTCTAACAAATTGAAGTAAGTATTGAGTTACATTGACCTTATTTGATTCTTAATTTCAAATTGATTGTCACACTGAAAAAAATAATACAGACAATTTGTTATGAACTTGGAAACATGGTCTTGACCTCTTTACACTGATAATTGATGTAAAGATCTCCCATGCTCTTGGATAGGCAGAATTAACACTGTCAAAATGGTAATACTACCAAAAGCATTATACAGATTTAATGCAATTTCTATTAGAATCCCAATGACATTATCATAGAAATAGAAAAAGCAATCATGAAATTCATTTGGAAAAATAAGAGAATCAGAATAGTCAAAACAATGCTCAGCAAGAAAAGTGAAGCAGGAGGCCTCACAATACCAGACCTTAAATTACACTACAGAGCCATGGGAACAAATATGGCATGGTATTGGCAACAAAACAGATATGTAGATCAACGGTACAGAAAAGAAGACACAGAGATAAATCTGAATAAATATAGTTATCTCATACTTGACAAAGGCACCAAAAACATACATTGGAGAAAAGATAGCCTCTTCAACAAATGGTCCTGGGAAAACAAAATGAAATTATTTAGTAAAATGAAATTAAACCCCTATCTCTCACCCTGTACAGAAATCTACTCAAAGTGGATCAAGGAGTTAGACACTAGAACAGAGATCCCGTGCCTACTAGAAGAAAAGGTAGGCCCAATTCTCCACCATGTCTGCTTAGGAACTAACTTCCTTAACAATACTCCTGAAGTACAAGAAGTGAAAACAAGAATCAATAAATTAGAAGGAATCAAAATGCAACACTTCTTCTCATCAAAGAATATAATCAGTATTGTGAAGAGAGAACCTATTGAATTAGAGAAAATCATTACCACATACACCTCAGTTACAGCATTAATCTCCAGGATATCTAAAGAACTCAAAAAATTTAACATCAAAGAAACAAATAACCCAATCAATAAATGGGCAAAGGAACTGAACAGACACTTCACAGAAGATCAACAAATATAAGTAAAAAGTGTTCAACATCTCTAGCAATTAGAGAATGCAAATCAAAACTACACTGAGATTCCCATCTCACTCCAGTCAGAATGGCAATCATCAAGAATGCAAGCAACAATAAATGTTGGTGAAAAGATGGGAAAAAGGTACACTCATACATTGCTGGTGGGACTGCACATTCGTGAGACCACTCTGGAAAGCAGTATGGAGATTAGTCAGAAAACTTGGAATGGAACCACCATTTGATCTAGTCATTCCACTCCTTATAAACAAAGAACTTGAAATAGCATATTATAGTGATGCAGCCACAGCAATGTTTGTAGCAGCTAAATTCACAATGACTAAACTATCCTTCAATAGATGAATGTATAAAGAAATGGTGGTGTATATATACAATGGAATATTACTCCGCCTTAAAAGAGAATGAAATAATTGCATTTGGTGGTAAACGGATGGGATTAGAGAACATTACGCTAAGTGAAATAAGTCAATCCCAAAGAACCAAAGACCAAATGTTTTCTCTGATATGTAGATATTAATTCACAATAGGGGACTGGGTAAGAATAGAGTATTTTGGAATACACAGAGGGGAATGAAGGAAGGGGATAGGGTATGGAGATAGAATAGTAGAAATAATCAAACATTATTATGCCCTTTATGCATATATGATTTCATAGCCTGTGTAACTCTATATCATGTATAATCAAACGAATGAGAAGTAGTACTCTATTTATGTATGATGTGTCAAAATGCATTCTACTGTCATGTATAACTAATTAGAAAAAGTTTTAAAAAATAATTAATATATTTTAAAAACCCAACTAATTTACTAATGAGAAGCATTAATTCCTAAAGAATGTGTGCATCAAGAATGATAAGTTTATTTTAAAGAGGTGAATATGAAACAAACCCAATTCTATTCATTTGTAAGTAGAGTAAGATAATTCTCATTCACAATGAAGATTATTTTTTTAGGTTAGAGGACTGAAATTAAAAGAACATAGTATTATTTAGGTAATTCAAGCAAATACCATTAAACTAATTGTAACATGCAAGAAGCAGTTAAACTGCAAAACTCCAATTAGACGAAAGTTAGCATTTGAATGGAATCTGCCATTCTAAACAGCCAATGGGAACACTCCAGTTGAACTTCGCTGAGCAATCATTGAGGAAAAAGGAATACAGAAACTTTCCAGAGAGCATTTCTACTCAGAAATACTCATTTTTAAAGCTACATCATTAAAAAAATGTTAAACTTTCTCTAACTTTGCCATAAACATCCCAAAGTTCCTGAGAGAAGTCACATAGACACCTCGTCTTCAATTTTATATCAGTACGTTGTACAATAGCAAATTAACAGACCACTGCAAATGCAGTTGATGAACTTTGATATAATTAATATAAAATGAGAAGAAGGCAAAAATACTAATAGCTTTAAGCAAAGAAGCGTATCAATGCTGCAGCATGGAAACAACCAGACCAGTATGAGCTAATATGCATACAGAAGCAATTTTACAAGTCATGTATGAAGAAACTAGATGAGACGCACTTTGCACTTTATACAGCAGACATGCTCTTCTCTGAGCTCCAACATTGTTCAGCTTCTGATTTTGGTCTATCCCATTTTCTTTACAGTAACTAAGCTTGACCTTGCATTAACACCAGTTAACCAATATTAATATTACACCTGATGCCCTATTATTGGAATCTACTTTACCTTAATGATAGTAATGATATTATGCTCTACCCAAACAATTATGTTATTTTTCTGGAAACATTGTTAAACTACATTTACTTGTCTTACTAAAAAGCTATATGATTGAGTTGTGCTCAATGAAACAAGGCCGAAGTGATGTATACTATTCCTAGGGCTGGCATTTCAAACACCTTGAGCAATCTTCCTCACCTTTAATTTACAAGCTGGAGGTGGAAGGTGATTGTGGATGTTGGACATCATTCTTTGAAGATGGCAAAGCATCTTCAGCCTGAATCCTTACATCACTGTATGGAGCAGAGTTCCACTACCCTCAGTTTCCCATTTTGCACTATAACATGATAAAGAAACAGATTCACATTAGAATTAACAATCAATTCTTAAATTTCATAGCTCAAAATTATTTGAGCGTCATATTGCCCCAAATTTTAACTAGATATAATTGAAAGTTTGATAGTCTTCTTATATATTTCATTAATAAGGGTAATGACAGTGGCACATATGACATAATATTTTCTGATGTATATATGACAAGTACATATGTAATTATGTACCAATCTATACTGTGCATAGCTAGCACAAGGATGGATGAATAGGATAGATAAATATGTGCAGAAGTTGGTTACTAAGCTTTGTATTTTTTTCTTCAAGAAAAGCAAAAATAGGATGAACAAATAATCAGTAAGTATTTTGAAGTTCAAATATGGATCAAACTATAGTATTTTTCTGTTCTAAGTGAGATAATAGTTTTGGTTACTGCTTTGTAATTGATCTCAAGCTTTTGTCAATTTGTATATAAAAAGACAAAAATACACAAGAAAGTACAAAAGCCATGTTTCATCTCTTTTTGTACTCTGGTATATGATTCCTATTTCCTATGCAACATTAAAGGATCTACACTGGTCATATTTTAGACATGACCTAGATTAAATACACAATATATCAAAGTATATTATAAGACATTATAATGTACCTATATTACAAATAGAAAATAAAATGGAAACATTGCTATAAACTGATTTTGATTTGGAGATAAAGCAAGGATTTTCTAGATTTCATAGTAATATGCTTATAAGGATATAGACAGAGATAGTTTTCATTTGTTTTTTTAATTGCTTTTATTTTTTAATGACATGACAGTGGAATGCATCACATATAGAACATATATACATATAGAACACAATTTTTCTGTCTCTGTTTGTATATATAGTATGTTCACACAAATTCATGTTTCATACATGAACTTTTTATAATGATGTCCATCATATTCCACCATCATTGCTAACCCCTTACCCCCTCTCTTCCCCTTCCACCCCTCTGCCCTATCTAGAGTTTATCTATTCCTCATGTGCTCCCTCTCCCTATCCTACTATGAGTCATTCACCTTATATCAGAGAAAACATTGGCCATTTGTTTTTTTGGGGATTGGCTAACTTCACTTAGCATTATCTTCTCCAATGCCATCCATTTACCTGCAAATGCCATGATTTGAGTAATATTTCATTGTGTATATATGCCACATTTTTTTATCCATTCATCTACTGAAGGGCATCTAGGTTTGGTCCACAGTTTAACTATTATAAATTGTTCTGCTATAAACATTGATGTGGCTGTGTCCCTGTAGTATGCTGTTTTTAAGTCCTTTGGGTATAGACCAAGGAGAGGGATAGTTGGGTCAAATGGTGGTTCCATTCCAGGTTTTCTAAGGAATCTCCATACTGCTTTCCATATTGGCTGCATCAATTTGCAGTCCCACCAGCAATGTATGAGTGTGCCTTTTCCCCCACATCCTTGCCAACACTTATTGTTGTCTTCATAATAGCTGCCATTCTGACTAGAGTGAGATGATATCTTAGAGTAGTTTTGACCTGCATTTCTCTAATTGCTAGAGATGATGAACATTTTTTCATATATTTGTTGATTGATTGAATTTCCTCTTCTGAGAAGTGTCTGTTCAGGTCCTTGGCCCATTTATTGATTGGGTTATTTGTTTTTTGGTGTTTAGCTTTTTGATTTCTTTATATACCCTAGAGATTAGTGCTCCATCTGATATGTGAAGGGTAAAAATTTGCTCTCAAGATGTAGGCTCTCTATTCATCTCACAGATTGTTTCTTTTTTGCTGACAAGAAACTTTTTAGTTTGAATGCATCCCATTTATTGATTCTTGGTTTTAATTCTTGCACTATAGGAGTCTTATTAAGGAAGTTGGGGCCTAATCCCACATGATGAAGATTAGGACCTACTTTTAAATCTATTAGATGTAGAGTCTCTGGTTTAATTCCTAGGTCTTTGATCCACTTTGAGCTAAGTTTTGTGCATGGTGAGAGATAGGGGTTTAGTTTCATTTTGTTGCACATGGATTTCCAGTTTTCCCAACACCATTTGTTGAAGAGGCTATCTTTTCTCGAATGCATTTTTTGGTGCCATTGTCTAATATAATTGTAATTTTGTGGGTTAGACTCTGTGTCCTCTATTCTGTACCATTGGTCTACCAGTCTGTTTTGTTGCCAATACAATGCTGGTTTTGTTACTATTGCTCGTAGTAGTTTAAGGTCTGGTATAGTGATGCCACCTGCTTCACTCTTCCTGCTAAGGGTTGCTTTAGATAATCTGGGTCTCTTATTTTTACAGATAAATTTCATGATTGCTTTTTCTATTTCTATGAGGAATTCCATTGATATTTTGATCAGAATTGTTTTATTCTTTCAATATATTGCTGGATTCATTCTATTAATAGGACATTTACACTTTTGTCTTATTATCACACACACAGCACAGCATAAAATGTGTTTCCTTACTAGCCTTTTGTAAATTCTGTCTCCAGTTCACAAAACAAAACAAAAAACAGGATAGTGAAAGGAACATAATCTATTCTGCTCAGTTTTTCTTTTCTCATTTCTGTTGCCAGAAATGAAACATGCTAGTAAGCCCAACACTGAGCTATAACCTCCAGCCCTGAGTTTTTATTTTTTATTTTTAAACAACACATTGCTATTCTGATTTTCCTTGGAAAATAACTTAAATAACTTTTATCTATAATTTTTATAGTGAAAATGAAATAGAATCACTTTGTCCAGGTATGTGCCTGTAAAGCTACAGCCAATAAGAAAAAAGTAATGCTCAAAGTATGGCTCCCAATTCCAATTTCACTAAAATATGAAAAATTGAGTGCAAATCACTCAGTGCCACCACAGCTCTAGTACTGGGGCCTCATTATCTGTCTTTTAACAAGTTTTAGGGTGACTCCTATGCATACATAACTTAAGTATGAGATTATTTTAGGTATGAGAATGAATCACACAATCATTGAAAATCAGTGCTACAATTCATAGTGAAAAAAAGAGGGGAAAAAGCATTTTTTCCTTCTCATGTGGCTAAGCCAAAACAACGGGAACTCTTGAAGCCAATAATTGCTAAATGGCATCTTTTTTTTTTTTTTTGAAGGAGACTATTCTTGGGGATAACACCACCAGAAGACATCAGAGCTCAATGAAGGTGAAGGAGATATTTTTTAAAATTTCATAATACATTATTGTTCACTATAGATACAATGTTGTACAATAGATCTTCAACCTTATTTATCTTGCTTGGTTACATCTTCTTGGCCATTGATTAGTAGGTTCCAGTCCCCACCAACCCACACCTCTGGTAACCATCATTCTATTTGTTTGCTCCTATGAATTGGTCTATTTTAGATACTTTGTAAAACAAAACCATGCATTATTTGTATTTCTGTGACTAGACTATTTTGCTTAGCATAACATCCTCAAGTTTCAAACATATTATTGCATAGTGAAGAATTTCCTTCTTTAAAAATTTGATGAGTACTCTATTATATGTATGTGTGTGTGTGTGTGTGTGTGTGTGCAAGTGCACACACATGAGTGTGCATGTCACATTTTTTCATTCCCCTCTGTGAAAGGACATTTAGGTTATTTCTATTTATTGGCTACTGTGAATGATGCTTCAATAAACAACAGAATGGTAATACTTTGTGAAAAATCCTGATTTCAGTTCTTCTGAATAAATACATAGGAGTTGGATTGCTGAATAATAAAACATTTATATTTTTAATTTTTAAGGATATTTTAATTCTGTATTCCATTATGGCTAATATCACCAGATATTTCCAACAATGTGCAAGGTTTTTATTTTCTCCTAGAGATAGATTTCAATAGCATCCTTTAGGCTTCTGATGTTGCTTAGGGTAAAAAGCATTACTACAGTTCATTTGTATTATGAAGCTGTTTTTTTTCTCTTCTTCAGTCAATTTGAGTTGGATTTGTGTCATTCACAACAAAATACATTTTAATATTTTATCCCCATTTTACAGATTTGCTTCACTTTTATTATGACTCATGTCTGTTTTGTTTTATCCCAAGAGCCCAGCCTAGGCTCACTTTTATTTAATGTTTGGAAAACTATTCTCTGGAAATTGTTAAAGGAAATTAGAACAACAAAACACAAATATGCAAACTCTTCTTAAAGGGACAAAAGGCTTCTAATCCTAAGGAGTTTTGCTGTAAATTGACAAAAGTTTGAATGTATGTCAAGAAACAATGTATCGTGAAAAACGTGTTTTGATGCCCATGATGTAACAGAACATGGTCTGGGCTTGATCACACTTTCTGGAAAAGGAACATAGGTAGTAAGTGTCAGCTGCCCTGTGAGGTGACAGGTGTTTCAATATGAATGTAGGCAGGGTAGACTGCAACTGTTGTCATTAATATCCTGAAGCCAGGTAAGATATTCCACTTATTTTTTATATCTAAGCATATAAGAAGACTTCTTATTATAATTTAGTTACCTTCGAGTTTGGTGAATAAATAAAGCTTGCTTTCAACATAGAAGCACAAAACACCCAGGAAAAAGTTCAGAATCCCCAACCCCATTTGGTGTAGGTAGGAAGCTAATTGGTGGTGATGATGAGAGAAGATAATTAAGAAATAGAATTTAGAAGAGAAATAAAGAAGAAACTAAGTAGCAACTGTTTAAAAAACTCCAAATCTTTGTTGTTGTTGTTGTTGTTGTTGTTTATGTATATAATTATTACATTCATAAATATTAACATTTCTTGAATTGATAAACAGCCCTAAGAAAATACAGATCTCATTTTAATCTACATAGTTTCACTGATGTAGGCACTGTAAGACTCCTCTTTATGACACCTTAATTATACCTAAAATTTTTGTTTAAATCATTGTCAAATTAATAGGTTTAAGTCAATAGGGAGTTACCTCCAAATTCATCTTCATCAGAAAAAATAAATGGGGACAGTTAACTTCTGGAGCCCCATACTGGGTGGATAGGGGTAATAGACATGAATCAAATGTATGATACATCAAGATCATTGTAATATTTTGAGCAACTGATTAAAAAAAATGAAAGAAGGAAGCACCATAATTATCATTATCATAGCATCTATAAATGTTGCAACTAAATTATTCACATAATCTCCTCTAGGAAATTACTTCTGAGAACATAATCAAATAGACTCATCCTGGAAGATTTGGTCCAAAAAAACAAGTTATGAAAATGTAAAGACTTTGAAGGATCTAGTGAGATGCATGGGTAGAAATTCCATGTTTCTAACTTCTCTCACCTCCCACATTAATCATCTGTCTTCCTCATCCAAGCTTTGACTGACATCACCAAACTATCCCTGGGTGGGTGGTGTAGAATGGTGAATTTCTTCCATTCCTTGATTCAAGCTTTGGCTAAAGTTTCTTTTAGAGATTCTAAAAGGGCTAGGATATAGAGGAATTATGCTGGAGCCACTGGGTCAATAACAAAAGTGTTTTATTAGCAAAAAAAGTGAGAAGAAATGGAAACATAAATCTAGAATACATAATTTCCTGCATTGAAAAGGAAAATGAAACTCAGTTTTCTCCTAAAGTAGTATTCAAGTCAAAATTCTGGAAATAAAATACCTTTAAGACATATATGCAAATGTGCTGAATAGATTAGCTTACTTAAAACTTTGACTTGAGGCTTAAGTTTCGCCTCTAAAACATTAAAGCGAGCCAATAGTACAAAACACAGCAAAGATTTTAATAAGATAAAAATCAGAGCACAAGTCAAATTCATATCTTAAAGCACCTATATTCTCGATTCTTTTATCATTCAGTGAGAATGATTGCTACCAATGTATTTGCAACAGTTTAGATGAAAGAATATATTTGTCTTTGAAGTTACTATTCTGCACAAATGACATTTCCAAAATACAGCTTTTGAACATCTCTTTCCTATGTCGTGAGAAATAGTGTAATCATAACATAAAAATGAAGCAGCTTTTGCATAAAGTAGAATAAAAAGAATAAATCAAATTATTTGTTTTGTTTCAATATATCCATTAAAAACTTTTCTAAGATATTTAGATCCCCCAAATTAAGTAATTAGATAATTAATAATCAATAATTAGTTTTTATTCAAGAAAAATGAATTCAGATGTAAAATTCTTATGAGACACTCATTAATGCCTCAAAATTTGTGTTTTGTTCTCTTGCTCATTTATTGTTTTAAAATGACTATAATTCGAAAAGAAGAGAATCCTCATTTTCTCTGCATCTTGTTCTCATAATTCTTCATTGTATTCATCAGTTTCAATATAAGCATCTGGTTTTAGGAATTGAGAAGTTTACAAATATAAAAATATTTGAAAATTCATAGAAAACTCAAAAAATACCAGAAACTTAAGTGTATGCTATCAGTTTTTAATAATTTATGATAAAAACACTTCCTGATCCTTGAAATTTTAGTAAAATAATAAAATGGTTATTTTAAATACAGTTTAGCTTCTAGTTTAAGAAAAAGTTTTTTTTAAATAACTATATGTAAATGCCCTTTTGTCTTGAAAATATTTTACTCAGTTTAACAAATTATTGTGACACATGTGAAGAAATACTGAAATAATACATCTTAAGTAAAGAGTGTAATGAAAAATGTGCTTTGGTGTAAATTGATATCACTGGATATTATATAAATTATTCAATTTTTATTAGAATAGTAATTTATAAATTATGGTGAAAGGCAAAATATTAAAAGGTCTTATTTAGAATCACTATTTCTGCTTTTACTGTTGTGAGTATTATGTGTTGAGACAGCCAGCCAGAACATTTCTGAAGTCCTGTTTTACTTCCACAAACAGGTGAGTCATCTCAAAGAAATAAATATAGTTGATAAGGGTCATCTAAGGGATTTGATTGCAGATAATTAAGTACATTTGTATGCATTTATTTACTTTGGCACTATTAGAAATTCCAGTTAATACCAAAGAGAAGTAAAACAGGAATTTCTTGTCTTTTCATGCTCAAAGTCACCAAATATGACACTTGGCATTTAATAACTTACACTAACATGGATGAATACATGCAAACAGAAATGTTAGTGAAAAATTCATTTCAAAACAATTAAATTATATAGTATACCCCACATTTTAATTTTTGATCTTTTAAAATCTTACTTATAGCCTGTCAATTTTCCCTTGAGACCAAATAATATTTGTACATATACATGTGCAGATAGATTGATAAATATTGATATAGAAATTAATATTTGAATATAGCCCAAAATGTTTCTTATGACCATGCTCAGACTTCAAATTATGGATTTAAAATAAAACATCTTATTATATCACATAAAATATCAACAATTATTTCTAGCCAATGATTAAAAATATGACTAAGCAGATTTTGGAAAACGATGACATCATTGTGGTTGCTCCACATGAAACACACACATGCACGCTTGTGTGCGCACACACACATATACACGTGCGCACACACACACACATAAAAACTGAGTCAAAATCAACTGTAACTCTCACTAGAAGTCTATTCTTTACTGATAAACAACTAAGCAAGCTAACTTTTTAAAAAGACTATTCTTAAGTAATTTTACTTAAAATTTATAAATTCTATAATTTTGGATTTTTTGAAGAGTGATAGTGATATTCTAAATAACATTATACATAGTTCAATAGGCATTGTTCATATAAAACTTAATCTAAATCTTGCTTGAAAAAAAATTTGTGACTCTAAAATTAATATTAGTAGCTTTTATTATTAATTTCCCTTTTCTAGCAGTTAGTATATTGGGTATTATTCATAAATATGTGTGTTGCCTTTTGGTATTAAATTTTGTTCACTGCATTGTATGTTATTCTATAAGTGCTCCTTAGATTTTTCCCCCTCTTTTATTGTTACTAGTTATTTGACACTGGTTACTCCCCTCCACTGGTGAAATAAAGCTCCTTATTTATTCCTGAGTGGGAGATATGGAATTAGCAGAAATTTTCAAAAGCAGTTTTCTTGTATAAACAGTCATCCCTAATGACTATGTTAATTGTTTTTACTATTTCTATATGCTTGTGTCAGGTACTTCTGTACCATTACAGTCTCTGTTCTATGATATTTGATGATTTTATTAATGTTTTGTTCTCTTTTTTATTATTTACTTTTCATTTTTTATATTTGAAAATATTTTATAAGAATAGCAATAGTAATAAACCAAAATTGGGTATTTTAGCCACTTTAATTACTCCAGGGACTTAAATTAATATGCATTTTTACATTTTAAATTTGGACTATTTCAAAAAGAAAAAGAAAAGCTCAAACATTTATTCAGCAATAGAACTCCTGGATATTGTGTTGAAAAGAAACTGCTGATAAAGTGGATGTATCACATCATTAGCTTTTTTAGTGTGCTAAATCCATATTTTTTCAGACATAATATGCAATATTTAATTAGTTGAGTCATACAAACTAGAAATGTAGAATTTTCATTACCACTTAATGTCTTTGCAGAGTTTCAGAGATAGAATAGCTAATATGTGTGTGGAAAGTAAAGTTCATTTATCTCTTTTACTGTAATTTAAAAGTTTTTCCCATACTTTTTCTATAAATGGAAGTTTGTACCCTATATTTGATTTCTAAGAATCAATTTATATTATATTACAAATGGTTTGCTTTAAACATTTCTAAGCAGGGTGCAGTAACACATGCTTGTAATCCCAGCAGCTGGGGAGGCTGAGCCAGGAGGATCAAGAATTCAAAGCCAGCCTCAGCAAAAGTGAGGCACTAAGTAACTCAGGGAGTCCCTATCTCCAAATAAAATACAAAATACGGCTGGGATGTGGCTCCGTGTCCAAGTACCAGCACCTTCCCCCACCCCCACCCCACACACACAAAAAAACATTTCTAAAGAATTTTTCCTTAGAATCAAAATTTATTAATTATATAACAATTAATTAGCTGTGTTTTAATATATTTGTAAAAACAAGGGGAAACTTATTATGGGTGTCAATAGAATTAATAAGTTTTGTGATACAACCCATTGTCATACCTGCAAGATACATTTACTAACTGAAGTATAAAACGACTTGCATACCTATTTATTAGACGATTCTGGTATTCATCTTGTCCAGATCAGGCCCAGCCATCATATTTTCCTTAGAGTTTATTAGCTGGGTCAGCTTGGATAATTACAATTTTCTTTCTCTTCTTAGTACATGTAATAGTTGCAGTTCCACTTAAGAAAGTTTGTAGCCAGTTCTCCAAAAGTTACTTTAGTCACTTCTGCATCTTACTTTGTGCCTATTAAGGGCCTCCAATCATAAGAATAGAAAATGTGTGGGAGATATGAGTACAAATCAAATATCATTTTCTAACTTACTGGAAAAATTCTTTCTAAGATCTTTCAACTTAAAAGAAACATCAAAAAGCCACAGACCTAGTGTAATAAATATGGCAAAAGAGAATTTGACAAAAATTATTTTACTTTTAATTCCAAAAGAGACTTAAAATTCAGAACACTTGTAAAACCTCCATCTATAAATATGAAGCATCTATATTAGTAACAGCAGAAAAACATTCAATATTTTCTTTCATTTCTTTCACTAATTTTTCTATTAATAAGCATGATGTCGTGAACTTAGTATTTTATAGTTCCATGAAAAAGTTATGCTTAGGTCTGGAATGTTTTAAGATTAAACAGAAAGAATCAAAATAGAATCAACAATCTCACTAACAAATTGACTTATCAAGAACATATTTCAGGTAGTTAATAAGCACTGATTTAATTAAAAGAATACATTTAGTTTTCTTATCAATAATTAAAAGTACTAAACAGTAGAACATTTAAAATTACCCTAGGTCCATGTATGATTGTATGAACGGTTTGACTCTACTTCTTGTACAACCAGAGAAGTGAAAAATTGTGCTCCTTTTGTGTACTAAGAATTGAAGTACACTCTGCTCTCATGTATAACTATGAATAATTTGTTATGAAATATCAGTGACAAGAGAACTCAAAAACTGGCCAAGTGCAAATTTTGAATGACTAAAACTGCTTATAACTGATATAAAGGATAATAGCTGAACAGTCTTCGTAGATTCTGCCCTTTAAAACATTAACGTGGAATATAGATATTGACAATAGTTACAAACCTAGTAAATAAGAAAAAGTAATCTTTATTGTAAAATATGGTTATATCATTTAAATATCACTTTGAATGGTTATAACAAATTAGAAGATCAATTAAAGGTTTGGGTTGTTAATCATAAAAAGTATAAATGTGATCCTGGGTGGGGTGACACACACCTGTAAACCCAGTGGCTTAAGTCTCAGGCAGGGATTACAAATTCAACGCTAGCCTCAGCAACTTAGGAAGACCCTAAGCAACTTAGTGAGACCCTGTCTCAAAACGTAAAAAATAAAATAAAATAAAAATGAGCTGAAGATATTGTTCAGTAGTTAAGCTCCCCTTGGTTCAATCCTCAATACTTCTTCCCCACAAAAAAAGCATAAATGTGACTCAAATTTGTTAATAATTGATTACTGTTCACAAGATCCAACCTTGTGAGTTCATCCAAAATAAAATAAAATGGTAAAGGGAATAAGACAATATTTAAAGATGGGTTTGAATATCAGTGGTAGAGACTCATCTAGTGTATGTGAGGCACTGGATTTGATCCTCAGGATGCCATAAAAACAAAATGCAGGTATAAAAATATGGGGTGGGGATGTGGCTAAGTGATAAAGTTCAATCTCCAGTACCAAAAAAAATTAAATTAAATTTAAAAAACAGTATTTATATAGAAATATTTTTCCATTGTTTGTCTACACTGCTCTTTTGGATTTGTGGTGTTGATGTATTTGTGTATATGCACAGATACCTGCCATTTATAATATGGAGTTTTACTGTTTAATATTGCAAGATGCTTAAAGCTACTCAAAGTGTTCATGTGATCACTTAATGAATGCTTTGATGATTAAAAGAAAAATAATTCCAAGTCAGATATAACTCTACAATTTAAAACCCACTGATTCACATTAAAAGAATAAAGATAAGTTATCTATATCTTACAGAGCTGTGCTTCATGTTTTATCTTTTCCCCCCCATTGGCATAGTTTTTAATCTTCCAACTTATTTGTCCTCACTCTATCTACTGTGCCACTGAGTGACAAGTTCCCCCTTGTGTACAAAATCTACTTATAAAACACTAAAACTTTTGTGCAAAAGGATCAAAACTGAGGACAATTTAGAATATTGAAAGGTACAAATTTTTAAAAGGTAAAGGAGGAGGAAGAGAAGAAATGGCTTAACAACAACATAAAGAGTGTTTCTTTCAGGGGTGATGACATGTGAAACAGTAAGGTTTAAATAGTCAATGATTTCTAAGAAAAAATATATTATTTTTAAAGGGAAACCACCATTAATTTATAATAATTTTCAGAAGACAGTTGGTTATGCATTTACATTTTTGTTGGTCTATTGATGTGTTAAAATTCAGCATAACTCCTATTAACATTTCAAAAACCAAAGCCATGGTCAATATCTTAAAAATCATATCCATATGAACAAAGCAGTCAAACTCTATGTCTTTGATACTTTGTCCATTGTTTCATTGGAAAGTAAACAGCAGGTGCTTCAATACTCAGTACTTATAAGATAATGGATATGACTTGCAATGCAGCCAAATGCCCATTAAAGTTTTTAAAAAGGAAAATATTTTGCTATAATTCACAGTTATGAATGCAAACCTGTCAAGAACCTTTCAACGGACAATAGTTTCGAATTACAAGTTTTCCCACCATGTCTAATTCAAGCCTTAGAGTTAAATATTTATGAATAATATTGACAAGCTTTCTATTCATGTATTTTTCTTCTGTTCTCAGTTACATTGGATCCTCATGTTGTGCAAAATGCTTAACAATAGTTATTTGCTGTGTCCTATAACATCATGTGCAAGAGCTTAGAAGCTAATTATGTTTATGTTTCACATTGGATGAAGTCATAAAAATAGAAGTATAGTGATCACAGATCACATTCAAGGTGAAAACCACCAACAAATTATAGAACAGCTTATCACAAGACCCTATTTTCTATCTTTTCTAACACCTGATCATCTGTGACTTAAACATATGGTAGATTCACTGTATGATTTTTATCCTTTATAAACCTCTTAAATTATGATTATTGTCACTATGACTATGCAAAAATAATTCTTAACTTTTAGCACAATATTGTTCCATGGTTTTGACCTCTCATTCTCCAGGAGACATAAATCTCTTTAAGTTTTTAACTATATCTACTTCAGTTAGATTATGAAGTTCAATTAGAACTTATTAGACTTGCTGGTCACTTTTGATTGCATGAACACCCTTAATGATTGCAATGTAGGATAACATAATGTATTTTACCATTTTGAATACTCTCTCATTCTCACCCTTGAAAAGTTATAACTTGGAACAAAATTATATTTACCTGAATGATAGGGTATTAGATGCAATTATTTCAAACCCATCCTATTTACCAATGATAAGTATTCTTTCCATTTTCTGTTCTAAGGTAATACAATCAGTAATCAAAGCCCATGTGTAGATTAGCCATACTATCTATTTGTAGCTTTCTTTCTGCAATAGTAGTGAATAAAAGTCTAAGTGAAAGTTAAATACAATTCATATAATGTAACTATAATTTGACTATTTTAAATGATCAGTCTTCCTACCCTCCCCTTGATAAGTTCTTAGCTCATTTGCTTAATTCGCTTTTGAAAATTTGTTTTTCATTTGTTTCTCTCTGCATATCATCTGTTCTAATTTTTCTGTCTCTTGCACACCATGTTTTTATTCTTGCTTCCAGAGTCACCCTCCTTAGTGGAGTTAATGCAAGTCCTCACCCTCATCAAAACATCAGTGATGATGCTAGTCTCATTGATATAATAAATTTGCACTTGAAGATGATGAAATCCAGCATTCATCATTTTTCTCGACTTTTACTGCCCTCCCAAATTTATAGACACCTGAATTTCTAATATTCTCCACTTCTTGCTTTCTGAGATAATATGCTTTCCTATCTCTCTCTCATTTTTTTAACCTCCTGAATAAGAAATAGCTGTGTTTTTATTTTATCATTCTCTGTCTGCTTTACCCCACATAACTCATCTGTCCTTGGGCTCCAGTTACTTTCTTAGGCCATGAGAACTGTATCTCTGTCCCAGCTCTCTCTGGTTTGGGTTGTATGTTTCTTGTTGTCTATGGATTATTGTCTCCCTATGTCCACCCTGTATCTTCAATCTTCAAGAAAATGAAATGGGCCGATTCCAACTTACCTCTTGAAAACTTTGACAGCAATACAGTCTTAAGGGCTGTCATAATTATGAGCTTTTAAACATTTTTTTTAGTTTTCTCTCCTTTGTTTTTAAATCCAGTCATTCCACTGGATTTTTTCACAGACTAATTAGTTTGTTGGAGACTATAAACGTGATATGAGACCCAACAATTTTCTTCCTAAACATAATTATCATGTTGTTATGTCAAATATGCCTTCTGTGTAATTAGGAGATACCTTGAATAATGTCACATGAATTCCATAACCAACGAAATACTTTTAAAATCCTGTTGAAAATTGCAAAATAAATTTTAGTTTATACTGCCAATTCTACTACTGTTGATCATGCTTGGGGATCCACGAACTAGGGTGGTCTCCTTCATCTCTTCTCCCATATCAGCAAGAAGAAGAATAAAGAAGGAAGGTAAGTGGTTTGGCCCTGAAACGCATCTTATCCACTTGATTTCCAAAGAATAATTGTCCTGAAGGTTACTCGGGGAGGAAGACAGACAAAACCATTTCTTTTACTAATTCCCCATAGTTGTAACTATTTCCCTGTTGGTTTTTAAGACTGCTCTGACTAGTTTCTCAAGATGCAGATGCTCCTTGTGGCAGACATCTACTTGCTGCTTCTAGAAAAGTACATATGCATTCCCAAATGCCCTTGGTGAGGGCCTCCCATGTCTGTCTCCTGCCATGGAAGATAATTCCGTCATTTTCCTAAACTCTTGCCTACTCTGTTCCTATCCTCCAAAGTTTCTTCTTGCTTGATTTAAATCCATATTTCTCCTTTTCAATTTCCTAAATATAACCTGGGGTGGGCGGTAGGATCTGCTGATTTAAAGAAAGCCAATTCTGCCACATTTTAGTAGGCTTAGTATGATCAGAAGATCTTCAACTAACTCTTCATTGTTCTCATGGTCCCAATTTTAGACCATAATTACCAATTTTAAGACAACTCAGCATTCTGCAATAGTGCTCCTGATTATCTCCTTTGCTCCCTTTCAATCTTTAGGGTCTATTTTACATATTTTGTGTTCTGAAATTCTGTTTCATTATTTTTTCTTGTTTTGTAAATCCAATGCTTTTCCATTGCCTTTTTTTACCAATTCCATATGTCTTGAAATACATTTGAATCTTCTAGTTATTTATTCTTCTTTGATCATATAATTTATGAAATTTCTCTATAATAATCTAACTTTGCTAGAATATGTTTTTCTTGTATTTTATAACTTTAAAACCAACTTCAATCTTAACTAATTACTAAAAAAACTCTCTTAACATTTATCTTTACTAAGTATTTTATGTGTGTGTGTGTGTGTGTGTGTGTGTGTGTGTTTGTGTGTTTAATAATGCTTTAGAATGGAACACGTATATTTTCAATATTGGCATGTGTTTTCTAATGCTTTAGAATGGAACTAAACTTGAAAATTTGTGAAATGATTTTAAGTAAGTGAAAGGTTTAGCATGGTTTACATATGTGTGAAGAAATTGCTGACCACTGACAATACTTTTAAATTAAACCCCAAATGAAGCCCATTACTTTTTTCATTATAGAATTTCATTGTGGTAGATATAACATGATATAAATGAATATCTGGGATGGATGAAAATACGTATTCCATTTAATTATTGTTAGAGCAATACTATATTCCATAACAGTCATTTAGCCTAATAAGATCAAAGAAATACATGATATATTCAGAATAGAAATCAAAGTGTAAAATGGCCCGCTTGTCTTAATTATTCACAGAGTAGGCACTAACTTGTCAAAGGACAAAAACAAAAATCAAAGGAAAGATGTAGAGGGAAAAGTTTGTAAATAGAAAAAAGAGAGAACTATTGAAGCAACTATATGGAAAATGAAAGGCATTCAAAACAATTACATTAATTAAGATGATGTAATAAATGGAATTACATTTGCACAGATACCCCAAGCTTTTAAAAATGTTCTCCTTTTGGATTTCTGAATATAAAGAGGTCTAAATATTAGCAGATACCACTTGTATAATAATTTTCTAATTTAAATTTCTAGTACTTGTTTTTCTTTATTCCTTATGTATATCATACATAAGTATGGGATTTTAAGTATGAATACAGATTGATGTGCTCATTTCTAAGTGGTAAACTTCACAATAACAGTGTTTGAGCTTTATTTTTTCAAAACAGAATCTGCAATATAAATTTTTTCATCTATTTTCATATCTGAAATGCTAGACCATGATATATCAAATAAAGGATTTCCCTGCTGCTAGGAAAATGGCAAGAGCCCTGACATCTCCACTTTTATTAGTTTTCTAATTTTATTTTCAGATCTATAGCTGATTCGATAGAAAGTTGGGTTTCTGGTTCACTGATATAGGAAAATCTCTATAAATACACAGAGCCATAATGCAGTCAAAGGAATCAAAATAGTTTGGGAATAAAAGTACATTTTTAGAATACTTGTAATCATTAGGAGTATATAACTTTGGAAGCTTTTACCTAATGCTTTTGGGTAATGCAAAGAGTAATTTTTCACCACTAATCATATTTTAATTCAGTTTTAGAGCATTTGAAATCTGCAGAAAAATGTTTCAGTGCTTAAATGATTGAAAATATACTTGTTACAAAGTATATTTCCCAATGAAAATATCAGAAATTAAAATAATTATAAAGATCCTAAGTAAACTCATGCATCATTCAGTGATGGAGTAAATTCTGAGAAATACATTATTAGGTGATTTTGCTGTGTCTGTCTACTATAGAGTGTGCTTGCACAAACCTACATTGTGGAGCCTACTACATAGACACCTATACTACATGGTGTAGCTAGCCTGTTGCTCCTGTGCTGTCTGCAAATCTGTAGAACTCCTTACTCTGCTAAATACTGCAGGCAATTTTAGTACAGTGGTATTTGCATAAATAAACATCTAGTCACAGAAAAGGTACAGTAAAATATGATATAGTAAAACAAAAATAAACAAAACATGCTACATCTGCATGGGGCACTTGAATTTTGTAGGACTGAAAGATATTCCAGTTGTTGACAAGGAACAAGTGGCAAGTGATTGTGAAGGACTATACACTACAGTAGACTTTATAATGCCATACCTTTGAAAATATTGCTTCTTCAATAATATATGAGTCTTAGATTACTCACTGAAACTTATTTACTTTATAAATTTTAAAAACTTTGGGATTTTGGTACAGTACTAGCTTAAAAACACAGGGTACTGTACAGCTGTCCAGAAATATTTTCTTATTTCCTTACTCTAGATATTTTCTCTTTTAAAATTTTAAAACTGATGCAAACACAGCATTAGCCTAGGTGTGCAGCAAATCAGGGTCAGGAGTATCATGACCTCCTCCTCATCTTATCTCACTGGAAGGTCTTGGGGGCTGCCATCTCCTATGGGAACAAGGCCTTTTTCCAGAGTACCACCTGGGGGAACTGCCTGAGGCTCTTCTCAGTTGAGAAGCTGCCCTCTTTCAAAACATATCTGAAGTGGTTTTCCAGGCTCATTTCTCCAAATGATACTCCATTTTCCTCCTATGGGAATTCATAAGGGCATCTTGAAAGAGCAGCTGAGTCATCAATGGCATCTGTGGATCCTGCAGTGCATCTGTAGTGTGGGCTCACTGACAGGCTGGAAAGCCCTGGGATTCTTACTGTGCCAGGTTGCAAAGGGTTTCAACTTGTATCTTGCAACCTTGCCCCCCAAGCAAGATTATTATCCTGTCCATAAAAGCCTTGAAATCTGACATTGACTTGGTCTCTTTAGGCATCTGATTTCTGAGTAGTGTAGCTACATCCGTATTGCAGATTTGCTCTTGAAAGTAAGTTTCTTCCACAATCAGCTTATCTAGAGTTTCTAAAAATTCTTCCTTTGCCTTATTGTGCTGAAAGCAGAGTGTGCTTGTAGCAGCACTCAGATTCACTCTCAAACTATGTAATGAATGATGATTCTTGAGTCATTTAAAATTACCCAGAGCTAGCAGTAAATTCAATATTGTAGGTGGGTCTAGCTTTTTCTTTCAACACTGTAAAATTTTTGCTTTGGCAGTGATCATTAAGGAGCCGAGAGAGAGATTTCCCTGTTTCCAGTCTTCAATTTAGATTATTAAAAGGGTCTTCATACCTCCTGTACACTTTTCTCAAATTTTTGTTAGTTCTATTGCCTTGAGTGAGGTGGATTCTTTAACAGCTCTGTCACTTTGTTCTTGTTCTTCAAGATCATGGGTGTGATGGACAGAGACATGCTTGACTGGCAAACAGCAACCATTCCTAAATTTCTACCTTCATTGTCATTAATCATTTTTAATTGTTTTCATGTCAATCACACAACATGACCTCTTACTGGCAACATTAGCAGCGAATTTTCTATGCTGAGGAACCATGAAGATCCAAACAAAATAAAACTAAATCAAGCACAAGAGAAAATGATCAAATCAAGAAATTCACTAAGCAAAAGATGTGTGAGGCTGCTGCCTCCCTATGAGAGCACAGTTTGACAGAAAGCATTTTTAAGAAGGAATACGTTCTAAAATAATGATTAAAAGCATAGTAAATACATAAACCAGTAACATCGTTCGTTATTATTATTATTATCAAGTATTTTGTACCATACGTAATTATATATGCTATAATTTTTTTGTGACAGTTACCAGGGAGTGAATCCAGGGCTGCTTAATAAACACTGAGCCACATCCCATTCTTTTTATTTTTTATTTTGCTAGGGCCTTGCTAAGTTGTTGAGGCTGGCTCTGAACTTGTAGTCATCCTGCCTCAGCCTCCTAAGATGCTGGGCTATATTTTTATATGACTAGCAGCACAATAAGTTGTTTATACAAACATAACCCCAAATATGGGAGTAATGTGCTGCACCAATGTTAAAATGGCTACAATGTACCAGGCCATGATAATTTTTCAACCCCATTATAATCATATGCGTAGTCTTTTGCTGACCACTATATTGTTAATTCCTTGCATGACTCTGTACTCACTAAATTTATACTATTTCATTACAGAATTAAAAATTATATTAAAATTCAGTTGCTTGCCTTCTTTGTAACAGGACACTGAGTTTGTCTAAATAAGCCAGTTAGTTACTTATGAATAATTTGTTAATAATGCTGATGTCAGCTACTTGTGTGTCCATGCAAAACTGACATAAAAGTCATTCTAGTGCTAGTTCACTGTTAAACATAGCAAATTTTAAAGGAATACATTTATTTCATAGTTAAATATATAATTCCAATTGGTTAACTGTGTAATGCCAGATTCCTGGGACCCCAATAGATCCTCTGGAGCCAAATCCAATGCAATCACTAAAAAGTCTTTATTGCAAGCTCTAGCCTGGAATCACAAACGTTTCTGACACAGCAGTCCGGAGGAAGGAGTGTGTCCCAACCCTTAGTTTAGTGAGATTTTATAGGATTTTTGGGGATACTGTATGCATCACAACATCACACAGAAAATCATTTCATACTGCGGGAAAATCAAACAACAACTCTTAACATTGATTAGTGTTATGCTCGAATTCGGGACCCCCAAAGACCACCAGAGACCCAAGATCGATGTAAGCAGCAAAGAGGTGTTTATTGTGAGCTAGCTCGGTCCTCCGCGCGCACACACACACAGCAATTGGTGACGCTGAGAGGCCTCCAGCCCACAGTTTGCAGCAGTTTTATACATTTTTGGGAGAAGGCAGGGACTTCACATATATCATAGCATCTCTTAGCAAATCATCACACACCGCGGGAAAATCAAATAACAACTTTAAAACATGATTAGCACATTCACTGGAGGGAACAAGTTGGGTAGGGGTGATTGGTCAGTACAAAAGTGGTATTCATTTGAACTGATTGGTTTAAGCCATGAGGGGTGTACATGCAGAACTACATGGTTTCCCAACGTGTTATCAACCACCATAAACTTCTGGGAGGGTTATCTGGCATCCCAGGTATTTCCCTGTCTCATGCTGATTGGTGGCTGCTAGGGGTCTCCACCTAGCCTGACTGAGTCAGGGACACCTGGCGCAGCAGATCTCTCCTGTTATTTGTAGATAAACAACTTAGAAGGGTGGGTATGTGCTTAGGAGTGCTCTGTGGGTTTTTCCAAGGACAAAGGCCATGTCCCTTCCTTGGACAGGCTTTGTTCTGAGATAGAGGCTGGTTTTCTATTAGCACATTCACTGGTGGGAACAAGTCAGGTAAGGGTGATTGGTTAGTTCAAGTGGTGGATACATTTGAAGTAATTGGTTTAGACTTTGAGGAGTTGCCAGAGTGTATGTGCTAAACTGCAGGGTTTCTTAATCATGTTATCAATCACTGAAACAACTGGGAGGGTCACCTGACATTTCAGGTATTTTCCCTCTCTCATGCTGATTGATGGTTGCTAGGGGATTGCTATGGGTCCTCACTTAGCTTAACTGAGTCAGGGATACCTGGCACTGCAGATCTCTCCAGTTATTTACAAACAACTCAGCAGGGTGGGTATGTGCCTAAGAGCACTTTGTGGGTTTTTCCAAGGACAAAGATCATGCCCCCTCCCTCTGGACAGGCCTTGAGGTAGAAGCTGGTTTCTCAAAAATGGAGTCACATCAGTTTCTCAACTGAAGTAGTTTTTAGTTCAATAATATCATTATTTTAAAAATCTTCCCATTAATAAGTGAAATGTAGAAATACGTCCTCAAAATGAGAAGACATTTTTAAAAAGCCCAAAAGATAAACAAATGTATTAATCATGGTTCTCTAGAGGAACAGAATCAACAGGAAGTATTATTATAAAAAGAGGATTTATTAGGTTGGCTTACATGACCAGAAGCTGAATAGTATACAATGGCTGTCTGCAAGCTGGAGAGCTGGTAGAACCCACAGCTGTGCAGTCCAAGAGGCTGAAGTCCCAGAACAAGGGTTTTACTCTAGCCTGATACCAAAGACTTCTAGACCCTCCCTGGAGAATCACTGGCAGAGTCCGCATTGGAAGAGCAAAAAAGTCAGAGTTCAACACCCTCAGAAGATCATAGCACCAATAAAGAATCCATTCAAGAAGAATCCAGCTTGCATCTGCTGCTGCTTCCTTGTTCTTCCAACTTTTATTCCATCCAAGCCATCATCCTATTGGATGGTGCTGCCCATGCTTAGGGAGGGTCTGCATTTCAGTTAACTATCCCACATGCCAAACATTCCTAGACACAACCTCAATTTACACACCCAGAAGCCTTTCCTCTGCATCTATTATTATTATTATTATTATTATTATTATTATTTTGAGGTGCTGCAGATTGAATCAAGGACCTTGTACATGCATGGAAAGCACTCTTCCACTAAGCTATATCCCGCCCCTCCTCTGCATCCCTTAATTCAATCAAATTGACAATTCAAATTAACACAAGGCCTTATTTGTATGGACACTAAATATCTGGAAATAACATGAGTGAATCTTTCTTTTTTGTACTTTTCCCATCTATCATTATTCTAATTTCTCAAAAAAAAATCACTTTTGTTACAAAAGTAACATTTAACCACCCTTGTTATGTTAAGGGTTTTATTTCTTGGGGAATGGAAGAGGCTTCTGATACTTTCTTTTCTTTTCCATAAACTCATTATGATATATCTACATAGAAAAACATTCACTCTTGAAAGTGAACAGTTAATAAGTTTTGTTAATTGTATGTTGTTCTGTAACTATGTGCCTAAATAAGATATCAAACATTTCTGAAACTCCTCAAATTAATCACTTTGTGAATTTTGTTCTCATTCCCAACTCCCAGCTCCAGCAACTACTGACTTATAAGTCCTTTTGCCTTTTCTAGAATGTAAAAGAAGCACACACACAGTGTTTAATCTTTCTCCTGTCTTCTTTTTTTTAGAATAATGCTTGTGAGATTCATGCAAGTTGTTTACATACCAATACTTTGTTCCATTTTACTGCTGATTAGTATTCAATAATATAAATGTACCTACTTACTATTCATTAGTTAATGGATGTTTGTGGCTCTAGTTGTTACATATTTGGTACATTCACATGTTAATTTTTGTAGACATGCATTTCCATTTTACTTGAGTAAATTCCTAGGAATAAGTTGGCTAGATCATATGGTGAGTATATGTTTAAGTGCCAAACTATTCTCAATGTGGGTATATCATTTTGTTTTTCTATCAGCTGTGAGAATACCATTTCTTTCAGCAACTGGTGAAAATATTTTAAGTCTTTGTTTTGGGTTGGTATGTCATTGTGATTTGAAAATGCATTTCTATGACAAATAGCAACAGTGAGCAGCTTTTCCAGCTGCTTATGTGCCTTTCATACGCCTTCTTTTGTAAAGTGTCTGTTCAAAACTTTCCTCATTTCTTAATTGAGTTGTTTATCTTATGGTTGAGTTGCAAGGCTTGCTTATGTTTCCAGAAAATATATCTTTGAAAGATATATTTTTGAAAATGTCTGTTCCTACTCTGTGACTTGTCTGGTATTTTATTTTGGAAAGTACATTTAGCTATTTCTCTTATGATGTACATATATGTGTGTGTGTATGCACAAGCGTGTCCATGTTCTAAGAAATTCTGCCTACTCCAAAATAACACAAAGATGTTCTAATCTGTCTTCTTCAAAATGTAAAGAAGCTCAAAATTTAAATATAGCCCTTTGATTCTATAGTTATTGTTATGTTATTTTTTGCAAATGAATACATTGTGGACATTCCCTATATTCCATGTAGAAATCAATTTTCTATTACTGTTTATTAAAGGCTATCCTTTCAACCCATAATTTACTTGGCACATTTGACAGAGTCAATTAACCTTATAAATCTTTGGTTTAATTACTTATTTGTATTGCTCTTCAGTTCTTAATTTCTTTATTTCTCTTTTGGTTGTTATTTCTTTTTTTCTGTTTAATCTGAGTTTTAATTACTATATTTTTTCTCAATTCCTTAGTGGGAAATTTAGGCCTCTATCTTTTATTTTGAGTTTTAATTAGTTGTTATGTAATATTAACTTTTGATGTAGTTAGACTTGTGACCATCATTATTTATTTGGTAACCATTCCCTCTTGGCTTTTGTTTTTTCTTTCTTGCCTTTTAAATTTTATGTTTATTTTAGAATTGAATTTTAATTCTATTGACTTTAATTTATATTTCTCTGTAATTAATTTTCTATCGTCCATTCTAGGCATTAAAATAAACATTCAACATTTTGCAGTTTTGGGGGATGTGAATTCATATGATGCCATCCTAATCCTTAAAATGATGATTATGATATGATGTTTTACAGATATGATTAGGTCACGAAGACAGAGCACTCCATGATGGGGTTAGTGCTCATAGAGTAGGGAGACACATTAACCTGTCCATTATATGAAGACACTGTAAGAGAGTACTAATAACCAGAAAGATGGCCTTCACCAGACACCAGATCTGCAGGCAACTTGAATTCAGGCTTCTCACACCCCACAACCGGATGGAATTAATTTATGTGGTTTATGAGCCTCCTAGTTTAGGATAATTTGTTTCAGAAGCACAGACTAAGACAACAGTATATTTAAAATTAAAATGCTACAACTTCATACCAAATATAAAAATCTTGGCACCATATATATTAAATTATCTCCTATAACTATCAAAATTAAGGTTTTTACATTTATTATATACATGTCTAATAAATTCTTACAAGTCAAAAAATATAGTTACATAGTAATAAATATTTGAAGAAATTTAGAAGAAAAATATAAAGCAATCAAACAAAATAAGATGTTATCCTTACCCAACTATTTGACATTTTAATGTTCTTCTTTAAGTCTATAAATATATATATATATATATATATATATATATATATATATATATATAAATAAATTTGAGTTATATATATATATATATGTATATTACTCAAATTTTAGAAAATTTGAAACATTGTGTCTTCAAATATTTTTCTCAATTTTTCTCTTTTTTTCTGCTAGGTATTCAGTCACATTTATATTAGGCTCTTTGATGTCTATCAGATACCATAAACTCATTTATTTCTCAACCATTTTTTTCTTCAATCTTCAGCTTCAATAATTTCTGTTGATCTTTAAATTTACTGATTCGTTCTGCTGCCAATTCCATTCTTCTGCTAAATCTATTCAGATTTTTAAAAAATTTACTATTACATTTTTTGATATAGACCTATTTGGTCTTTTTCATCATTTTATCATCTTCAGTCTTTTTCATTTTATTTTCTAATATTTCCCATCTTTTCATTAGGTGATCAAATATTTCTTTTACATCATTTACAATGATTAAAATAGTGACTTTAAATTCCTTTCCTCATGTAAATCACCTCAGAGTTGGCCTCACTCGCTTTTCTTTTCTTTGAGAAGGAGCTCCATATACCTGGTTCTCCTATATCAGGTAAAGCTTGTATTTTATAACAAACATTACAACGTATCAAGTTATGAATACTGGAGGCTCTTTTCTTTCATTATTTGTTTGTTTGGTTTTGTTTTGGTCTTGGACAGCAACTCCTGTATTAACTGATTACTTTGACTTTAACTAAACTGCTTTAGTTGAACCCCCACATACATGTTGCAAGAGGCTGCTGAAGATGTAGGTAGATTAAATTTGGGGATACCTTCTCTAGATATTTCCCTTCCAACATTTTTCATCTCACTTTTCCAGCAACTACAGTTGCCTTGATTTCATATTTTGCTTTTCAAGGCCAGAAAATCAGGCCTTTATTCCATAAGGGGTTCTGCCAATAACACCTGTTCTCAGGTTAGAAAGAGCAGAAACAAATACAAATCCCCTTTGTGAACATGGGATCCTCGAAATAATTTGTATTATTTTCCTAACTTTCCAATAATTGCTTTGAGACATTTTGTCCAAACTATGTTGTTATTTCTAAAGGGATTCAGTTGGAAGTCATTACCAATCTCCAGATTCACCAATTTTCTTTAAATAGTGAAAATTAAGTCAAACGTCTTCTTATAATTTTTTATCAGACATTCTGCCTGACAAGTCCTTTCCTCTTCCACATTTTTTTTCTCTAATTCTAACATGGAACTCTTCATTTAGTTATAAGATCGCTTTAGAATACCAATCTTACATATGTCTTATTTTACTGGCTGTAAATTTACATATTTTATTCTTGAAATTTTCATTAAAAATAATCTTTTCTTAGATTCACCTAAAGTACAAAAATAAATCCCTTGGAACCCTTTGGTTCCTGGTATGACATTGTGCCCATTGGCATTTGGTTGATATGGTTTTACTAAATTATTTAACTCAAATTATCAACTTAAATTATTTTTCCATGATCCCATATCAACTTGGTGTCATTCGAGTCACCGAGTTTTGGTTTCATCATATTTAAAAAAAAATGTGTCTAAGGATCTTTAGCGTTACTTCATTATGTTAATTTGAATGATATCATAAGTAAGAGTTTACTACTTTCTCCTTTTCTGGAGTAATGTTGTATGATTACTAAAAGGGCTCTTCTTTTGTGGCTATACATAGTCTCACAGTTAATCACTATTCACATTTATGGTGATGGGCTCCGGATATCTCTTGCCTCATGCACACCGGGAACAAACCCTTTCTTGACTCAGACCTCTTCCTGGCTCTACATGGGCTGCTTATCAATTTCTCTAGAGTGACACTAAATCAAGTGGCAGCACATGGTAATGTAAATCACAGTCTAATTTAGTTGTCACTGTGTTGTGACACTTGGTTAAAAATGCTTTTTAATTGTGAGTATAAATTATACATGAACGATTCTTAGTGACAGTCTTAATACTACATCAGATTATTTCACTCAAGGGGGAATAGCAAGCATCATCAACACGAGGCAAGTGTATGCCTCAAACTTTTTAAATAGTAATTTAGGGAAAGATAATGATGTTGACATGCTCTGGTTTCCTTTCAACCCCAATGGTTTGGCTAGAGAGGAAGGAAGGGGAGGGGAGAAAAGATGGTCTTTGAATATTAAGGGTTAAGAATTATGGAACTGTGGCCCTGAAATCATGATCTGAGATTTCTGTTTGGCAGTTTACCAGTTTGTAGAAATGAGCTACTTAATCTTGGCAAGGTATCCTAAAGTGAGAGAAGAGATAAGAGGACTTAGAGGAAAAGTGATTTTTCTAAGTGGATAATTGAACCTATAACTTCTTGAGTATTTCAAAATCTACATTCCCTCCTTTTTAAAGCACTGGGATTTATTAAGTGGATGACAACTGGGTCTTGTAGTCCACTTAATAATTAATATTATTTATTAATATTCTATAGTATCACTTAATTGAAACACAAAATGTATATAGGAACAAATAAATAATAGATCATTTTTATTTTCTTCATCTAAATAAAATAAGAATAACAGAATAAAAATTAACCTAACTTTACTCTGATCTCCATCCCCTGGAAAGTCATATTTGCTTTAATATGGAGAAATCCCCTAATACTACTGTACATTTTATTGAAAAAGGTTGACTCATGTTTAAAGCTATGCATCACAGCCACGATGCCTGTTTCTTCTTCTCTAAAATTAGGATAGTAATGTCTATCTCACAGAGTTTTGGGGATAGTTTTTGTAAACAGGCAGTATGTGAGCAAGCATGTTGTAGTAGTCAATAAGTGTTAATAGTTCTTCAGTGGAAAACCTAACTTTTATGAATGTGGATACATTTTTGAAGCAGCCTGCTTGTTTATCATATTTAAGTAATCTCTGATGTCTTACAGGTCTTCTTACACTCTAGGTTCACAAACCTTGACCTCCAAGAAAACTCTACAACTCTAGGTCTCTGTAACATTCTAAAAATTAGAAGTAATTAAGGCACAAACAGGTTAAAAAAATATCAAAATGGAGCATTCCCTCATCTTTCCTAATAATACAAAGCAAGAAAATATATAATCATTGGCCAATTTGAAAGAAAGGACACAGTATCACCTGTAAAAATCTAAAATAGCTAGTAAAATTGGGGTTGGCTTCTAAAATAGCAAGTAAAATTGGGGTTAGCTTGGATGATTAAGGAGGACAAGAACTCACAAGCTAGGTTGAATGTTCTAACAAGGAGCGGTGCAGCACCCAATTTTAGCAGATTGAAACTAGCTTGTTGAACATTTATCATCACAAATGAAATGAGCATCTACTGTGTCTTGAATGCCTCTGAAACAAAGATGAATGATGCTCAGTCCCTGTTTCAGTTGAGCTCATGTGAAAGTACTCATCCAAGGAAGAGCTATGCCTTGCACTCAGTCACAGTGGCTAATGACAATGAACACTGTTAGTATTCTGGATGAAAATCTGTTTTCCACATTAGAAGTTATATTGACAAATACTAATTATAGTTCTCTTTTTAATTTAGATTGCCATAATTTCCTCATGAATATCTACTTTTGCCTTGTAGTAAACATCTTGCTGGTGATTTGTGAGGAGATGGTTTACAGGATGATTAATTGTACTAACTTAGTAGAGTTTCCAGAGATTTAACTAATGTTTCAAACCAAGAAAAAACAGATGTAAATTTTTGATATTTTAAATCATCTGTTAGGGTCTTTAAACAAGTCAGGATGGCACCTGGCATTTTGCTAGAGGGAGTGGTTTGTGAAGTAACGCCAGTGAGCCATTAAGTGTGGAGATTCCTTATTGGTTGACTGCTGTATCTAGTTTATATTAATTAAGATAAGCTGTGTGGAATGTATATATATCCCTCCTGTCCTATAATAAACGGCTCCCACTCCTCTTGTATCAACATACACAAGTTGTTCATCACTCCCCGGTTATTTTGCTGCAGCCGGACTGCGGCAATCATCAAGTTTTCTAACAGTAGAATTATATAAAAGTATGTTTTTTTAAAAATTTTACATAAATAATCTCTCCAGAAATGTCAAGAATTTGTGCATTGAAATATAGAATTAATAAAAATTAGATGTTGAATCCAGAGTCTCCATAGATTTACTCGAAGTGACAGGAGTCTGAAATCCTATCCTAATGATTTTCAGAATTGATTTAGAACATACCAATACATGCTACAGTACCAAAAAAGATGGTGGACTCATCAGAACTTGGTTGTTTGGAAGATTACAGCCTTCAGCTATGAAGCTGGTCTCTCAGAATCCATACTTGTTAGAGTGGTCAGAAAATATTAAAATTCTATATTTTTTGTCCATTTCATAGTATGCAAAATTTATACACATTTGATACTTAACAAACATTGGCAAATTATCATAACTATTCCTACTTATCCAAGTAAGTGATAAGATTTCGAAGCGATTTACTGTTGCTAACTAAACATGGTATACCGATTTGAACAAATTTGGTATTCTAAGAACTGTGACATACATTGTATTTGGAAGAAAATATCTCAACATGAGTTGTGATATTGTGTAAAATATATTTGGTGTTAGTCCTTTTTCCAGATATATGACTCAAAATTGTTATGTAGAAATCAGGCTGAGCCCTACTCTGAGTTATTCTATGTTGTATAGAACAGCAACTTTCAGGTTATGCCTAGACCTGTATTATTCTATTTTATAAATTATCAGTTTTTGCTGAGTTACTCTATTTTGAGTATAAGTGCTAAAGCAGAATGATGTGGTAACTTGTCTGGGAATAGATAACCACCAGATGATGGACATAAATAATACCCTTCCCCTGCAGCAGAGCACAAACATAAGACACAAGCTAATAAGCAAAATAGTCATGCTAATAAAAAACAACACCTGTGATCTTATCAAACTAAATCAGAAGCTCTTGAATGATGCATAGGCCAATAGAATCAATATCAGAGATATCAGAGAAAGCAGGCCCATGAGTTTATCAGATACACCAAGCCAAGGAATGATGTAATCCTCTCACATGAAAAAGTTGTCTGGAATAGCTCCATGCTTTGTACAACTTTCATGTCTCCCAGAAATTTTTTGCTGAGTTCATACCTTTTCTGACTATATTTCATTACTCTTTTCATCTGCATCAGCTACCAGTGATTTTAGTTCTCTCTTTAAAGGCTGTGGCCACTGTCAACCCTTTCTTAGCCATTCTTATAACCTATACATTGTTGTTTAAATTTTGACGTCTGACTTGAGTGTTATAATACTAGTAATTAAGATTTGAATGGAATAACAGAATTCATGACTGCCGTGGTCATATTACCAAGTGAACAATGAGTACCTGACAAATGGCAAATGATGAAACTGAGAAAGCTTGTGGATTGGTTCTGACATGGTGGAGAGACACAAATGCGTCTGGACTATCATGGCAAAACTAGCTCACAACACCTTGAAATCTTTCAAATGATAGTGTTTTGTGTATACGAATGAGTCGACAGATGGCTAACTGCCCCTAGATAGTTTCAGGACTGATCACCAGAAAGACCAAGGTGGTGTTAGGGGCCATGGACTTTCAGACTTTCCTCACTCCAAGAGGGGTGAGGACCTGAAGGTAAAGCTGAGGTTAAGTCACAAATAGCAGTTTTTAAAACAATCATTCCTATGCAGTAATGCCTCCACACAAACTCCCAAGGACATGATTTGGACATCTTTTGGACAATGAACACATAAAGGTTTCTGGGGAGTAGAGTGCACAGAAGGAGCACAGAAGCTTTGATCTCTCACCCTATGCACATCTTCATCATTGAAACCAAAGTAAAGGATGTGAGAACCTTGACTTAGATTTAGTCAGTGTGAAGCACAGATAAAACAAACTGGAGCTTGCAACTTGCATCTAAAGTTGCAGAAGGAGCAAACTTCATGACTGACTCTTGACCCTGTGAGATCTGACTCTATTCTAGAAAGACAGCATCAGAATTTAATTAAATTAGAGAAAACCCAGTTGTTGTCTGCTACAAAACTAGCTGCTTTCTTGATGTTCAGGAGAAATTCCCACACCTTTTGGGGTCCCGGAAGTGATCTGTGTTAGGGATACATAACAGGAGAAACTAAGTTTAAATTGGTTCTCCTTCTATATTTATATCAATAACCCTTAATTTTCTATTTCTGAAATTAGGACAAATAATCCCCATCTCACTTACTGTTTTTTTTTTATTCACTGAACAAAAATTGCAATAATTGTCAGGTACTTTGTGTGTTTCTAGAAACTGAGCAATGAACAGGAGAGACCTGGTCATCGATAAGACATACAGTTCAATAGGAGTTATAAGGATTAAAAGTTATAACTAGTGAAAACTGTTTCTCTTGAAAAATACTTCCCATAAAGAAATGCTATTTTTAGTCATTATATTATTGGTGTTATTAGTACTATCATTATGAAAAAGAAGAAGAAAGCATGTCATACTGTTTATTAGAGGAATATTTTGTTCATATGTCAGAGGTATTTATATTTTCTTTCCATTTCTCTTTTAATGATAACTCTTATGCTATTATCAAAGAAATTTTGGCATACAAATCTGTCACTGTTAAGAGTAATGTGAAAATGCCAATTTAAGAAACAATTCCTGAGATTTTTATGTTTTTTCTTCCTTAAACATGAATGCAGAAATTAATACAGCCCCATACAAATCATAAAAATGCTTGCTCAAGTCCATCTTTTCCTCAAGATTCCTCAAGATCAAATAGCAGCTTTGAGAATTAAACATGGCAAGGTGATTGATTGAAGAATCTAACCTCCAATAACACCAGCTCCCTTGGCCTGAAGTTTGCTGCCTTGGCTTCCAGTGGTCTGAATGAAAGGTTTTTAGATTTTGAGGTTAGAGGAGGGCAGGAGGGCATCTGTGTAAGCTCTACAATGCCTTCACTTTTTAAAATAGGAAAAATAAGTTAGGTTAGAGGTCACATAAATATTTACAATGTTCCTGTAATGGAGAGGGGTAAGTGGGTTGCTTTCAATCAGTGAATCATTTTTTTTTTTGCAAATAATTGACAACCAGTAATGAAAGGCAGAGGTAGGAGAAGGGCTTCTATTATAGGAGTGCCTTACTGAGAAAGGAAACTGTGATTTGAATTTTGCTTTAATAATGACAACATGAGGTTACTTAACCGCAAGAGGAAAACAATAGGAAAAGGTAATGCTAGTGAGAAAAACCAAAGTCTGTATTTAATGACCTTTAATAATATTTCATTTGTAGTGACTTGGTGTCATATATGATCTTAACCCTTAAACTTTCTCTAGAGTCTGGCATAACTTAGGTGAACAGAGTTAGATTATATATGTTTTCCATATCATGAGTGATTTTATTTCAATGTCCAAGTTTTTAGGACAAAAAAAAAATTATAAGGAAGAAAATAAAAATAATTGTATCTAAAAGTAACTACTAAGGCCAAAGAACAATGATAATAGGCTTATCGCTATGAAACAATTTAAAAATCCTTATTAAAATTTATTTTAATATTGGCATCAGGTTGTTATATGGTAGTTTTTTCCCCTTTGTTAGTTTTACTTATACAATCGCATATCTCTTATCTTTCTAGAACAGCTAGCATGTAACTCTATTTCTAAAACACAGACAGGAAAATGGAGATATATAGACAGAACATGTCATTTGCCTTAAGTTTTAGAACTACAAAAAATCACAGTGTTTATATGAATAATTTCAAGCTATTTGAATGTCGTAGCTATTATTCCTTGGGATTTAAAAAATAAGTGATTTTCTGATTTTTCTCTTAGGGATAACATATTTGAAGGGAAGAGAATTAGATGGATTTGATGTATGTCTTGAAAAAAAAAACAACTTGACTTTGAGACCTTGAGAATCATGATATGTAAAGCTGTAAAAATTCAACCAGAACATTGTTATAGTCACTAGGATGGAACATGGAATAAAAGTGAGACAGGGGAGTAGGAACACTGAGACTTTATCTTTCCTTGAGACTATTCTGTGTTTTTATAACTTTTGAAATAACAATGTTGCATTGGTATTGAAATTAATTTAAAATTAATCCAAGTCTTTCTCCTGGTCTTTCCATTGGCATTAACAGTTGGGTACTATATGCTAGCTGTCAAAATATTGGAAAGCATTTAGTAATTTATTCTTTGACATTGCCAAATGTGGTAGAATGTTTGCAAAATATACTGTATGTGAGCAATAGAAAATGGCTTGACTTTTACATCACACCTGTTCACTGCAAATGCTCTGCTACAAACTTTCATGGTAATAACTTATTCAAAATAATCTTTGGCAAAGCAAGTGATATTCTCTCCACAATGTTAATATGTCAACATTGCATCCATAATAATAACAAGTTTGTCATTTTTTTCCTATTGTGTCAATTTTTTTCTTATAACTTTAGGTGCTCAAATATAGTGAGAGCTGAACTTTAATCATTAGAATAAGGCAATATCAGAATAATGTGATTCTTCAGTATGATGGGCATCCAGACAGTAATTTAGTAATCTCATTTTCCAAAAAGAAAAAAAAAGAAATTCATTCAGTGGGGTGATTTTCATGTAGATTTTGTCTACATTGATTTGATATATGTCATTTTCTGTATGAGAGTCCATATCCCTCCAGGTTTTTTGCTATTCTTTTGAATTTGTGTAGCTACTATAAATATACAATTTCCTGTAAAATAATAACATGAATCCAAGCATGGAAAATTGATTGTTTCACAACTAGGTCAATAAGAGACTGAAGGAATGCTTACTGCAACTTGTTTATTAGGAAAGATATCTTCCGTTTCCTTTAAATTATCTTGATGATTCCAAATATTTTACTGACCTCAAATTATTTTGCTGCACAGAGAAATATTCATTCTTTACCTAGCTATAAAAATTCACATAACCTATAATGTAAGGCAAGGTCTGTTTTTATTTTTTCCCCATGTTTCTTGGACTGCTTTTTAACTAAGTTCCCTATTTACAAGTGCTAAAATTTAATAGCTCCTAAATTCTAAAAACCCCAAGTTGGAATCTCCTTTAAAAAAAAATCACATGGAACAGTCTTTGAAATTTGGATCAAGAAGGAAATTCTTTGTTTTGTGTTTCAAACTGCATATTTATTTTTTGGCAAAGAATTATATAACGTATCACAGATTTATTTGGATTTTGAATAAAGCACTGCAAATTTATTTTAAATGGACTCCCTGCCAAAGAAATAAAAAAAAATCATGATCATTTTCATAGACATGCATGTACCTCTTTGGTGGGTATTCAGTTTGTGCTCAGCAAAAGTATTTTTTACTAGTTTGTTTTGATTTATTTTTTATTTTTTTAATTTAGCAATAATGGGGATTGAACACAGGGTGTTCTACCAAATCTGCAGCCTTTTTAATTTTGAAATATTCTTGCCAAATTGCAGATGCTGGCCTTAACTTTGCTCTCCTCCTGCCTCATCCTCCCCAGTAGCTGGGGTTGCAGGCATATACCACCATGCGGGCTAAGAGATAAATTTCTTTAGGACATTACTTCAACCCTCATTTCTCTGACAAGTTTGGAATTGAATGGGTCTTGGCTTACTTGAGTAGGGCTTACTGGGATTATATCAATTGGCATTTCCCATCTAAATGTTCCACCTAAATAATCCTCTAATGGATTCAAAAACACAATCAACCTAGTTTTCAGTTTGCCAAGAGATGTTTGCCAAGACTTCTAAGAAAGAGTCTAGCTGAGGTATCCCTTATTGCTTCTGAACTTAGTTGTGTGAAGATAAGAGTTACAAAAACTCTTGTTACAACCATCTTGTAAGAGGGATTCCTATGCAACAATGCAAAGTGATTTAGAGAAACCCAGAATTTAGGATTTAAGCCAGTAAACCTCACCTGAAGCAGCCATTGGTGATTGATTTTAAAGTTATATAGCTCAATAATCCCCTCACTTTTAATATACTTTTTTTTTTCACTTTGAAGTTAACTTTTAGTGTAAACAGATGATTATATTAACAAACACCTGTAGTATAAAAATAGAAGCACATAGAAAAAGTGTCAATTTCTCACTGAGAATAAGGTTGAAGGACATAATTATGAGAAACTCATAATAAAATCAGCAAGCATTACATTAACAAAAGCAATCTGCAATAGGTATTATTTTATCAAGCAACCTTGTGTTAATTCAGAAACAGGGCTAGTTAATGTTTTTAAAATCTCAATTTTTATTGCTTTAGAGAACTTCTTAATAAATCTATGTCTTCAGGAATACATATTATACACCAATCTGCCACCTAGGGGTAAAGACACAACTGTATTTGTGATGGAATATTAAAAGTAGTCATCAATTATCTTTTTTGATTGACCATGAGTAAAATCTCTACTGAGAGGAAGAATAAGCAACCTTGAATGAAAGTATTGTGTGCTATATTCTCTTCAAATGTCCTCTGTTGCACAATAAGAAGAAAGTAATTCAATTCAAGATACAACAACATCACTAGAATAAAGGGAAGCAATATTTGAAACAACTATATCTACAATCTATTCATTCCCATTGACCATCATCCAAAGCTTTTGCCCCAATAATTCAGTTGTTTCTTTGTCTCTTTATAAATCAGTATAAACATAGGGTCCAATAATTTTGGGGTCTTGTGTTTTCTCCCTTTTAACCTTTCTCTTCTGCCAAAATGACCTTTCTAATTCAAATGTCAGATCATGTCTCTTCACCACTCCAAGTTTATGATTTCCATCACCAATCTCATCAATGCGAACTCCTCGTCCCTTAACATCTCACACCATCCTACTCCTTTGCTTCCATTCCCGCCAATGGGCATCTTGAATTCCATTGCTCAGTCAGTGCTGCCCCACGTACAGCTCCCCCACACACGGTGCCCACACTCCTCCCTAGCTTTTCCTCCTGTTTGGGTTATCAGTGTATGCATTCTCCCTACCACTCTATACTCCATCGCCTCTTGTTCAATGAAAGTACTGTACACAATGAATTTTTATCCAAAATCTAACTTTCAAATTGCTAATTTTGGTATGTTATTTCAAAACGACCCCAATCCTCCTTTCCAAGACAGTTTTAGGTGTCCTTCTTTTGGTTTCTATTTGATTTTGTATATACCTCAGCAAAATAATGATCTTACTTTCTATTGATGGTTTATTTCCCTCTCTCATCACCAGACTATGAAGTTTAATGAGGAGCAATACTCAGTTCTTTATTTGTATATTCTTAGTCTCTAGAAAATGCCTGGAATATGGAAGATACTAAATGATCAGTCTTTCTTATTTCCTTGTTTTAACAGAATCTGAATACTCTTTTAGGAAAAACAACATCACTTCTGAACTTATAACTTCCTGTCACTCTCAGGGTACAGGGAAGAGTCACAGCATCTGCATTCTCCTCATATAACGGTAGGAATTGGAGAACACTTGAGATTTGTAGACTCCAATTTACTGATTTTATTTAATCAATAAAGGATTGAGAAAATTCTGTACTTTTCAGACTTTTATCTGTTACAAATTTTACACAATTCCATTTGAAAAGGAAAAGGTAAATTAACTTCTTTGTCATTTAATATATCACACCTGACTAAACTGACTATTTTGATATAATGGTTGCACAGGTAATAAAGTATAATTTACCCAAAATTGTTATAAAATTCTTTTGTTCAGATTTATATTTTTAAAATAACTTGGTTTACTATAAATTACATTATTTAATTCATTATTTTATTTTTTTAAATTTTTCTACCCTAAAATAACTGAAGAACAATTTTATGGAGATATTTAAGGAGATCTACATAGATTTAATGAATTTAAACAGTGTTCTGTGCTTTAAAAAGGGATGGTTTAATGAGAGAATCTCTTCAATTCTTTCTGGTTCTGGCAGCCTTATTTTACTTATCCACACATTTTTTACTGCCACTCTACAGAAATAAGGTCATTTCCACAAAAATAAACCAGAAATCTATAAATATGTCATTAACATTCCAGAAATTCACTATGGACAACTCATAAGCATGTAAAACAATGAATGTTTAAACTCAGAAATACATATGCAGAAGTATCCATGGTTTTATTAGGACAACAAATTTAAAAAAGAAAACTTATTTTAAAATACTCATAAGAAATTTAGCCCATTAATCATTTGTAGCCAAAGCAGAGTCCTCAAAATGAATATATAAAAACACACAATTTGTTCTTACTTTTTCATATTGTTTGCAAGAAAAAAATTTCAACATAGTGTGCTGGAAAAAAAGGAACAGGTAAAAGGCAATAATACTAAGCAAAAACAAGAAAATTTAAAACTCAAAAAAGCAAAGAACATAATCATTGCAGACGAAGAGTAACAAAGATTTACATCGCACTAAAGACTTAACTCTAAGTCATGAAACTACTTGAAGTAAACAGGGCAAATGCTTTAGGAAATTGGAATGGGTAGGACCTTAAACATCCAGGAAGAAAAAACAAAATAGATAAATGGTTTATAGCAAATTAAAATGCTCTGAAGAGTAAAGGAAATAATAAACTGAAGAGACCACCTTCAGAATGGCAGAAAATATTTACAAACTATACATTTGACCAGAGTTTAATGTCCAGAATAGATAAGAAACTCAAAAAACTCAGTATAAAATAGAAACATAATGAGAATAAATAAGATAATAGATTTAAAGACATTTTTTTAAAAGAAGACAAACATATGGCCAACATACATATGAAAAATGCTTAGCTTCACTAATCATCAGGGAGCTGCCACTCAAAACCACAATAGATACCACCTCAGTGGTAAGAATAGCCATTATTGAAAAGACAAACAATAACAAGTACTGGCAAAGATGGAGAGAAAAGGGTATTCTTGTGTGCTGCTGGTGGGAATGTAAATTAGTACAGGCATTATGGAAAATAATATGGAGGTTTCTCAAAAAATGGAACAACGATATGATCCAGCAATTCCACTGTTGGGAACATATCCAGAACAAATGAAATCAGTATGTCAAAGAGACTTGTGCACTTCCCTGTTCATCACAACAGTATTAACAATAACCAAGAAATGGAGAGAACCTAAATATCCATCAACTGATGAATGCATAAAGAAAATGTGGTACACATACACCATGGAATATTATTCAGCCATAAAAAGAAAGAAATATTGTCAATTGTAACAACATGGATGGGACTGGAGATTATTAGGTTAAGTGAATAAGTATCACTTGCTCAAGCTTACTTGTGGAATCTAAAAAAGTTGATCTCACAGAAGCAGAGAGTAGAGTGGTGGTTATCCGAGGTTGAAAAGATTAAGGGCAGGGAGAAAGAGGAAAGTTGATTAATAGTACTAACTTACAATTAGCAGTATTGGTGTACTATTTCACAGTAGGTTGACTATAGATAATAGTCAATAATGAATTATTTTAAAGAGCCAGAAGAAAGAATTTTGAATGTTTTCACCATAGAGAAATTATGGATGTTTGAGAAGGTAGATATGTTTAAGAATATATTTAAGCATTATACAATATTTACATGTATCAAAACATCATATGATACCTTATTAATATGTTAAATTTTATGTTTCTAAGAATCAACTCAAAATAAATTTAATTTAAACAAAATAAAATGTATATTAAAATTTCATTTTTATGGGGCTGGAGTTGTGACTCAACAGTAGAGCGCTTGTCTAGCATGTGCAAGGCACTGAGTTTGATCCTCAACACCACATAAAATAAATAAATAAATAAATAAATAAATAAAATAGAGGTATTGTGTCCAACTACAACTAAAAAATATTTAAAAAATTTTAAAAAATAAAATAAAATTCCACCTTTAGTTAAATGTCCCCTCCCTCCAGTGCTGGTCCACATAGCCTTAGTCTCTAATTCTCCAATCTATATTATTAAAGTAAGTACATAAATCAAATGATACTTATACAGTTAAATTATTTTATTTATAAATACACATAGCTGTCTTTTATCATTAAGTTTTCCCTGGCTCTAGCAAATGACACTAAAATGTCTTTGTTGTTTTTTGTGTGTACTTTTTTTAATTCAACCATTTTATGTGTATCACTTATGTACTGCATAACCTTGAGTTTACCATTTTATTTCTCTTTGCCTCAGTTTTTTCTTTGCTAAAATGATAATAATGAAAATATGTAATACTATGTACTATATTATATTATTTTGGAAGATCAGATTAGGTAATGCTTATAAAAAACTTAAATAAATGCCTTGCACATACTATCTTTTCTTTGACCTATCTATTATAAAATTTTGAATTTGAGAAAACTTTTAATGCTTCAGAAAGAAAATATTGGCCATAGGATGAAAAGATGGCCCAGTGAAATGAAAGAAAAAGGACCAGAAAAGTATTGTAACCAAGGAGGTCCCTCATAGCCTAAGAGAGAAGGTTTTAGTTCAGAGATAAGGAGGACTCAATCTGTCTATCAAAGAGGCAACTGTAAATAAAATTAAATGCAATTTCTCAAAAGAGAAAATAGTTTTTTTAAAAAATTATATAACCATAACAAAAATGTTTAAGTACAAATGGATTGATATGTATCTGGACATTTTAGTGAGCGACTGAACATTGATGGGTCATTGTTGGTGAGAGAAAAATCACAGAAATTAGTGAAGCAGGCTGGTTAGTGAGGCCATGAGGAGTAGTGGGCAGGTTAATAGACTGTAAAGGGGCATGTACAGTCCCAAGGCATTAGCATGTAAAGTTCAGGAGAGTATGAGACAACTTGAACAAAACACATCTAGAGGCAAAGTCAACTCAAAAGACTAACAGTTGGCATTTAAAAACTGATCCTAAAACTATTTCTTTTAAAAAATACTGCATTACCAATTTATTATTAATGATATAGTCTATTCTGTGCAGCTCCTTCCACAATAGTCTATGTGCCTGAAACAGAGTACCATAGTTTGGATAGCTGATCCTCAAAGGTCCACGTTTAAAAGGAATTGGTCTGGAAGGTGGCATTATTGGTATGCCCTTGCAGGGAATTGTGTTAGTCAACTTTATAGTGCTGTGACCAAAATGCTTGACAAGAACAACTTAGAGAAAGAAAAGTTTATTTTGGCTTAAAGTTTTAGAGATTTGAGCTCATGTTTGGCTGATTCCATTTCTTTGAGCCTGAGTGAAAGCAGAACATCGTGGCCAAAGGACATGGGCAGAAGAAGGCTGCTCATCTCATGGCAGCCAGAAAGCAGAGGCAAAGAAAGGGGCAGAGAGAACAACAATCTTTCTGGGGAGTGCTCCCAAAGATCTGCTTCTTACAGCTCGGTCCTACTTTCCAGTAATTCATTTGGCCAACAATGGGTTAATCCACTGTTGAGGTAAAAGCCCTCCTGATCCAATTACTTCCCCTTTGCCCCACCAGTAAACATGGGAGGCTTTGGAGGACATTCTAGATGTAAACCATAAAGGGAATGAGGAAACAGAACCTCTTGCTCTGTCTCTCTGCTTCCTGGCTCATGGGGTGAGCAGTTTGCTCTGCCACTACATCCCTCCATATTGTGCTGTCTTACTACAGTTCCAAATAATGCAGCCAATTTATAGTGAATCAAGGCTTAAAAAAAAAGAACTAAAACAAACATCTTTCCTTATAAGTCCATGATCTCAGGCATTCAATTACAGTGATGGAAACCAGACAAACATTATTTATTCAATACACATTCTCCTACCAACACAAAATTCCTAGTTTGATTATTAGTTCTAATTTGATGAAAAGTGAGAGTAATAAATAATAATTCAAAAGGGAGAATACAAGGAAGTGGCAGAGATAGGTAACTGTAGTCCAAGTTCCATCTTCATAGAATTTTGGTATATGGAAATAATATTATATTTATTAATTGAAACTCAGTGAGAGCACCTAAAGGGATAGATGTTCAACATATTTCCAGTAAAAGAGACAAAAAGAGAGAAAGAGAAAAAAGAACAGATGGTATCAAGAGAGCTAGAGAGTAAAACAAAGGAGATTAGGGGAAGAAATTCTCAAAGGACAGATTTATATTGTTAGGGATTTGTTATCCAGGAAAAGAAAGTAATTACTAAGGCATTTGCATTTATTACCTTTTGCTCACATATGGACCTCTTGCAATGTGATTATATATAATACCAAACAAATCCTCCCCCCCCTTAATTTATGCTCCTTCACAGCTACTCAGTTCCAGGGTAGAACCATGGATGTCTTTGTCTCAGAAAAAAAGAGAATTTGGGACAGAAAAAAAAAACCTACTTTTATGTTCAGGAATAAGAAACTGTCATGGCCCCTTTAGCAAGAAAGATGCCAAGAAAAAGAGGTGTTGTGCATACTTCCTACATCTGTTAAGAATATATTTAATATGCATACAGCCAAATATACCAGCTCAGAGACTATTTTACATAGGGTTTAGAATGTCTCCAAAGTGGACAGCTTTCATTTCATTGGTTCCAAAGGGAAAGAATAATGTGAATGAAATAGTATCATGATCCTCACGGAGAGATTTGTGGAAAGTTTAGTGACAGGAGAAGACTCCTCAGTTCTCCTGATCTCTGCCAGTCCCACTTTTTAATTGTGTGTATGCATGTGTGTGTGTGTGCGCGTGCATGCACATGCGCTAGTTTAATTATATTTTTAATCTATGTTGAAGAGTAATTCCTATATTTCATTTTTACCAACTGGTTTTAAAGAACTTTCATTATCTGGTTTTCAGGCTGTTGATTTCACTCTTATATAACATTTTCACTCTTGTTTCTTTGATTTCATTTGTCATTTTAAACTCTTCTTACTGCCACCTATCCAAATTCATGTTTTAATGCACAACTTCTAGTATGGTGTTTTATTTTGATCTTATTTTGATCAGTACATTTTTTGTTGATATTTTCTTCTGAATTTGTAGAGCTTAATGTGTAAACTATAGAAGTATAAGAAATCAACATCTTTCAGTTTTTTGTAATTACTGTTAAATAACTTTCTAAATGAATTGTGAGCACCTGAAATACAGGATTGATAGCTTGTGTACTAATATTTATTCAGGAAAACCCAGGTGTCATATTTTATGAAAATAACAATGAATTTCTTGACTTTGTTATTAAGAAAGAACATTGTCAATGTAGAAATGATGAATAATTTCTATCATTATCCATAACAGTACTATATTCTTTTCTTGTTAACAGTTTTGTTTTCCTTGAAATACAGAGTTTATTTATTTATTTTAATATCTTTATTTTGTTTATTTATTTTTTATCTGGTGCTGAGGATTGAACCCAGTAGCCTCACACATGGTAGGCAAGCGCTCTACTGCTGAGCCACAACCCAGCCCCGAAATACAGAATTTAAATGATCTATATTAAAACTCTAGAATAAGAAACTATCTTCCTTCTGTTCATAATTATTGCCTAGGTCAGAAGAAATGGTGCTAGTAAGATTAGTACACTGAATTCTGTGTCTTTGTGTGTTAGTTCCTTCCCACAAAGAACTTTACCAAACCGCAGACCTCAGTCACCTTGGCTTGCAAGTAGGGGGGGTGGGGCATTGGGTAGGGACACCAATAAAAAGGAGAAACTCTAGAGAAATATAAATTACTTACAACTTCTAAAAATGAAAGACATCTGATCTGACATTTCTTATATGCTTTTTAAATTTTGTTTATACTATTTACTTGAGATGGGAAAAATATTAGAACAAGAGCTTTAATTTTTCTTAGTACAGGGTGCACTTGGATTTAAAGATACATTATTAACAATGCTGTTAATTTTGGCAAACACATTTAAACTAGTGACAATTTTTCCATTTTTAGGTAACAAATGCAACTGTTATCTTCTCCTTAGTTTGAGAGGAAGGGAGCTTCCTCCACATTTTTATTAGTTATTTCTTATGCTAACCTGCATTTCTCTTATTGAGTTCTGTAAATAACCTGTTCTGTAAGGAGTGACCTTTCATTTCTGCTTTGCCCTTTCCAATTCTCCTTTTGCCTGACTCTCTTCCCACCTTGTATTTTGTCATTTTTTGAGTCTTGTTATTTTGAGCCTACGTCAGCATAATGCTGAATTTGAACACACAAGAGTTCTCACTGTTCCAGTTAATTGGCTTACCTACCCTTCAGGTGACCATCTAGTCTTGTGTCAATTAACACTCTTCCTCCTGCCATTTCTTACTGTGTAATGATACAGTGAGAGAAGAATAAGGAAGAATATGCAGCTGGTGCCTGGGATAGAAGTCACCAGCCTGAAGATCCTTCTCAGCCTCCCATCACCCAGTGCCAGACCTTCAGGAAACATGATGAAAAACTTATGGCTTAGGTTATATTACTGGCCATTCTGGGGGAATCTTCTTAGAGGAGGCATTTGTACAAACTAACCTTGTTTTAATACAGTAATACACATGCTCTAGCAACCAGGCTAGAAAGCTGGTTGAACAAGGACACTCATGTTCAAATAACTAAAGTGTTACAGGGAAATGTAAATGGGAACTCCTCAGAGCTGAACCAAGAGGAACCAAAGGCTTCCTTTGTTATAATTTTTGCCTTCAGTGTATGGCATAATTTGAGAGTGGTCTTGAAACTACCCAAATGTTAGTTTCTAGATCAAGTTCTTGACAAGTGGCCACTACCACGTGGATTCATCTTGATAATGTCTGCTAATTTAATATAGAATAAATAATAGGGGCCATTTAATATTTCTTCAGGATGAAACATGAATAGTACCTATAGATGTATTTTTCAAGTGTAAAGAGGCTGACCTGTGGGAACATTCTAGTGAACTTCTTTGTCCCAGAGTGGTGGGAAAATGGAAGGTGGGGGTAAATTCAAATGGTACTAACAAGATGGATTAAAAACTCAGGCTAAAGGACACAGGATTAATACTTTTTCAATGCCTGTTTCACATAGATTTAAGTCAATGTTCATTACCCATAAACAATATAAGCCCCTAGGCTAGCATACCAACATGGATTTTCCAGCTATCTGTTCCCCTTCTGCGTGGCAGGAGTTCTCTCTTTTCGTCGCACTTAAATAAATCCTACTGTTTACTCTTCCCCTCCATATTGCCTATGAATTTTTTTTCCTTCAAACTTGAGAGACAGGGATGCATAAAGAAATTGGGGAAGCAGAGAATCCTGTTTTATCTCAAAACTCTGCTTTAATAAAGGTTGAAACTGCAGACTCAGATTTAACTTGTACAGTTACTAGCATCTTTGCATGTACTAAAGCCAATGTAACCCAGCAGCTAAAACAGAGGAGCTAAGTGTAACCAAGTGGCATTGTACATCCTCTGAAGCCCAGCTTAGTCAGATTGTATCCCTGCCCCCAACATAATTGTAAGTAGTACCCTCTTTTACACTCAAACCTGTGTTCGTTTGGATGATGAATTTTGTGCTTACATGTTCAAGAATGACATAGCTTGAAATCATAACCTAAAAGCCAAAATAATTGACTTGAAACAATAAATTTAGCTTATATTAGACTAGTGAATTCTACTCCAAATAGCAGTCAAGAGTTATAAACAGCTCCACTATATCTCATTGTTTTATACAGAAAACAGTTTATAAATGGAATAATGTCTGATGTAATCAGTGTATTATGAATGCAAAAAGATAAAGGCAATGGATTTGAAAATATCATTTTGCAACTGAGATGAGTCTCATTCTGCTTGTTTATCTTGTCTTACAATGTCTAATTTGCAGTAGTTTTTATTAGTGCATTTTCAACATCAAAAGTCGCAGGCAATATTAACTTGAATTTTAGTAATTATTTTGTTCTCATTTAAAATTAGTCCTGCTTGACTCATTATCTTTGTTAATTATAAAAATAGAAAAAAAAGAGGTCAAACAGTTCTGATTATAGAAAAGTATCACAGCCATCAACACAGTTCTTAAAAGGCCGTTCAACTTTCTTCAAACTTAGTTGGCGAACCTGATTTTTTTTTCCATTTTAATGTTGCATTATGTAAATTTGAGAATCTACTTCTACTCTACAAAAGAAGATAAAGCATTTTTTTTGGGCTTTCTTTTTTAACTGTGCCATAATTCTTAGACGTGGGGGTGTAGTAATACAGGGTCTGCCTGCTGCCATCAGACACGTCGTGTGAAGGTCTGTCACCGTTTCTGATTCATGCCTGACGCATTCTGAACTTCACTTAAAATCGTGTGGTTGTTGATTTATGGCTTAAGATGAAATATGTTCTGATGTCCTGAATCAATATTCTGCAGTAGTTTATTCTTACTTATGGCATTTATGACGGGACTGCTTCTCTGTTAGAAGAAAGACGGAAAAGCCACATTTTATTTTTATTTTGAATCTTAAAAACAGATGTAATTTGTAGCCATGCAAAGAGCAGTTCTCTGACAATCAAGAAGCCCATAGACCCTGGGAAAAATAGTGAAGATAATTTGAAATGAATGAAAAGTAACTACTAAGAACACTAACAAGTGATTTCTTGAAAGTGGAGAAATATAGGGAGGTCTGTTCTGAGGTGGTAGCTACTGTCTAAAGAAATAATGGATCTCAGTCTAATGAGAGCAGTCAAATGGCTCATTATGAAAAAGGAAACTAGGGGCAGCAGAGCAAGCAAAAAAAATAATCAAATGCAGCATAGGACAAGAGCTCTCAGATACCAAATGTAAAATGGAAGAGGCTGGAGCTGTTTTGCAAATTCGTATCCAATTTGATTGAAATCTTCAATGAAATCCAAGTGTGATTACTATGCACTTACTCTTGGTTGCCTTCAAAGATCACATGGCCTTAGGAAACATGTCATTCATGAAAACAGTCGGTTGCTTACTGGGAGAACTTGCTCACTAATACTGGATGTTCACAAGGATGTTCTTATTTACAGTTCAGGAAACGTGTGCTGATTTCATTTAAGTTTAAATTAAACTTAAATGAAATCGCCATCTGAGTGGACTCAGAGGCATTATCTTTGCAGGAGTAAAAAGCCTTATCTATTGTTTGAGTTCCATGGGTCATGTGACTTTTTCAGGGTTTGGTTGGTCACTTCTATGTTGTTTGACTAACTCTGTTGACACATTAACACTCAGAACTATTTAAAAATTTTACTAATATGAAGAAAACTGTGATAAGGACAAAATGAATGATATCAAAGTAATTATGTTTTTAGACTAAGGGAGATGAGATGCCATTTACCTTTTATTCAACTTTTAATATTTAATTAAATGATTTTAATATGCTTATATTACTCTATATTTTTCCTCCAAGTCAAGATCCAAAAACAAACCATATTAAGATTCACTAAGGATTTGGACCTAATTAATTTTGAGGCATGTTTCTGTAATATCAAATTGACTGAGATCATTAAAATATCAACCTTTGTTGTAGAACATATAATTTTTCAATGAACCTTCATTCCATATTTACTTTTACAATGAGTAACTGAGTAATCACAGGCCTTACCAAGAAGTCAGAAAATCAAAAGAAATTCTGGAACCTATTGTTTTTATCTGTAAATTTATTTCCATATTTATATCTGTCTTTTTATAATAACAACTGGGTTATGTTTGTTTCCTATTACAATGTAATAACTATTTTTTCTTTTTATTCCTGAAAGTGGAGAAATAGAGGGGAACTCCAATCTGAGGTAGTACCTACTGTGGTACCTGTTTTGAATAATATATTTTTGCCTAAATACACACCATTGTTTCTGATCCTTCTGTTTTTATCTGTGATCATCATCTTTATCCACTTCCCCCAAAATTACACATCACTAAAAGCTCACATTAGTGATTATTTTCTCCATTATATCCTTCCTGCTTATCCTGTAATGAATGTGATTTCTCATTCCTGTTGATGAGTGTTCTATATGTACCTGCATCTTTGCCTATGAGATAGCAAAAAGAGTATCATTCTGCCATCTTGTTTTAAGAAACATAGAGAAAATGTCCTGGATATCTTGTAGATTTCTGATAACTATGCCTAATTTCCCTGCTTACTCCAATCTCCCAAAAGTTGTCCATAGTTTGTGGTGAAAGGATATAATATTTACTCTTATATTTCCTGATGACTAACCAAAAGCCTTCTATAGAACAGGAGATCTTTGAAATTTTGGCTCTTTGTTTGTGTGGGAATCAATTATTATTTTGGTTTTCAGTCTCTTTTATTATGAAGAAAAGAACAGAATGACTGCCATAGACTGTTGTTTTTCCAACTCCACCTGAATGAACCAGGACTCCCATGGCTTATAGGACCCCACCTGGCAACCACAGTTGAGCAGCCCAAACCAATTTTAGCCAATGAAAATTTCTCTGAAATTACTTTTTCCTAAGAAAAGTTTAACAAGTGATAAAAAAATTAGAGTCAGTCTTTGATTTTTTTATGAAAATTGAGGAACATTAGGACCAATTCTACTGTTAATCCTGCCTGTGCATATGAAAGATATCATTCATTATTCCTAAAAAATGAAACTAATACCCAGAAACAGCTTACATTCCACAACTTATTTCTGGTTTTCCCATACCTGTCTTCCTCATGATGTGTTGATTTAAGTTTAGTTTTTTAACATCAAATTCAAAGATTCTTGACCTTTCAATATTGCTAATAAGACTGTCAGATCCCCTCTTTAGTCCCATACCCCTCAGTTACCAAAGTGCCAATGTATGCATATAAACAGAGACAGAGATAAATGTTTTTAACTGATGCAGATAAAATAATGTGTAGTCTTGAATCTTGACATATTTTTTGACTTGTGGAATTAATAACCATACTATGCTAATACATAAGTAACATGTTAGTATATTATTTACATAGGTAATTGGGATGATTTATAATAACAAAGTATAGGCAGATTGATAAATCACTATTGTAAAGTTTTTATAGACCATAAAAATCAACACAAAAAGAAATATGGCTTCCAGGACTGTTTTGATGAAAACAAAGAAGAGGGGTTCTTGCTTCCTAAGCTAGGCTGGATGCTAAGAGCAGCAGACACACAGATAAATGCTTGGCTGCTTTTACTCCTAAATTTTCTCTTAATTTAAAGCAAACTTTTACATGCTAATACCTAGCAAAGGAAACAATTTTTTGATATTTCTATTTGATTCTAATTTACTGTAATGGACTGATTCTCCAAGGTCCGATATAGCATGTTTCTGATGAGTAAAGAGAAAACATGATCTTTTTTTTTTTTTTTTAATTCAGAAGAAAAGAATACCAAGCAAAATTGATTTCTGCCCCTGGATTTTCCCCCATACAATCTAAGCATTTTCCTCTTTTAAATATACAACATTTAAATATGCAATAGGATTTCATAATCCTGACCTTGAGCATATACACAACACACACACACACACACACACACACACACACACAAATTCTTCCTCTCATTGTGATAATTATTTTAGGATTCATGATTTTAGTATGAATTTCATTTAATTATATTACAACAGATAATTCACTTGTATATGTATTAACAAATATCTACTGTCAGCATATAATAATTCCAGAATATTATCTCATACTTCAGAATGTGGCCTTTTTGGTACATAGAATCTTTACAGAGTAATCAAATTAAAATGATGTTATTAGGGTGAGCCCTAATTCAGTATGACTGGAGTCTTTCTAAAAATTGGAATTTTTGGACACAGTTTCACATGCATAAAAAAAGAATGCATTTGCAGACAAAGAACTAATGGAAGCTAGAACAGATTCTTGCCTCAGAGAGAAGAGTGGCCCTGCCAACACCTTATAGATTCCAAAACTAGGATTCAACTTGTTTCTACAGTTTAAGTCATTTACTTTGTAGTACCTTTTTTTTATGGCAACCCTAGAAAACTAATACACAGAAAAAGAAGATGAAAAAGTGAAGCCTCTTTCTTTATTGAGTTGGAGATTCATTGAGTTTCGGACCTTAAACATCTTAGCCCAAATGTTATTTTTCTTAAGAATTATTTCCATAGAAATTTCATAGAAACTACCTTTTTAGATAATGTATGTATATGATTTATAAAATCAATTACAGAGATTCATCAATAATGTAAGGCAATGCATTAAAGTGATAAATATAGTTACTCGGCTTAGAACAAAGTTTAGCTATGGCTTCAAGCATGATCCGTAGAAAAGTTTTGTTAGGTATACCATAAATTATCCCAGTTGGAAAAGAATGCAAATGTTTTCTGCAACACACTATAAAGTAACATATTGAATTTTCTCTGTACATAAAACAAATATGTATTTAAATATACTTAGCAAAATATATGTAACAAAATTGCAACAAAAATGCATATAAACCTTTTTAAGATGACACCTGGCTTGGAGCTAAATCTGTTTTGTTAGCATAGTAATTTCACAGTAATCTAAAATTTGCATTCAGACTTTAAGGACGACAATAATGTGGAGAGTGAAACATTGGATTATTTACAGTGCATTTAATGCTTATCACTGCATTTATTTTTCTTCGCTATGCTTTTAGACCAATAAGAAAAGAGGTGTCCTGTAGGTCTCTTTGGGTGACTTACATTGATTACACTGTTGTTAAATTTTATTGACAATGTAATTATTTCAATATAACACAAATATAATAGTCATTAGAATATATTTGAGTAATCTGATTTAGAGTTCCAGCATCCCTGGAGTATTTTTTCTGTATCTAAATATAACTTATTTAGATGTCATTATTCTATTTGTAGACTGCATAGAACCACTGCTTTCTTAACATTCCCAGAAATTATTGTTTGTTATTTAGTTATTTTATACATGAATACAGACAGTGCAACTGATGTCATGATTAGAGATGTTAAGGGGTGAAGGGAGTGGAGGGTATTTTCTAAGGGGGGAATGGTTAAAGGAAGCAATGAAGAATGATTATAAATTTAATGTATCCACAGCTGTTCAACAATTAACCTTTAACACAACCTATTATTAACCATTTAACACAAATGTTCACTATTTTGTTATATATTTACATAAAATGCTAGAAAAAAATGGTTTTATTTTTATTTTTTTTTCTTATAATAAACCTTCATGTTAAATTACTAGGGAGGTTAGCCTGGGCTACTATCATATAGTGTCACAAATCGAGGGGCTTGAATAACAGAAATTTGTTGTCTCACAGTTCTGGATGTCAAAAGTCTGAGATCCAACTGTTGGCACGACATGCTTCCTCTGAAGGTGGAGGGTAAGCCTTCCCATTGGTTTTAGAGGCTCATTGGCCTGTGGTAGCTGAACTCTAATCCTCACATGACATTCCCCTGAGTGCATATCTGAATCCACATTTCTGCCTTTTATAAGGACACAAGTCATTATTGGAATAGGAACATCCCTATTTGAGTATGCCCTCATCTTAACTGATGATGTCTACAATGATTTTATATCCAAATGAGGTCCCATTCTAGGATTCTACCTTTATCTTCTACACCAGAGCTTTCTGATTCAAAAGAAAGAATAAGGGATCAGGAGGAGAGAGAATTTTACCATCAGAAGTTGTTTGGGATGACAGGTAAAGAATGTCTCTTGTGTGCAGAAGTAAGCCAAATTCCCAGGGGAATGACCAGACAGATATGAAGAAAGTTTATAAAGAGGAATGCAGAGGACTCAGCAAATACCTCAATGGAACATTACTGCCCAAGAGGGCATTAATGAAGAGATCTTAGCAGAACCCAGATTATATAGAGGATAGTCCTTGGTAGCTTTACAAAACTCCCAGGTCTTGGACCCCAATGCCAGGATTCTTGAATTGACAGAGATTAAATTTCTGCTGCTCACAGAACAAATGTTAAAATATTTTGACATATTTTGTGACAAAAATATTAACTTATTTTTCTTCCATATATAATGTAGCCATTTTAAATGCCCAGTTGTCTGTTGGTCAGACAAAATAGCAAGTAAATTATGCACTCAGGGCAGTGATGTGGAAAGAACAGAGAAAAAAAGCAGAGAGATCCAGTATGCTTTTATGGAGTTGAGAATAAGCACCCCAAAATAAAAGATTTCTAAGATTGAACCCAAAGGTTAAGCAAGAAGAAAAAGTTGCAGAAAGAGCAAAAATGAAGAACCCCAAAATGAACGACCTTTGAGAAATGAAAGAATTTCAGTATGAATATAACAAAAATCTTAGATGCAATGAGTTGTTAGAGGAAAAAGCAAAACCCATATAATATAGGACTTTACTAATTCTACTACTATTTACTAAGTTCCATATTACTATTTACTAAGTGTTGTATTAAACATATAGACAATATATAAAGATTTGTGTTTAATTCACATAGAATTTTAAGCAGGGAAGTGACATGATATGATTTGATTCTTTTTTTTTAACATCTCTTTGGCTACTGGGGAAAAAATCATTACAAAGACACTAATGGAAAGTTGTGTGCTGATGCAAGTGAAAAGCAATAGTGGACTGATTTACAGTGAGGGCCACGAGATGTAAACAAGTGGAAATATGAGTTATTTTGTAAGCAGAATAGAAAATGTGAATAGAAGGACGCTGGGGGTATAGGAGCAAAGACAATCACAACTTTCTTCCAGATTTCTGATTGGCATTTGTGAGATTAGCGTTCTGTTTCCTGAGATAACAAAGTCTGCTCTAATTCTTCTTTTGCAGAATTTTCTAGTTTTATGTATTTGTTATATAAGATACACTTTAGGACCCATGCACCAACTGGATTGGGAAACAATGAATCTATATATTTCTGAATTTAGCTTAAAAAAGAAAAAAAAATTGATATTTGACATTGCAGTATCTACCCACCCCGGAAAATACCTCTAAATGGTAAGCATTTTATTTCATCACTAGTTCCTTTTATTTTTTTCATTCCTCCTATGTTTTCTAGTTTTCATCATCTAGAGCATATATTACATTTGTTACATTTATTATATTTCCTACATTATAAAACCATTTCACAGTCAAGTATGGTGGTGCATGTCTGTAATCCCAGAGGCTCAGGAGGCTGAGGCAGGAGGATCAAGAGTTCAAAGCCAGCCTTAGCAAAAGTGAGGTGCTAACCAACTCAGTGAGACCCTGTATCTAATCACATTCTTAAATCCATGATAAAACATGGGAGTCATTTGGTAGACCATTATTTTGGAGATAAGACATTAGATATGATTACAATTGTAAGAATACAGAAAAGTACTTACAAATTTTTATATTATCTCAAATGACCAACAAAATTTAACATGAAACACATATTTCCCTAGTAACAGAATATTTTTTTCAGGTGTATTACTTTTTTTTGAAAAAAATATTTTATTGATTTTATTTTTATTTTAAATACACAAAAAACAGTGAAAAGCATTACAATTCTTATTACACACATACAGAACAATTTTTCATATCTTTGTATATAAAGTATGTTCATGCCAATTTATGCCTTTCTCAGGTGCATTACTATTTAATACATGTACTTTGTCCTACCAGCAATTTTCACTTTGGGAGACTTAGTCAGATGTGTAAATTTAATATTTTTTGATTACTGATGAATATCATATTCAGTGTTAAATTTAATAATATATTAAAGCTTTATAGAAATTTTAGAACAACTAATGTAGCATATTACTTTGCTACTGAATTACAGAAACATGAAACAGATTACCCAAAATGTAATGAGAGCAGATCAAAAAGTAGATCAAAAATATCTGAAGGTAAAATAAAGCCCAAATGTCTTCGTTATTTTAGAGAAAAGAGGGAGGCAATTATCAAGAATATATGAATTAAAGTTACCTTCTTTCAAAAATCTAAGTCCTTTTTTCTCAAAAAAAATGGCACTCTTGTAGTCTCTGTATATGAAATAATAGAAAACCATATATTTATCTTCCAGTAAAACTCAGAAGTCTACAAGACATTTCAGAAAGGCAATTGACATTGATCAGAAAAAGATATGCTTATTGATTAGCTGTTATGCAATCAAGCTGCATTTAAAAAAAATACTCCGTATGTGTTACCACATTCCATTCTAGGGCCTTATAGCCTTTCTGGGATGATATTTCATTCAGGTTCCTAATGATGGGTCTTTCAACGAACTTCAAATCTGCTTTCAATTCAATTTTATAACCTGATGTTAGGTAGTCTTCACAGAACAAAGTGCCTCGCTTTTCTACCTACAAAATTTATTGAAATTAAATTTTTAAAAGTAAAATTTCTGTCTTTTTTCAGACAACACATTACTCTATACCTCTATTGTAAAATATACTTTTGGTCTTTCATAATATACATTTTGATGATATTACTAACTTTAACATGTTAACTTATAATTAATTAATAGATTCGAATTCCAAACCTAGACACATAACTCCTGGAAAACAGTCAACTTTTGGACTAATCAAATGAAATGACATTTGTATACTGAATTATTTTGTGCTCATAATATTTAATTAATTGAATCAATACATATTACTGACTAAATATAATTTATTCAAATATTTAAAGAAGAAAAAATTCAGTAGTATTAAGATACTGAAACTTTATTACTACATAGACTGTGACTTTCTTTATAAGAAAACAATTGGTCTATTAATAAGGTATGGCCTTGATATATTAAGACATTCATATAAAAAATTTTTTGGTCTAGCCTTTCTCATTTTTCTTATGTAAAATAGTAATTTCTACTACCTACTTTATTCTCAAATATGCTAGCTAAAATATATTTTTCAAATCTCATAAATTATTTTATACATTCTTACTTTAAATATATTAAACTGTGTTAGCATAAATATATTTTATTATTAAGTTATTAATCAGATATTTACTTCATATTGAAATTTTGTTTTTAGGATTAACTACAAAGTCTCATCTAAATAAATGTTTTTCCCTAAAGAATGATAAACTGAGCCAAATGAAAAATTACTTTCATTCATATTTTGTTCAAGAATTCCACATATAGATAAGCTACACATGGAATATGACATTTCAAATATTCTCTCTCAAATAATATTCTGATTTGTTTCTGAAGACCTCTGCCTATTATATAAATCACCATAGTAGAGAATTTGTGAATTTTAATGTACAAATCTGGGTTAAAAAATATTGGTTCTACCAGTACTTACTGAATTATTATTAACAAGATACTTTATTTATTGTTTATTTAGTATTTCTCAACTCTAGAAAGGAGACAATACTACCTACCACATAAGACCATTGCAAAGACTAAGGAAATAATTAAAACAGCTAACAAGATTGATCATAGTAAGCACTCTTAGTATCTAGTAGCAGCTGTTACTAATAGTGCTGATGGTTATGTAGTAGCAATAGGCACACAATGCACTGTTTTGTAATGCATACTATCAAAGTTACCATCAGAAATATTTTAAATACATCTGTGGAGCTCTTATACATAAACAAATGATGTTCATCCTCCTAGCTCATATTTACTTTGGATGTCAGTTTTAAATAGAAATACCAATGAAACTTTATAAGTTCTGTAGATGGTATCAATAACAGTATAGATAAATGGGCAGGATTTAGATTTAATAAGAGTGGCTGGGAGCAGCTTCACAAAAGAAGTAGCACTTTATCTGAGTCTTAAAAAGTGAATTTTACTGATGAAAATAGGAAAAACATTCTTATCCCAGTAAGAGAAGGATGTGCTTCAATGCATTGAATTTCAGAAGTACTGAAAAATGAAAAACACACTAGGTTGCTAAGAATGGAGTAGATAGAATCAGAAAAGCAAATGATATTAAACTGTACTGGATTATAAATATCAATTCCATTATTTTATTTGACTTCCACATTGGTCATGACTTCAATGCTTAATAGAGTCAATTTGCTAGATCTTCCCTCTCTCAATAAATGACTATAAAACTGGATAAATGACATGGCTCCATTTTTTAAGCATAGAATAAGTTGCAGTGAGAATTGTTACTACAGATTATTTAATCGAATAATGGTGCTGTGTTATCAGGGAAGGGTTAACTGAGTTATCAGTAGGCCTAAATTACTCACATCCTGCACATTCCCAAAAAAGGTCTGTCCTTAGTACTGGATGTTGGCCAGCTGTGTAAAGATAAATTCTCAACCCTTAGAACAGTATGCCTGATAAGGGTACTTCTGTATGCCTGAGGCCAGTAGCCACACTACCAGTCTACGCAGATAAATTCACCCTGACAGAGTCATCTATGGTCAATGCCTATTTTGGCTGAGGTGAAGTGATTAGAGTGTGGGGAAGCAGGAAAGGGCTGCCATCTGAGTAGCTGAGGTCAGCCATATAGACAGATCCCAAGCTCATGAGACAGATCCCAAAAATAAATGCTGGACATGAGACTCAGGTAAGCTTCACTGGGTGATGGTGATACTTCACATGAGTTACACACCACTGCTGGAACACTAGGTATGCCCATGCATCTGGAGGCTTGCATCTGTTTTTTTTTTTCATAGATTTTGTCCCACATGCCTTTTTATCAGTGGTACCTAGATTCAACAGTATGTGATAGCAAATCAAATGACTAATGACACAATAATATATTTTGCTATTGTAGTGAAAATAACCATCTATAAAATTAGTAAAAAATCAGTGTGTCAAATCATACATTTAAATGAATATTTGGAAGGCAGAATTTGGAGAGAATAAATAAGATCTTATATATATAATTTATATATTACTTTCTTGTGCCTAGAAGTAAATATTAAAACAAAACAAAAACAAATAGATCCCCTGGTATCTCTGATTAATTAATTGAAAGAGAAGACTAGGATGCTGGAAATATGGTTGTGTTACCAACTTTCCTCTGCTCACCTCTTTGATTCTATCATCAGCATTTTTCAGTGAATGGTATTTGAGCAGGTTAAAGCACCAGACTGTGCTCTGAACTCGATGAGACACAGATGTAGGTCACTAATTTCTGAGGTGATTCAATCTAACAAAGTTTCCCATGTCCCTATCCCCTTCCAAAAAAGATATGCAATAGGGAGTTTCCCTGCTTCATCTCAAATCAAATGTGGCAACTGCAGAGCAGCTCATTTGTAATTCACTGGAACTTTAGATTAAGAAAATAGTAAAACTGCCTTATCATCAACTTTCAAAATAACAACCACCAAACCTTGCCATTCCACTTCTATACACCTTATGAAAACAGCCATTTTAGCTTTATCCTTATAATCACATCATTAATCATTTGATTTTTTTTTCTCATTTTGATGGTATCAACTTTGTTCCAGACTCTCCAGTGGATTAGCCATGCTCAACACTAGCTTGCTTTATTTAAATCCTAACTTTGCTGACATGGTTCTCTGCTATTGTTGAATCTTATCAGCCCATTCCTTATGGGTCTCAGAGGCTTAAGGCCAAGATACTCTGTGTTAAACCCATCACCACATCATGCCAAACATTTTCTCCCAACCTGTATCCCTGCATACAACCTTCTCACTACTTTCTCTTTTAAAAATCCCTCCTAATAATCCATTTTACAATGAGAATTTTTCTGGACAATATCTCACCCTGGAACATGATTCAACATTCTCTTGAATAAAAGATTGAGAAGACAAGAAAGGACTAGAATTCAGAAAAGTTATTGTTAAAATCTGTTTTAAAAATAAAAGACACGAAGGTTTTATCCATTTTCGTCCATACATGCCTATAGGTACATGGATGAGCTATAATATATTGATATTAAGAGAAGCCTTAAAATATGCAATGCACCTCAACTTATTTTCATACCTGTTCTATTAACTAAACACTGCAGGTCTTGGTGTGTATGTGTGTGTTATAAGCCTCCTAGATGATTAACTCCATGAGTGCAGGACTATTATCTATTGTGTCCCTAAAAGTGTATATACTGGCACTTGATATGTATTTCTTGAAAAAAAAATAGGTTGGTACTGAAAGAGAAGAACAAGTCATAGGGTTTACACTAATCTATTTCAAGGTCTCCTATAAAGATATGATAATTAAGACAACATGTTTAAACAAAAGAATAGACAAACTGGTCAATGGAACAAAATTAAAATCTCCTAAGTACATACGCAAAAATAGTCAACTGATCTTTAACAAAAGAACAAAGACAATTTGATGGAGAAAGGATAGTATTTTCAACAAAAGGTGATGGAATAAATAGACATTCACACATTGGCAAGTGAGCAAACAAGGAAACAGCAACATAAAACTAGACAGAGGCTTTACAACTTTCATATACATTATTGACTCAAAGTGGGGGGGCAGACCTAAGTGCAAAAGGCAAAACCATAAAACTCCCACAAATGACATAGGAGAGAACCTAGGTGAGTCTTGTTTTGGTGATGACTTTTTAGATACAACATCCAATGCAAGATTCAAAAAATTTTAATAAAACACACATCTAATATGGAATTAGTATCCAATATATAAAAAGCTCAACAAAATAAGAAAACAAAAATCTGAATCAAAATATAGGCAAATGATGTGAACAAACATCTCACCAAAGAATGCTACAGATGGCAGGCATTAGTGAAAAGATATTTAACATGATGTCATTAGAGAACTGTAAAATAAAATAAGAATGAGATATCTCTACACAGAGATCTCTATGGTATTGGCTAAAATCTAAAACACTGATCAGGATTTGGTGATGACACCAACTGCTGGTGAGGAAGTGGAACAAAAGAACTCTCCATAGTTATTTGTGGAAATAATTTCTATGTCAACAAAAGTATTGTATATGACACTGTGCTAGTTGATATGTGTCATTATACGCTTACCAAAATCTACAGAATGTCCAACAGTGAAATCTACTATGAGACAGGAATTTCAATTAACCATAGTCTATTTTTTTATTAGTTGTTCAAAACATTACAAAGCTCTTGACATATCATATTTCATACATTAGATTCAAGTGGGTTATGAACTCCCATTTTTACCCCAAATACGGATTGCAGAATCACATCGGTTACACATGTACATTTTTACATAATGCCATATTAGTAACTGTTGTATTCTGCTACCTTTCCTATCCTCTACTATCCCCCCTCCCCTCCCCTCCCATCTTCTCTCTCTACCCCATCTATTATAATTCATTTCTCTCCTTGTTTTTTTCCCCATTCCCCTCACAACCTCTTATATGTAATTTTGTGTAACAATGAGGGTCTCCTTCCATTTCCATGCAATTTTCCTTTTCTCTCCGTTTCCCTCCCACCTCATATCTCTGTTCAATGTTAATCTTTTCCTCCTGCTCTTCCTCCCTGCTCTGTTCTTAGTTGCTCTCATTATATCATTTGACATTTGTTTTTTAGGGATTGGCTAGCTTCACTTAGCATAATCTGCTCTAGTGCCATCCATTTCGCTGCAAATTCCATGATTTTGTCATTTTTTAGTGCTGAGCAATACTCCATTGTGTATAAATGCCACATTTTTTTTTATCCATTCATCTATTGAAGGGCATCTAGGTTGGTTCCACAGTCTAGCTATTGTGAATTGTGCTGCTATGAACATCGATGTGGCAGTATCCCTGTAGTAAGCTCTTTTAAGGTCTTCAGGGAATAGTCTGAGAAGGGCAATAGCTGGGTCAAATGGTGGTTCCATTCCCAGCTTTCCCAGGGCAATTCGCATCTTATATTTGATAGTCACTTATAAGTTTGAGACAGCTATTATTTTTTCTTTCTGAAAGCATTATACCACTAATATTAAAAAAGGTCATGGTCTCATAATACATATGAAATTAGAGTTCATTTTAATAATAATATAATAATCTAAATGCCACTATGCATATTCAAAGGTCAGTTTAAACACTTTTACCTTTGGGGTGAAGACATAAAACTTTAAATCCCACCCCCTGAAAGTAAGGGCAATAAATTCAGACAAAATAAATCCTCTTTCAGAACAAAAACAGAGAAAGCCTGAAATGGCTAAAATATCTCTTTGCAAGACAAGTTGATGCAGCATAATATCTAGGAAAACAATCATCCACAGTTACTCTGAGCTGGAAAAACTTGTATTGATTATTTCATGGCTATATAGTTATTTTAACAGCTTTTGCTTCCAGATTCCAGGACTTCATTTCCTCCTAGATTCTATTACCATAATCAAAAGGGTTTTGCTCTCTCAGAAAAGATAGAAATATTTGAATTTCTCTTTCTCTTATTTTTTTCTACATATATGTGATATTAAAATTAGAAAATCAGTATTATTAACTCTCTTGATTTTATAATATCTTTTCAAATTGAGATTGAAGATAGATTTCCTAATTCAGTTCCAATTTTAGTAAACTTTACCTCATTTTCTGGCATGCATAGCTATTGCATAATGTGGTTGAAAAGGTTATACTATTCTAGAATTCTTAATTATTTTCATTCTTTATTAGACCTCTAGGTTCTCTCCCTTTCACCCCATATGAACTTAGCCCAAGGTTAACCAATATTTTTTGAAATGACATATGTCAAGGTAGGCTTATTTTTAGAAAATTGAAATTAAAGTTTTGTATTTCTTGAGCTGAAACTCATATTTTTACATACATATGAGTATGTATATATGCACCCATGCTCTCATATCCTTCATTATAAATCCCAGAGAATGTTAGCTTCCATGGGAAATAAACTGAAGCTTTTCTGATGAAAAAGAATAATACTAAATTGGTAAAATAATTAGATATTTTATTCAATCACTTCCCCTTTGTATAGATTTGGAGTATATTCCCAGTGGCCAAAATGGCATGGATATTATGGTATTTTGTCTAATGGCCTGAGGATATGACACTTATACTTAAATAAATGGAGAGTACAATAATTTTATAATAAAATGATAAAATATAAATGAACATGGTGGAAATGAATACATATAATGGAATATATATAAACACAAAATATTTTTTTAAAGAGAGAGAGATAGAGAGTTTTTTTAAATATTTATTTTTCAGTTATCGGCGGACACAACATCTTTGTATGTGGTGCTGAGGATTGAACCCAGGCCGCACACATGCCAGGCAAGCGCGCTACCACTTGAACCACATCCCCAACCCCTACACACAAAATATTGACTACAGTAATTAAAAACAAATGGAGGGCTGGGGATGTGGCTCAAGCGGTAGTGCGCTCACCTGGCATGCGTGCGGCCCAGGTTTGATCCTCAGCACCACATACAAACAAAGTTGTAATATCCGCCAATAACTAAAAAATAAATATTGAAACTCTCTCTCTCTCTTTCTCTCTCTCTGTCTCTGTCTCTCTCTTTAAAAAAAAAAACAAATTGAGTCTTTCCCAATGACTTAACATTCATGACTCTTGAAAACATATAAAAGAAGCAAATTTCAGAGGGATAAGTGACATACATAATTTAGCTTTGTGTACCAATCCATGGACATTACAGTTTAGAAGTAAATTTAAACTATTGGGAAATTTTGATCGTATTGGATGTCATTATTTGACCAATGTTGCAAAAGTATCAGATCAGTATTGAGAAAAAGCAATTCACAGAGAAGGATAAAATTATTTAATAAACTACACAACAAGCATGTGGTGATAGTGGCTTGTTCCAGACTGGTAGCAGTGTTGAAGACAGGCATTTATATTCTGAAGAGACTGTGGAGATAGAACTGACACAATTTGTCCCTGCATGGAACAGATAAAGGAGAAAATGAGAAGAATCAATGAAAACTTCTCATATTGGTCTGAAAAATGGAGAGGATAGATTGTTATTAATGGTGACTGGGAAGATTATAAGAGCAGCAGGTAGGGGAATCTCTTGTCTTATAACTCTATGGGATTCTGTGTCTTTGCTTCTGTTTTATTTGAATCCTTCCTGACATGAGATGTAGCAGCATCCAGATGGTATTTAAACCAATGTAGTTGAATGAGATCAGCTAGGATATTAGTTTAGACATTCTAAAGCAGGTTGGTAACAGAGATGAGATGAAATCAGCAAGGGAAACCCACAAATATCATCCAGGGTGACAGGAATAAGGCCAACATACACATGTACCTCTTAAAATATACAAAATAAGGAGAATTCAGAGTCAAGAATATTAATTTCAACTTTTTAAGCATGAATGAGCATATGTTGGCACATGTCAATTAAAAACTTGCTGGAAGCCAAATCAAGAAAATTATTCTAGAGAATGGACAGAGTAAGAATGTTAAGGATTAAGCTGAGGGTGTAGCTCAGTAGTAGAGTGTGTGCTTCAGAACCTGGGTTCAATCTCTAGCATTGAAAAAAGTGAAAAAGGCTCTTAAATATCACTCATAGGTCAAATAATATTATATTTAGGAAACTAATGGTCAATGATAAGGTTATTTAGCTGCATTGATGGGAACAAAGCTTGTTTTAAATATGTTAATGAGGTAAGGGAAAGAATATAATTTTGGAGAGTGAGTCTAGAAAATTAAATTAGAGAGTTTGCTGCTAAAATGTGAGAATAACAGTAGGGAGTAGAGGGATGGAAATATAGAGTCAAGGGATTTCTTTAAAAGTAACGGGGATATTGCATTGTATTTCTATTATGATAAGAACATTCAAGAAGAGAGGAAAAACTGATCAGACAAGAGAGATTACAGAATGACTGAAGCAACATAATTGAGGACATGAAAATGGATGGGACCTAGTTCACAAGGGAAGAGGTAGGCTGCATCTGTCTGTGAAGGCCTGCAGAGAGTTCATTCATAATAAAACAGAGACAAAGTAGATGGCACAGATGGAAGTAGGTAGATCTATATGCTCCTAAGGGTACTTAAAAATTCTATTTCTTTTTTCAATGAAATAAGAATTAGGTTATCAGCAGAGACTGAGGAAGAGAGATGGTATGTTAAATATCCCTGTAAAGACCAGGTTTGAGAAATTTATCTAGGAAAGTGGGGAAGTTAAAAACCAAAGGAAATGAAATAGGATTGGTAGGCAACACTAAGAGCCCAATTAAGGTAAGAAATCATAAATTTGAAATTAGACCACAGAGTTTTATTTTGCAATTTTTTCTCTTCAGCTACATTTAGCCGTTTGGAGGTACTATAGAGTAGGTAGAAAGTTGGATTTAACCAAAGTGGGATTTTTCTAGGCCAATATTTAAAAGGACTGAAAGAAGCAAGGAGGTTGTTTGTGTTTGCAAAATTGTGATACAAAGTGAACTGTGAAAACTGCACTGGAAGGAAGAAAGGAAAATGAGGGCAGGCATGGGGTGAGACAAAGAAACTTCAATAGGACTCATTAGATTGGAGCTCCTAAGAGGTTGAAGCAATTTGGAGTTGTGCTCAAAAGATATAATAAAGAAGCAGACTGAGAGAAAAATACTTAGAATTGAATCTGCTGAGCTTTTTGGTAATGACAAAAATATCTAGGATATGAAAGTAGGAGCAGGAGGGGAGCTAGTGAACTAGTGGCCTGGGAAGAGGAAAAGATATTAACGTAAAAGATGTCAAGAAATTTAAAGACCAGGGTTGTGGAAGGATTATCAAAATCCCATCAAGAATTATGATTGGATTAATACTGAAAATGAGATTAAGATAGGCATTAATATACCTGAATGGAGGAGGGAGCATGGATGACTGCAGTACAGAGGGAGAGGTGATGACAAGATCTGAGGTTATCAACTTGAGGGCTGGTGGTTTTTGGAAGGAGGAGCAATGAGAAGCCAGAGGACAGTCCACAAATCACACAGGGTTCTTCTAATGAAAGGTTTCAGTGGGGGAGCAAATTTTTCAAAGAAGAACAAGGAGACTGGCAGAATATTCAGGCCAAAGAAGAGTTAAGAAATTGTGGAAAATACAGGCCACTCAGTTGGTGAGGGATGGTAACTTTCAGATGATACAGTGTAAGGTTTGGAAAGAGTGAAGGAAAGAAACAACATCAGGAATAGCAATGTCCAGGACAAGAGATGGATGAAAGTGTATATGAGTGTTAAAAAGCCTGGCCAAAAAAAAATGTAGTTTCTGTAAAATTTGGGGATAGAATATATTGGTATTTTAATTGCAACTTTAACAAAAGTATCTGGTTTCTTAAGAGCTTTGATTTTACATGGTATAGATTCCCATGCTGATGACTTAATTTTCCTCCCATAAGGAAAATTGTTTAAAAATATATTATCTTGGATGAATTATCTTGAATGATCTCAAAAAGCAATTTTAACCTGGGAACTATGGCACACACCTGTAATCCCAGTGGCTTGGAAGGCTGAGACAGGAGAATCATGAGTTCAAAGCCAGTCTCAACATAAGTGAGGTGCTAAGCAACCCAGTGAGACCCTGCCTCTCAACAACAATACAAAATAGTGGTAGGGGTATGGCTCAGTGGTCAAGTGCCCCTGAGTTCAACCCTGGGTACCCCCCAAATAAATAAATAAGTAATAAAAAGCAATTTTAAGAAGTAGTTTCCTCCAAAATGTTTGCTATCCCAGGTCCTTTTTATACAAAAATTCATAAATTGGAAATCCAACATTCTGTAGTTACAGCAAATGTATTTCAAACTCTCATTATCCTTTCAGTATTAATTTATTCCACAAATCTATCATCTTTACCTTTAGTCATTATGTTCTATAAAGGCCTGAAATATTTTTCTGTATCTTTTCTCTGTCATCAAAGATACTAAAGCCTGATAAAGAGTGTACTAAGAATAAAACTAAAGAACAATTTCACTCATGAATACCTATGCAATAATCTTAAATGAAATATAAGCAAACAGAATTCAACAGCACATTTAAAAGTAATGCATTATACAAAGTAAAATTTACTTCCGAAATGCAAGAATGCTTCAGTATTAGGAAATATTTTAATGTAACTTACATTAATTGTCCCACTATAATGGGATTTATGATGAGTTCCACAGATGCTAATAATAAATTGGTATAATTCAAATACATTCAGAGTAAAAAATAATAAAAAAGATAGTGGATAATTCCATAATATGATTAATTTTTTGTGTATCAACACAAAACCTAAAATCATATTTAATGAGCCATTCCCACTAATATCAGTAAAATAAAATGCTGCTACCAGCAATATTTAAAACTATACTGAAGGTATTAGCTACTGGGTCTGGGCTTGATTTTACATTACTAACAAGCTAATAAGTTAGTCTGCTATTGTTATATGCATTCTGGAAAGAGACACAGAACTTATGAAATGAACAAAATGAACTTTATCACTATAGCATGGTAAGCTGCATGCTATAAGTTCCTCTAAGATCCATTAGGGGTTGGGAGATGTTGCATGTTGGTCAACATGAGTATTTTGTATATACATGTGTATATGAAGAACACTTAGTATTGAGAGTATATTGCTATTAATTGTAGGTGGCAAGCAAGCCTATGTTTTTTGTCCCGAAAAATAGACAAAAATTCCTATCTTTTAAAGGAATTTCTGCAAAATAATCAGAGAGAATTACCAGACACTCAGGACCTCTGTAACATAAACAGTAAGATGTATAGGAGCACGAGAGAGCTATAGAGGAGTATCTCCCATTATTAGCTGAAGAAGTTAGTTAAGACAAAATATTTATCTATATTGGATTTTTAAATAAAATTATTTGAATTAGTCTATTTAAATAAAATCACCTCTATTTTGAAAAGGTTATATAATTTATACTTAAAAGCAAGCAAAAAAAACTGCTAAGATACAACATAGTAACTTTTAAAACTAATGTAGATATTGAGTCTCTATATATCGAGACAATAGCTACTTAGAAAAAAAAATATATATATATATTAGTAGAGAATATCTCAGCTATAAAAACAATAAAGTCTTAAATACAGAGGTCTTACTAAGCTATTAAAATATGTTATTTTAATTCTTTATTTTGATACATAATCTATCCCAGATTTCTCCAGTTTTTCAAAATTTGTTCTTATTTACTTTTGATGAACCCTTGGTGCTTTGAGCACATTTCTAGTTTTTGGATCAACAAGTTGTTCTGGGTTTATCTTGTCTTTTCATTTCTCCAATATGGAACCTACCATCATTCTAAGGATCATTGGTGTTTAGAAACCAAGTTGTATGTGCTGGGTGTGCTCATTTGTATTGTAGTGTCACTGACTCGAGATCCTCTAGCAGACAGCAAAGGTATGTATTTATGTGTATGCACACAAACACATATATAGGAAACTTTATTAATTTGTGCATCAATTCTTATATACAAAAATGATGACTATTCTAATTTAAGACCAGGAGACTTATTCTATATTTTCCCTTTTGGTATTTGTGAATCCCTTCTCTGGTGATGAGAAATCTTTTTCCACATATTATCAAAGCTATGTACCCATTTGTTTAGTTGCCCTGATGTAAATAATTTCCTATTGCCACATCATTCTCTCTCTGGCATAGATGCTGTCTGTGACACACCAGGCTTGGAAACTCCATGTCGATTTCCATTTTGTATGGACACTTTCTCAATCTTCTCATACTAACAAATCCTTACAATCTCACCTCAGTGCTGACACCCCATTCAACCTAGTGTTTTCTCAACTTGCACCAAACTCCCCTCTGCATGGAAATCCTCTTTAACTCAGGCTCTGACCCTAGGCCAGGGGGGCTTTTTCTGTTCACTTCTTCTTACCTTTCCTGGACTCTGATAACCTATTTTGGACCACCATACTTCCTCCTCACAGAACCAGGTGTGCCTGCTAATCTTACTCTGACTTTCCTAACGGCTTTAGCACCCAAATATTCAGAAAAGGAAGGGGAACGAACAAGGAAGAGTCAGGGGCAGGAGAATGGGAATATGAAGCAAAGAATTTTCAATATAAAATGTAAATGTGGGATAAAAATCTGCATTCTGATATATGTTACTCACATACAATTTGATTTTAAAATTAAAATTGCAAATCTTTCCTCATAGTATTTTACTATTTCAGGATCCTGGTGAAGCAATGGTTTCATGTGTCAAGCCAGGGATAAGAATCTATGGATTTTTCTGGGAACACAATTACCCAAATATACTAATCATTCATATAGAAAGGTTTATACAGATTCCTTTCATCTTCTCTTTGAAGCTGATCTTCTTTAAACTTTTCTGATTTCCTCTTCTCAAAATTACATTTAGGTTTAATTTACTTTTCACAGTGGTCTAACATATAAAACTAGTGCTGTATTCATTGAAGTATAAATCAATTGATTCAGTAGTTTTAAGGCCAAGTGTAAACCAGACTGGAAAAATTCAAAAACTTCAAGTGTTATCTATTATATTGAGTGTGAAGTGAGACTCCACTGATTTGATAGGTTTTAGCTATTTGAGAGGAAGTGAACAAAATCAATCTTCAGAAAAACAAACAAGTTTACTTTCTTAGAAGTGTTTAAATAGATATTGAAGAACTCTTCAAGACACATTAGTATTATACCTAGAAGTAGTGTTGATTATTTGCATATATGAGTGTTGTATCTTTCAGCATCATAAGATTCTTGAATTATATGCTTGCATTATACATAGTAAAAATAAAATGCTTGTCTAGAGTTCATTTAGGTGAATAAAAACTTATATTTCACATACACAAAAACTGTTTCCTGAAAGGTTCCCTTGCCAGTATTTTGAGGAACTATATTTGAAGATATTCTCTGAAAAAGAACAATGTATGCAATTTGAAAATTAACATATGAGGCACATTACATTAGACCAGATTTTGATTGTAGTTCCTTAACACATAATTCATATTTTCAATGTCTAATTTTGATGCTTTGAGCTTAATTTCACATTTGAAGAAGTTTGAAATTAGCCTTTTACAAGATAAAAAAAGCCATGGTCCTTCAAAAATTCTTTAAAAACTGGATTAAGTTAAATTTAAACTACTTAGCCTTTGTATGTTCCTCTTACCTGTCTCCTAGAGTTATTACAATGATTAAATAAATCAGAATTCAAAAGGCATTGAGCATAGTGCTGGGGCAGTGTAAGCATTACCTGTTATTATCTTGGATGCCAAAGCTGTTCATTTCTACTTTCCATTATATTTAATTTCCTCTTCCAAATTCCATATTTTCCAACACCTGTCCCAGTAGCTCACAGTAGAATTGTCTTTTTCTGTGGATTTCAATCACTGCCATATTCAAAAAGGATTCTCAAAACATTGAAAGCATAAACAATGTTGAAGATGAAGAACATGGCTAATAAATACATAGATGTTCAAAAAATGTTGGTAGGAATTGAAGCCACTCTGTTTTCTTAGAAAACACTAAAGCATAGGTGATGGATTCTTCTAACCCAATGCACTTTTGTCCCTTTGTTCTCCTTTCTTCTCCCTATCTTTCTACTATGTCTTTAAGATATTCTGATTGTTTTTAGTTTAATCTCAAAAAATATTTTCCTTGGAATAAAGATAAGACAGAGATGACTTTGCAATTGCTCCAGGTTCTGGGAAAGAAGAGAGGCAAAGGTAACAAAGGTTTCATTTCCTCAAGTGAGAAGATGAGGATGGTTTCAGAAAAAAAAAGTTTAGAAGAGACACAGACTCCAAAAATCAAGGCATATGTACTATAAAATAGAACCTAGATTAGCTCTTACATATACATTTTTGTTTGCATTCCTTCTTTTAAAGAAAGGTAGAAGTTGGCCTGGATAATTCCCTTCTTCCCACTTCAAATCCTGTAATTATGTGATCCTAAACATGCTACATTTTTTCATTTCTAACCAGCAGTAAAGATAAAGTCCAATTTGGAAGCTGAACATCGATGTCAAATTTACAAACAGGATGGCCATAATTAAAGAAAAATATCAACTTTCTTTTCATTTGTAATATATAATGTTAGCTTCTCAGATATCTTAATACTTCTTTACCTTATTAATTTCAAATTAAAAGATTTCAAATAATCTTGAGTCAGAATATTTGGAAGCATACATTTTCAACAAGGATGTGCTTATCTTAATTATTGGTGAAGCCAAACATCATTGCATTTTCCACCCTACTGAGATGATTAAAATCTTTAGGGCAATGGCATGTAATGTAGATTTGATTTGATTATTTTGAAAGTAAAAGTTACTAATTGGAAACTCTAAGGGAAAATTGTAATTTTAGTTATCTTGATTCTAATTTTAAATTCACCTTGAAAAGTCAAATGAAGAGTTCTTGAAGTCTTCACTGAGAAATTGTACGTAAGAAATAGACACTCAAAATCAAGATAGAGAAAACATGGCAATTTATGGGCATTTATTTTTAAAAGGCATTTCTTTACCTAAATTCCTGATTTATTGCTTTAAAAATTAGAACTAATTTAAATTGCTATCAAAATACATTTGGGATATGTTTTTATCATTCAACTTAAGGTAGTCAATATAAATGTTTAAAACTATAATTGTTATTTTGTCATAGACATGTATGTAAAAGTAACACTTAGGTTTATTTTATTTTTTATTATTGTAGTCATTAATCTTAGCTTGCCTGATTTTCTAATATTATATTTGTCACAAAAATTTTGAAGCTAAGAGGTCTTTAGTTGAACCATTACAAAGGCTAGAGGTGTTTGATTATTTTTAATATTCTATATTACTATGGAGTTTTGAGACTATATGGCTGAAAATCCAATTCCATATGACTGCAAAATTGAATTTTGATCCTTGTATTTCCTCATATATGCCATTAAGAATATTTTTATAACCATTTCATATCTAGATCAAAAATAGCATTGTGCATTCATCAAATTTATCTCTGTAATAAAAAATTATGCTCAAAATTATATTCTCAGAAAAATCTTTGAAAAAATTTCATTCGCTTGTTCTCTGTAATGAAGTGACTCTACGTAAAGATATTGCACTATTTGCTGTATGAATTGGCAGTTTATGAGGGCAAAGCATACTGCCTCATACATGTACACCTGTACATGCACACATAAAGTCAGTAGGATCTCTTCATTGTGAGAAACTATACAAGGAAAAGCATAATCAGAGTCTCCAGAATTAGATTTGTGGAAATTTTGGGATCTAAAAGAGCTTTGAGGGAAAAAAATGGGACTCATTTGAAAGCATCTAAAAATTGTTTGCCAAATTTAAATTACTATCAAAATACATTTGGAATATGATCCAATTTTGTTGGGATCTTATTGCAGAGACCTCTAAGTTTATCCACAAATATTTTTCTTGATTTGGTGAATTCATTTTTCTTTTTATTATTCCTTAATGTCGTTTTCTTTAATTTCATTAAAAAATAATGTAATGAATAGATGTGAATAAAACATCAGTGGTTTACATTTGATTATTTCTTAGAAGTATTATTTAGTTGATCTGTTGAAAAAAATCCAGAATTTGGTCTTTCCTGAAAATATTGGATATTTATTTTTAGTACTTTAAAAATGTTTTTGCACTTAAAAGTGTTTTTCATTAAATTTTACTTAAAAGGATACAAGTATAACAAATAAATTTTATTTTTCTTAAATTCTTGAAATTGATTATTGATATATTCAATTTGAGATGTGTGCATGTATGAGGTAGTATGCCACACCCTCATAAACTGCCAGTTCATCTCATAAAATGTATACTCTGTGTCTTTGGATGTTTAAATACAGAGCCTAAGAAAGCTTTGTTGGATCTTAGATGATAAGTAGATTTTATGAGATTATCTACTTAAATGGAACTACCTAATGTTGTCTTCGTTGACTGTATATAAATGCTGATGCATCATTCTTGTATGCATGATAAAAAAATCATTTATAATCGCCCATTGCATTTCCTGAAACTTATATTTTCTCAATGGCACACAAATAATTTACACAGTACATAGGTAAAACTCTTTAATATTTATAATTGTCTATTTATTTTAATAGTTATATATTAGTTTTACTTATACACACAAACTATAACTTACCAAAAAGACCTAACAGTTACATTGATGTTAATATTTAGGACAATCCCACAAAAAAACTAATTTGATTTTCCTTTCAATGGTATATGGAAAAAAATTTAAAGATAATATGCAAAAGACTGAAGCTTGCAAATCACTGAGGAAAATTAAAAATTCAATAAAACTAATAGTTTAATACATTTCATATTGGTCTCACTAGGTTATTAATAGGTTTTAAAATGTTTTGGTTTTGGATGAAACAGAATCAAAGATAGATTTTACTAATAGTACACTATAATGTAGAAAACAAAATCCCTTTGGACACTGTTTTATACATAAACATGTATATATATTACACATATATACCTAAATTTTGTGATAAGTGCTAGTTTTAGTATGAACATTTTTATACAGATTATAATAGTTCCACTTTCATCATTTTAATCTGTTTATTAAATTAATATGATTTTAGAAAACCTGGTTTCAGCAACAACTTTATATTAACTATAAATAACACATTTAATTTCATCATTTTACCAATACAGTTAACAAAATTCACAAAGAAAATGAGCATTTTCAAACATGTAGATTATTAATACCTGTTTTTTTTTTGTAATTTACCTTTGATCATACACTTGATCAGTAATGGACTATAATGCACTAAAATAGGAAATTTTATTATTTACAGTAAAAGCTTTGTAAAAATAGATGGTCAAGGGCTGGGGTCATGGGTCAGTGGTAGACCACTTGCCTAGTACATGTGAGGCACAGGGTTCTATTCTCAGCGCTGCATGTAAATAAATAAAGATCCATTGACAACTAAAAAAAATTTTAAAAAAATAGATGGTCAAACAAATTCAGGAATGTCTTCATTGTTAGAGATATAATGTGGTAAAGTATTTACTCCAAGTGAAAGACACTTAAAACACAGCACTGATATGGAGTTGAGAATTGTAAATAATTCAGAACTGAGAAGTTACCCCAGAGGACACAGAAGTCTCAGCAAGTAAGGAATAAGTCTCCAGAGTAGTAATTAATGCTGTACCATCATAGCATTTTTTAGAAGCTAAATAGCTATTCAATGTACAAGACTGTGGTAGGTAAAAAGGAAAGAAGCTGTGGATGCTAATTCACAATAAGGGGGGGTAGGGAAAAATAGAGGTACTTTGCATTAGGCAGAGCAGGAGTGAAAGGAGGGGAAGGAGCATGATTATAGGAAAGATAGTAGAATGAATTAAACATCATTACCCCATGTACATATATGATTACACAAACCGTGTGATTCTACATCATGTACAACCAGAAGAATGAGAAGTTATACTCCATTTATGTATGATGTATCAAAATGCATTCTACAGTCATGGATAATTAATTAGAACATTTTTTATTAAAGAAATGGAGCTAATGTCTGCATTGAAATGCTAAAAGATTTCAAGTCATTAGTTTCCTAATATTGATGCATAAACACATGTGGTTTATAAAAATGCAGACATCCTAATAATGTCTCGAACAGACAGGATTACAAGGGCTTGGGAAATATGTTACAATGCCTAAGACAAGAACTGTAAAGGGTCAGAATTGGTGAGTTATATCTGATTCCTGCTATATTTTTAGTACTCATATTTTAATTTTAAGTTCTTCATAACTTTATTTTTGTTCCTTTATTTGTATTTCAACTATAATCCCTGAACAAGCAATATGTAATATATGGAATATTGAAAATTACCAACATACTGGAGAACAGTTATAAGTAAATATCTATTGTAGGCTTTCCAAAAGTTCAACGGGTTCTGTAGTAATCAAGTAAGCTTATTGAAATGACATTGGGTAGTGTTTTCAAAAGCTGTTGAAGAAATTTTACCAAATTCTTAGTCTTTCATCAGCCACCATCAAACTCAGAGAGTCCTTTCCTTTCAGGGGAATTTTTCCTGAAATTGACCCTGATGTCCTGTTGAAATGTGTGACCACTGTTGCTAAGGAAGCACATAACATGCTTCAGATGTGCTGGGATTGAAGAAAAGAGTTGAGAACTGTGTGATTGGGAATGCCATAGGATACCACAGTTTATTTTTATTTCTGTGAACAGCTTTTAAATGTAACTGAAAAAAGAATTATTAACAAAGGCTGTCCAAGCATGCATAGCTACATTAAAAAAAAATAATGGTTCTAGTTCTTAATGGAACAACAAAAGTAGAAAATCAGTGATTTTAAGGAAGGAAGGAAGTGATATGGAGGATTTTATAAGCACACACTTTTACCTGCTCATATAATGCTTCCACTGGTATATAAGTACTATTTCACCTCTCTCTGTGAACTAGTGGGCAAGAGGAATAAAGTCCACTTGTAAGAAAGCTAGAAAATATCTATAAATTATAATATCTGATTATCCTAGTGATCTATTTATCTCATGGTAAAATAAAAATGCTTACATTTCTAACACATACTATGTTAAATGTCATTACTTATCTTTTGTCCTCTACAGGAGGAGAGCCAGCATTTAAATACACAGAATGAATAAATGTGTCAAATAAACGTGTCAGTCTTGGTAATATGGAAAACAAGAGTGAAAAGTAGAGAAGTATTCAGATTATGAAACTGGGCAAAGTGCCATTTCCTGAGTGAAACAAAACCCAGGTACACAGACTCCAATATATTCAATTTAGGAATAAATTCAGGGAATTATCTTCATTGACTTCCTGCTCTACTTTTTACATGCTTCATGTCAATGTTGGATCAGGGCACCCAGATAGCAAGATTTGGGACTTAATAGTTAACACAGAAATAAAAATTTATTAGGATAATTAGTTTTTCTAACATTTCATTTTTCTCTGTTAATGCCATAGTTTAAATTACAGGAGGAAAGTTAAGCAAATAAAGACAAAGTTTCATTTGAGACAAATACAAGGTAAAAACCCTTAGTTCCTTCTCTCTCTCTAGAGATGCAATATTTTTAGTGAATAATATCAATGTTGGTAGTCTGTAGCTTTAAATACTGTTATTTGAGATAGTGATTTATTGAAAAGAGACATTCACTTTCTTTTTGCCATCTCATTATGTATTATTTCTCTGTTTTTAAAAATATTTATCTATCTTGCTTTCTTTCAGGAAGGGACTGATTCACATTTCTAATATTTTCAATATCCACTTCTGAAATGTTCATGAAAAACTCTTTGAAATTCAAATAGGATCTATGGTACAGGAGTGCCAATTATTCCATGACAGTCCCTTATTAATTGCTCTACCTTGTTATTCTAGTGGAAATTCCTTTGATTATAAATGATATAACATATAGTCATTAACTTTATTTATGAACAACATTTAATATCAGTGCCCTCCAAAATTATTAGTGAATTGCTGAGTGATTTATAAAATGATGTTTAGTAAGAAGTGAAGGAAAAACAAAAATGTAACAGGTCCTTGTCTTATAAGGTTTAATCCATAGGCTTTCTCTCTCTCTCTCTCTCTCTCTCTCTCTCTCTCTCTCTCTCTCTCTCTCTCTCTTCCTCCACACACATACAGAAAAGAGGACAGAGAAATGAGCATAAGGATGAACAAAATTAAGAATTGATGAAAAGTTAAGCAATATGATCAATAATGGGTTAAAATCACAAAACTGTAAAGAAAATAAGAAATGTCATAAGCCTTTGTTAAATTTAGAATTTAACAAACTGTTTCAAAACATATCTTTTGACAATTTCTTTCAATTTGACCTGGATTTATGTACAGCAATAAATTACAAGAATCAGATAAAGGAATATGAACAATTTAAATTTTGTATTATTCAGCTGTTTAAAACTGTGACCAAATACCTGACAACAACAACTTGGAGGAGAAAAAGTTCACTTGGGGCTTGTAATTTAAGGGGTTCAGTCAATGGTCTTCTAATTCCATTGCTCTGGGTGCAAGTTGGGACAGAACATCATGGGAGAAGGGCATAGTGGAGGGAAGATGCTCATTTCATGGTAGTCAGGAAGCAGAGGGCAGGATGCCAGGGGCAAAATGTAAACCACAGTCAAAGTCCCAGTGACCTACTTCCTCCAGCCACAGCCCACCTGCCTATCATTACCTCTCAGTCCATTCAGTCCATTCAGGCTAATATTCCATCAAATGTATTAATACAATAATTATATTATAATTTTCATGATCTAATAGTTTCAGCTCTGAATATTCCTATGTTAACTGGAGCCTTTAGGGAATACCTCATATTCAAACCATAATATATTTGTAAACAGAAGCTCATACATATGAGGAAGATTTTGTATGATGAGGACTAGTAATTTTTCTCAGCTATCTTTCTTTCTAAAAATGAGTACAGCCAGGCGTGGTGGCTCATGCTTGTAATCCCAGTGGCTTAGGAGGTTGAGACAGGAGGATGGCAAATTCAAAGCCAGCCTCAGTAATTTAGTGAGGACCTAAACAACTCAGTGAGACCCTGTCTCTAAGTAAAATACAAAATAGGACTGGGGATATGACTCAGTGCTTGAGTGTTCCTGAGTTCAATTCCCACTACCACCCAAAATTTTAAAAAAAGAATAAAAAATAAATAAAAATGGGTATAGAAAGAGAATACACCAAGAATTTTAGCATTGCATGAGTTTTAAATAAGCGAATATTTCAAATAGAGGCATCTTTAAAGCCTTCACTCCCTGATGTGCAGATAGAAATCATGACTTCTCAGGATAGAAACTAAATTTTCTGCCTCAGCTCAGCTCAATTTGGGAGTTGAAAATAACTTTGTCCATAATTGCTTATTGCCATCAGCCTTTCCTTTCTAGATTGTTGGCCTATGGAAAGTGCAGCAAGCCCACAGTAGCACAAATGAAGTAAATTTCTGAAGTGATAAGCTTTGTTCTCATTTTTCTATTTTATAACTTCTAATTTTAGCACATAAAGGAACATTGTAGATAAGTTTTTCAGAAGGAAATCCTTGGTTTACTTTAAGATTATTCAGTGGGTAAAAATAAGTGCTTTGCTTTGCAGAAGTAGAAATAGAGAAATAGTTTCAGAGTTTATAAGGCTTTAGAGTGTATTCTGATTACATGGACTGTTGGCTGTTGATAAAATTGATGGGAATTTCATGGATAGAATTTATATTAACATTTACATTAGTGTTATGAAAATATAAAGATTAAAGCAGTTCTGTGATTTTGCTGAAGTTTATTACCATTGGTTATTAATGAAAGAAGCATACTTCCTTCTTCCTAATGTTAATGACTTTGCATCATTTGAATAACTTTTGGCATTCAAAGAGGAGATAATAATACCTTTAAAGTGAGACAGTAAGAATCATTCAATTGTGGGTATTTGTAGCTTGCATAATGAAAGATGCTCTTAATGTGTGGAATGGTCCTCTGACCTCATGTCTCTCTCTATAGAGCAAGCTGTCATGAGACTAATTCCTAAATTTCTGACCTACCCCTATGTGCCCCACATCTCTTTCATTTCATCTCACTGGGGGAAAGAAAAAGAGTCCTATAATTGATGGGTAATATTCATTTGCTACCATGATTATTTAGTAGAAAAAAACCTGTATATCTTTAGTCTTTGAGACTTCCTTCTTCTCTCTCTATTTCTTCTCTGGACCTTATAGGAAAGACATACTTAATAAAAGTGTCTATTGAGCAGAAGCAAATCTTCTGTTTGGGAGCTGTGCCAACCTCCTCATAGTGTGGATGAATAGGACTATCTCTCAAATTAACAAGTGGATTACAACTCTGGACAGAGAACACATTGAATTTAGCCTTTGAATCACCACTTTTAAAAACACCCTGATGGTCAGAATTATGCCCTCTGGGACAGGAGGACCCTGTGCTTCTCTTTTGCTATCAAATCAATAAAACTTCATTTTCTTTTTTCTCAAATCGGTGTCCTCATGATTGGATTGGCATTGGGAACAAGGACAAAGCTTTGGGTAAAACTTCCTTCTGGAATGATCTCGGTACCCTTGTCTAAAATAATTTGCCCATATATAAAGTTTTATTTCTGGGCTCCCAATTCTATTAAAAACATTAATTCATTTTGTGCATCAAAGTGATAATGAAGAGAAGATCTTACCAGAAATTGGATTGTGTTCTCAGTTCTTGTGCTTTGGCAGAAGAGGATTTCCAGTGAAACATGAGACTTAATAAGAGCACAGCAAAGTTTATTAGAAGAAAAAGGGTGCTAAAGGAAGAGAGTGGAGCCTCTTAGAGAACATCAAATCATTGTTCTGTGTCCCAGCTTTTATTGGGGTTGTTAGAAGGTCCTGCCCAAGTCTTACCTCTCGGTTCTGTCTTGACAGACTACATTAGCTAACAACCCAAGGGCAACGTTTGGTCATCTTGGCCTGCTGGACAGGTCTGAATTACAGCTGGTTTTAAGGAATTTATAGTTGGTGGGCTCCATCTTGGTCCTTTTGCTTTCGTAGGTCTCAGAATCTGTTGGTCTCTGTTGTTTGTGTAGGATCTTAAGATGTTTTAGCAATTAGCAGTTGAGCAAATACACCTTTGTTCTCTCCTGAATTTATCTATCTTCCTCTTGTTTAAGAGGCATAGTTTATAGGGTTGAGATCAGACAAGGGTCTTGAAAAAGATGTATTGTCAGACCTTGAGGTGCCACTGAGGCAGGGCTGTTGATTAACTGATTTGTTTTGTACTAAGTGTTTTATTAATCTCCTGACCCACTGCTTATGTCTAACATCTACCTAACAAAAGGATAATATCAGCAGAGATAAAAGCAACCCATAAGAAGCGAACAAATATTTCAAATCACATATCTGATAAGGGATTAATACTCAGAAAAAATATACATATATCCTAAAACTGAGCTGCAAAAATAAACAAACAATGATATTGAAGATTTTGAATAAAATTTCTCCAAAGAAAATGTAAAATGGCCTATAAGAACATGATACCATGCTCAACATTATTAATCACTATGGAAATACAAATAGAAATCAAAATTAGTGACACTTTAAGTCCATTGCCATAAGTTATATTTAAATATTGCCAACATTATGACATCATTATTTATTTTTTAAAAGTTAGTGTTTCTGGAAAGTATGTAAGGAAATTAGATTCCTGTGCATTGGTGGTAGATATGTAAGATGGTGTAGTTTTGTGCAAAACAGCATGTCATTTCCTCAAAAATTTGAAAATAGAATTGCCATATGATCTGGAAATTGCATTTCTGGGTATAAGTACAAATGAACTTAAAGCAGGGGTACAAACAAAATATTTGTAAATCAACGTTCATAGTAGCAGTTATGACAAGAGAAAGGCAGCAATAACCATACTGTGCATTGACAGATAACTGGACAAAGAATGTGGTGCACACATACAATGGAGTGTTATACAGTCTTAAAAAGAAATGCATTTCCTGTATGTGCTGCAATATAAATGACCCAGAGGGACACGTTGAAAAGTGAAATAAGCCAAGCACAAAAGTAAAAATGTGGTATAATTCCATTCATATGATGTACCAGGAATAATCACATACACAGAAAGAGAAAATAGAAAAATAGTTACTAGGGCCAGGGGGAGGGGAGAAGAGAAATGTATTGTCTAATAGGTAGAGACTTTCAGTTGGGATGATGAAAAATGTTCTGAAAATGGTTATTAGTGAAGGTTGCACAACATTGAAAACAAATGGTGTTAATGCAACTGAACTGTATACTAAAAAATTGCCAACATGGTTAATTTTATGTTATATAATATGTTTTTACCACAAAAATAAAACATATACATATGTGCACACAAAAGTAAAAGAAAGGAGAAAAATATATAATTTTAAACTTAATATTTCAAATTGACTTTGGGGATTAGTACAATGTTTTGCTTAATTTCATTTTTATTTGCATATGAATGCATAAGTCAAACTTCAGGTGTCTGATGTCCAGTGAAGAATCATTAGCTTAGTTCAGATAGATCTTGACTGATGAGGCAATTTTTGAAGAGTGAACACATGAGGAATGCCCACCGTCCATGAGACTGCCAGTGACTGAGCTAGCAGGTCAGCTTCGAACAGAAGTGTGAGTGTCTGTCAAACTGACCTTCAGGCACAACCCTTCATACCTCCATGTTGTAGTAACAGTCCGTAGTAAGAGTTCGCTTTCCCCGTGGTACTCATAATCATTCACCCCAGCCAGGAAAATACTGTTATTCTCTTCCCATTTGTTCAGGCAGCATAAGAAATACAAATACCTCGGGATAAAGTTTAGTATTCAATTTAATTGAACTGTGCTGCTGGAAAAAATATTCTTTTTATGACTAGACCCTCTAAAACCATTTGATATTTGTTTGAAGGAACAGCAAGCAAATGTTTTGCTTTCAGCTATAATCATGAGTAGACATACTCCAGCCTCCAAGCCTCATTTCCTGGACAGCGGTATTAACTAGGAGCCACTACTTTGAGATCTGCACATCCAGAAGATTGATATGCCAGCCTCTTAGGATGCTGCCTGCATCTCACCTAGAACTGAATTTTCATCAGATCATTTTACTATTCAAGCTTGTTATTTCTGAGTAATATGGTAAATGGTAATAATGCTGTTGAATCTCATGGGTGTCATCCCCTTGGCATATCTGTACTGATGTAAAAAGCACTTCCTCTTTTGAGAAGATATTCCCTAGGAGAGAATGGCCACAAATAAGAGAGGGTATGTGTCCAAATATGGTGGTATTTCCAGAAGTGTTTTGGGTAGGGATTACAAAAATCAGTCCATATTCTAAAGGGACAAATCACTTCCTTTACTGAATAAGATTTAAAATAATAGGCATATCACCAGGATGTTAGATGGTCCTTCCATAAAATGGTTCCCTTTCAGAATCTCAATAATAGCTTTTGCTATTAGGAGCTGGAGACTCAAAGTAGCAGTAGACACATCAGATGTTCATGGCCACTTTATGCATGCAAGGTCCTGTTGATGAGGATAAGCTGCTTTAAGAATGACACTGAATGATAGCTATAGAGTGACCCTTTTGGATATATGATCATTGAAAGCCTCTTCTTTGGAAGATGCTTTTGAATATTTATGCAAAATATGAATTTGTTCATAATTTTGCTTTTAATAGTAAGATCATTTATATATATTTTTAATCAATTTTGTATTATCAATTTTAACCCTTTTCTTTCAGTGTCCCTTATAATTCAAACAAACAATTAACTAGAGATTTTTTAATTAATTAATTAATCTATTTATTTATTTTGGTACTAGGGATTGAACTCAGGGGCACTCAACCACTCAGTCACATCCCCAGCCTATTTTGTATTTTATTTAGAGACAGGGTCTTACTGAATTGCTTAGCACCTCACCATTGCTGAGCCTGGCTTTGAACTTGTGATCCTCCTGCCACAGCCTTCCAAACCACTAGTAATTATAGCTTTTTAAGCACTCTAAATATATATCTCAGGCAATCTCCTTCCATTTTAATTTATTTAGTCAGACATAGTCCCTGAAATTATGTCCATTGAAAGAACTGTCCTTCACTACTGTCATCCTACATCCTAAGTGGAATTGTTGTATGTGGTGGTTTTGTTTTTAAGTTAGTGCCAGCATACTGCACAGATTGTTAAATAAACCAGGGTTGAACTTTATTCTATTTTGATCACTGACCACAGAAGAGTCTACATAGTTATAAAACTTGAGTCAAGGATACGTAGACAAGAAGCAAGTGCAGATTTCATGAACTCATACCATTTACATGTGCCTTATGATGCTCAGTCCTGTGTACTTTCTGGACTTGTTCAAGTCTCAAGCTGACATTTATCATATCCACTTAAAAACACAACATTGCTATATATGTTCATTTTTGTGTTTCATTAGAAATATTACAACCTGTTTGTGATAGAAATTCAATTTACATAGACATTTTCTATTCCATGGTTCTTCCTCTCTTCTCCAGTCCCCGTTGAAAATGGAAACCGATGGACTACTTCTATAGATGTGAGCAGAACTCCAATGGTGACAAATATTGACTCCAAAATATAAACAGCTCTGCCAAACTTGTTCTACTTTTTAGATATTTGACAAAATAGTGTATTAATTGCTCTGTCATTCCACAGGATAGTTACCAACAAACTCCATATGCAGGGAATCGGGGAGACTTTATGGCTGTGGCAAGTCCCTGAACTTTCCTGGCATTTTCCTCCCACCTGCTCAATATTCTGTGAGGAAGAAAATAGTCAAAATCCTATGAACTATATTTCAACAAGAGAGTTATTATAATCTTGATTCAGGAAAGTGTTGGTATAATGCTCTCCTTTCAACTGAAGGGAAAGTGCTTGTGACTATCTTTGTTGTTAAAAATGGAAAAGAAAATATTTACTGGGCATTTGGATATGCTGTTCTGGCTGATGTACTCCAGTAAGGATACTGAATATCACCACCTAATAAAGTAAGTGTATAATAATCTACAGGTATTCCCCAATGCCATACTGGCTGGTTCTCTGAGACTAGCCAAATATGTGAATTAATGGGGGATTTTGTACGTATTAATATACCTACAATATAAAATCCTTGTTGGAGAAAGTAGTATTTGCAATTCCTTCAGAGATTCACTATTGATCCATGTTTTCTTTCTAGATATTATGCCAGTAACTCTACATTTTCTTGCTATCAACTCTGGATATGAGGAAAGGGCGCCTCAAAGTGTTCATGGTAAGCCTAGAACCACTGTGAGATGGGCTCAGGACAAGATTCTGTATGCTGCCTGAATCCTGTAAGTACCCACTTTGATGTCATCAGTGCTTTGTATCCTCAGAGACTTGTGATGTTCATTCACAGCATCAATTAATAATTGGAAGATTATATATATATATATATATATATATATATATATATATATAAAATTATTTTTGTTTTTGTCGATCAAATGGATGTTATGGGAAGATAATTCAAAGATAATTCTTACAATTTTTGACTGAAAATCCATCCTAGTAAATAATGTTGAGTTTTTTCAAGCAAACATTTTGAGTTACATTGTCCAAACAACACTTAGAAGGCTGTTCAGCTATTTAGTTCACAGGGACTCTGTCATCGATTATCCATGGATTACAGCAGGCCAAACAATCTGGTTACCAGAGTCTTACAGCAACATATCACGGTGATTGTGTTAGGTTTATTCCTGTCAGAATCTCATTACCCTCACAAAATCATAAAATCCAGTTCCATTGATAGTTCTACCACACAGGCCTCAGAGAACAGTCACAAAATGACGTTTTTTCAAGGATATGTCAGTTCACAAATTCATTTTAGCATTTTCATAGACCTATAGCATAATGAAAAAATAAATGCATACATCAAAAATATCCACCTTGTTGAATTATGGGTATCTAAACATACCAGTGTAGTGCCCAATTGGATCAAGAAACAAATCTTTCTTATGCTTACTCCCAATTGTTTCTCCCTCCTTGCTTCCTAGTAAACTAGATAAATGGAGTGTCCTCTGTCTCCAGTAAGTAAAGGTAGTCTGAGAAGTTTGCATATAAAAGAGTTATTTACAGTCACCTTCCTAAACCTTTGCCTATTTTCTCTAAGTAGGCTAGACAAGTCAGAGAATTTCTACTTCATTAATTGTAGGCCACAACTGAGTTCAGACTTTAATTAACCAACCTAGAAAAGGGATAACACCATTCCCAGGTGCTCAGGCCAAATTATTAGAGCTCATATACTGAGAGGAAACACATCAATGAATTCAGCCTGATTCAGTCCCCATAGTTTAACATCTGTCCTAATCTAATACTCCTAAAAAAAATTCATGTATGTTCGCCATATACTTTGTGCTATAAATTTTCAATATGGTGACTCCTTTGTATAGAAACTCTCTCTTCCAAGAACAAGCCTTGGGCTTTTTGATATGGATCCAGTTTTTATCATGGGTTTTAAGAAAAAGAAAGATGGTAATAATGTGCCCTGAGGAACACCTGCATTCCATTGAGTAGCAGCAATCCCTGGTGAAAATATTTTGATTGTCCTTATGGAGGGTAAGGAATATTGATGAGAGAAAATGCTATTCTATCAAGGAAGCTACTGGGAGATTTGAAGATTTAAATTATTCAGTCTCTTTACTTGCTAATCCACTGTTCCTTATTCATTCCCCAAAGTACACATCTTAGCATAAAGATCTTTTGAGGCAGTATGTTCAATCAATGCTCTAATTGTGAAGCTCTTAAAACAGGTGTTGGGTTAGATCTCTGAGGAAATGTTATTTTTTAAAACCACAACTGGGGATTTTTGATTTTACGTCTGTTTATTGTTAGCAAATCAAATCTTTTGTACACTTTAAGTTATATCCATGGCACTGGAATTTGTACACTTTAAGTTATATCCATGGCACTGAAATCAGACAGCCTACCTTACAGTAATTGCCAAATTGTAGAGGTCATGACTTCAATTTGTGCTCAGATCTATGTCACCCATGAGCAACTGTGATGCCATCGCATGGCATGATAACCAGAGCACTATTCTCCCTGATTAGGAGGTTATGGGTGTCTGGATCTCTATGTGATTAATCTATTACTAGAATATAATTTTGAAGGCATGATTACTGGGACCTTCTTGGGTAACAGTTACTGTATCTTTAAGAATTTCCACATGAAGCAGCACATTTGAAGAAATAGATAGATAGATAGATAGATAGATAGATAGATAGATAAGTTTAACAAGAGGTTATTTCCAGAGGTGTGGGTAGAGGTAGGGGAAACAACAAATGATAGTGAAATAGCTAGGGCTTAGCACCTGTGCAGCCATCAAAAACTATTACAGGAATCTGGAAAGAGGAACAGTTGGGGATGTGGTAAGGCATCACAATCATTTTAAAATAATCATTGTATTCCACAGGGAGTAAAACAGTCCCTGATCTCCAGAAAGTGCTTTCCATTGACCTGACTTTATGAAAAGTTAGATGCAAAGAAGCCTGAATCATGCAACATGCAGAGACAGCAGCCTCCAGGTGCATTGGACAGAGCAGATGAAGCCGGGGAGAGACCTAGAGAGGTAAACAGAGCGATGTCCCTGCTGTCTCCAAAGCCCAGAGGTCCCTACCCTTCTCCATCTGTGCCACATCAGACCTCTATACAAACCCATGTCACCGGAGTGATGCTCTGAATCCTTCAGCTTTCCCTCCACAGTTACTGGGTACAGTCCTAAACAAGAAGAATGATCCGATGTACTGAATTTTCAAGGAGGAACAAAAACTAGTGATCTTGAAGGCATTCTATTCTAAGGAATAAGGGCTCTGAAATTGGCTAGATTGCAGAAAGGTTTTCTTCTTCTTTCACTGTATTAAAATAGTGTTTATGGATCAAGAGATTAATAAAGTGTACTAACATTTTTTGTTTGCCTGGAAATGAAGGGGTTGATTAGTCAGAAGCAACCCCACCCTGAGTCATTGATATTTTCTAGAGTATATTTGCTTCCTTTGGAATTCTTTAAAAAATAAAGATATTTTGAAAGAAAATGTTTATAGTCAGAAGATAAATCACTGAGGTGTGTAAGGAACAGTGCATATGAAGCAAAGTTGCACACTAGTGACAGCAAGTTCAAATCTTCAGTCAAGAAATGCACCTGATGCAGATTCTGAGATAGTATCAAGTTCAACTGCATTTTCTCTGAAGTATTCATATTTTGTAATTTTAAGAGCTTGTATTTTGAAAAATTGCATTGTTTTATACTACTGTAGAACAACAAACCAAACCACATGCTTTATAATCTTCAGAGGAAGCCTATTCGTGTATTTTTGAAACGTGTCACGGTTTTGACAATTTGGTGACAGTCTCCAACCAGGAATTCATTTGGTACCAAATTTCCCCACCTGTTAAATCCTACAGATCTTTCTGAGCAACACCATGTCACTGATAATGAAAACAGACTGTGCTAGCACCTATTCATGCTTTCATGGATGCTGATTTATACTGATGTTTGTAAACTGCAATTCAAACTGAGAAGTCAGATTAATTTTTCTTGTAAATATTTGCAGTCTGCTACTTCGATAATTGCTACATCCACATTTGGATATATTTTTAGTTTTCTAACAACATACACAGGCTCACTTACCATACTGCAAATAAAATAAAAGTATATTTAAAGCCCAAATCCAGTGTAACAAAATATGCCTTCATAGTCTCACACTAGCCCACACTTGACAATTTGTAATTTTTTTAAAAAAAATTTCTCACCCAATTTTATTGTGTGTGTCTATGCCTGTTCCACATGAACAAATAATGCAGTCCCTTTTCCTCCAGCAGACACATATCTTTCTTTAGCATTGGGTAAAACTAAACTGTGATTTTAGTTCTATAGTAACTTCAAGATTGTCCTGTTTTTCTTAAGTTTTAAGCACAGAAGTAAAGCTGTGCCTGTTTCCATCTCTCCAAATTAACAGCAAAGAGAGCCTTTATTTCAAAAGTAAAAGCATACTTGAAAAGTATTGCAGAAAATGGCAAAAACATAAAGATTGAAAGGATAGAGACAGCATTAATGATGTCTCTTTAATAACATTTTACAATTTTAACCATATGAATAAATTATCTAAAATATAAATGGGATAATTTTAAAATAATGTGATAAAAGTTCAATAATAGGCCATGCATGGTGGAGCATTCCTGTTATCACAGCGGCTCAGAAGGCTGAGGTAGGAGAATCACCAGTTCAAAGCCAACCTCAGCAACTTAGGGAGACCCTCAGAAAGTGTATCTAAATTGAAAACTTATTTTTTAATTAAAAAATTAAAATAAAAGACAGGGTTGGGGATGTGGATCAGTGATTAAGTGCCTCTGATTCTCTCTCTCTCTCTCTCTCTCTCTCTCTCTCTCTATATATATATATATATATATATATATATATATATATATTTGGTATTTATACTTATTTATTTATATATTTATTTGTATATAGATTTTATATATATTCAAATATAAAAAAAACTGTTAGGTGTTATATATACTAAGGATAATAATTTCAGGTAATTGTTGGCTAGCAAATAAAGGTTTGCTATTCACATGGGTTAACATTCAACATTGAAAATAAGGAATGTAGGCCATAGTTTATAGTCCATGAAGAACTGTTCATATAAGGAGAAGTTTTAACTTTACTATTGTTTTGCCTCCTTTGCTTGCATTATTAGAAATACTTGTAATTCATGAACTATTTTTTTAGGAAATTTTAAGACATTCAATTTGATGATGGTTAGACAATTATTAACTAAAACTAGATAATTTAATAAATATTTAACTATAATGTGTGTATATATACATATAAATTACAGTAAATGTACAATCTGATAAAGATGAATATATGAAGGTACTGCTTTTATTTTTTACACTATTCTCACGATAACCTACATAAAATAAGTATTGCATGAATATTTGCTCATTTACAATTCATATATTTAATATAAAGAGTATAATTTCTTAGAGTAAATAAAGATTAAGAAAATACTATATATTTTATCATTTTAGAACTTAAATTTTAAAAGTTTTAAGAGAAAATGGAAAGAAACCAGGATCATATTATAGTAACATCATGTTTTAAAATTAATTTGAAAACCTAAATCTCTTTTGGAATAAATAATAACTTGGAGATGGTATCTTTGTAAGATATTTTTTTCCAATAGTAATGTTGTTTGAAGAAGGTATTAAAACAATTTTATGGTATCTCCCATTCAGCTGAAATATTACTTCTGAGTCTAAATTCTATGAGATTTTTATTTCATTTAGATTTAAAACACTTCATCTCAGAAGTTTAAGATACTTTTCATGACTATAAACACACACAAAACATACATATACAAACACATACATACATTTAGACATATATACTAATTTAGTTCCTTAATTTTCTATTTAAGGAGTCAATTAATTTTGTCTAAGAGATATTTTATACTTTCAATAAATATTTATAATTTCAATTGTTATATATGACCTAAGATTAAATAGTTAAACTACAAATTATAGTGTGCTTTTTTTGCATTGACTATTAGCAAGTATAAGGAAAGTATTCTTTCAAAATGTTGAATATGTATAATGGTATAATTTTATCTGAAAATAATTTTGTTTTTATTTGACTCTTTTTAAAATCTGACTTTTGGAGACATTAGAATAAGAACCATCTGTTGAAATTTTCTTTGTTAGAGTACTGATTCCAGACTTTGAGTTCACAAGAACTCCTTTTAAACATTATGTGTATCATCAGTCTGTATCTAAAATAGATCAAGAAGTTGAGTTGATAAGCTCTGATTTTCACAATCATTATGCAAAACTGGACTCACATTGACTGTACTGCTATAGATTAATTATGGCATTAGGGGGTTACATGTCAGAAAAAATAAAAAATACAGGAAACTACAGAGTTTAAAAACTATTGATAAGAAATGTTGGTAATATACATTTCTGCAACATACTGTAAGGTTACCACTTTAAATCTGTCTAGAAGTAGAAGTCATGGTCTCACCCAGTTGGGATGGGATGAAGGGATCCTGATTCACCCATGAAGGAAGGATGCCATGTCACCATGGAATTTAGTCACTGACTCATATAAAACGGATATCTTACCAGTTATCTTACCAGTTCAGTCTTCAATAAGCACCATTTAAAAACAGGAAACAAATAATAAAGGTAACTTTCTTCATTATACTTGTGCTTTAATTTTTACCACTTTAAATCATGGTATTACTGAACATTTTATCATCTTGCTGAAGGTCAGTACAAGCATCTGATATCTAAGTGGCATTAAACAGCTTCAAACCTCTTTGTAAGATCTTCTTTTTCCAATAGTGATGCATGTGGCTTGAGTTGTTTGGAGATTTTCTATTCTGTTCCGAAGGAAATAGATTGGATTTTTAGCTGACTAAGACTCCAGAGACATTCATGATGCAGAGGGTGTCCCCTGAATAAGTTTTTGAATTGTCTTACTTTTATTGCATTTTGAAAAATCATTCTTTCAGGAGGCTGTTTGGGGGCTCTGTGATCCTGATTCTCTCCACCATAAATCAATTTTCAGTAATGCTATTTAGAAACCTTTGTGCATGTGATGCTCCCCAATGTGTAGAATACCTTCAAAGAGCATAAAATTAATTGAGAAATATCCTACACGCTGTCACAGTTGCACTACTTAATAAGATGAGCCCCTTTCTCTGGAGAATCAGCAGCGTTCTTACATGCCTGGGGTTTAGATTACCTGAGTTGAGTCTTCAGCTGGAAATGAAGCATAGCAATTGTATCAGGAAAATTACTTCTCAGATAGCGAAATCTATTGCATTACATGTTGTTCCTGCTCTGTGCTACTTGATTTATATATAATTCTACCACAATATATACCACATTTGTTCTTAAGCAGTGTTAGTTAATCTTTATAAGAAATAAATCTACATGGGATTGAGAAGTTCCCAGCAATATGAGTTTTCCATGGAAAATATTTTTCTGTCCATGATAATTGAGAGTTATGTTTTTCTATAAAACTAATTTTCTCAATAGAATATGCAAACCATATCTCGACAATAACAAAATACAAATACAAAAACTGCTTTTAGGAATTGCTGCACTTTCTACTGACACTTTCTTCATAGGGAAATAAAAAGTAGGAAAAGGAATTGTACTTGGGTAAGTGAACACCTGATGGTGGAGAGGGTTGCAGATCACTTTCTCTGTATGATACAAGCCCTTGTATATTTTCAGATATTAGAGCTCGGTAAACTTTGCCTATTGTCCACCTATGCTAGTTAGAATTCTGGTGCTTAACTGGGCTCCCAACATCCTTCTGGTGAGATATTACCGCTTGCCCATTAGGACACTCATTATCAAAAAGACAAAAGGTCAGTGTCAGAACGGGTGAAGAGAAAAAGGATCTCTTATACACTGTTGTGGGGATCTACATTGGGGTGCCCATTGGAAAACTATATGGAGTTCCTCCAAAAAGTTAAAAATAAAACTAGTATATGATCCAGCAACCTCATGTCTAGATATGTATCCAAAGGAAACACAGTTAAAATGTCAAGGAGATACCTGTGTTCCTTTTTTCAAAGCAGGATTATATACAATAGAGAAGACATATTATAGCCTAAGTATATTGATGGATAAACAGTTAAAGAAAATGTGATATACACACTCCATAATATTATTGAGCCTTTAAGAAGAAGGAAATTCTTTCATTTGCAAAAATTAATGATGAACTGGAAGTTCGTTATGCTAGGTAAAATAAAACAAGCACAGAAATACAAAGCTGCATAGACTCATATATATATAAAGCAGAGAGCAGAACAGTGGTTGCCGTGAAAATTGCTCAGAGGGAGAAAAGTCAGTGCTTATTGAATGTCTGATATGTCAGAGAGAGAATAGTCAGTGCTTATTGAATGTGCATATTTTATACAAATTTTATTAAGTAATTCAAATAGCTATATGAATAGTTCTTTTGTTATACCCACTTGAAGAAGACAGCAAGACACAGAAGGCTGAAACTGTGTTCCAAGTTTAACCAGCAAGTGAATGGTAGAGGTGTAATTCAGAATTGAGCGGTTGGATCACAAAGACTGTGTTTATTCCTAAATAGTTTGTCATCTAAGGTAGACATTTAAAAATGTGACTCAAAACATTATGTGGGAGCATTTGTTCATGAAAAGAGAAAATGAGTTCTTAGTGGGAGTACTGAAAGGAAAAATGAGAATACATTTTTTAAGTATCAAGGGTAACTAAACCAGTCATGTAAATTTTCAATTATTTGGGTTTTAAATGCTTACTGGTACTATTCAAAAACTAAACATATCATGAAATCCCTATGATATTATTGCAAAAAGCATGACCATTGTCAATATGGAACTGAATTTCAGCTTTATCATTCCCTGTCTGAGAAATTTCAGTGTTGGGTCTATTTTTTTAAAGAATATGAATTGAGAATATCTTTTGAGAGAGGAGGGAAATAAATGTATGAATACATCTACTAGCCACAGAATACCAGAACAAAATAAGAAAGAACTATTAGAAATTAAAGAGTGAAAACATGTATCAAGACTGTGGGCAAGATAAGCATGTAAACTTCTTGAAGTGGGCTGTGTTGAGAAAAAAATTAAGATATTTTTCTTATTCAATTTATACCATTATCTAAAAACCCCAAGAAAAACGCAAGCATCCAATTCACTACAATGCTCCAATTAAGATTAGATTTACCAGACATCTAATACAATAAAAGAAAACTCAATGACGTTTGTTTATTTCTTATATCCAAGTTACTTGTGCAGAATCAGAAATATTAGCTAATTTTATCTCACTCTTAATAATTTAAAATATAAACAATACACATTTGTTTTAACCAATAGTAAACATTATGTTTATTAAATGTCTTCATTCCTGATGCATACATTACACTCTCACTTTTGATTTAGAATGCACCAATGCACCTGGTTATATCTTAAAGGGGTCATATTGGATAAATGGAGTACTTTGGAGAAACTATGTTTTCTCTCTAGGAAAAGAGAATTTAAAAATATATCAATTTTTTATTTTGGATTCAGATTGAAGCTGGGATTTACTTTTGAAACTTGCAAACTTTATGTGGATTTCACTAATTGCAGGATAGTAAGTATGCAGAAAATATAAGAACCCTGGGTACAGAAAAGAAGAGTTCCAAGGTATAGAAAATAACAGGAGGAACTATGAGCAGTCTTTGAAATCAGTTCTTCAATGAATACAATGTCAATCTGCTGTAATGACTACCGACAATGATAAAATATTGTTCCTGTCCCTGCCAAGACAGGCCACTCCTATTAACTCCAACCTCAACTTCCTTGCTCTGTGAACCTACCAGATTAGTCATTACTACAGGTGCTTTCCTACTTGCCTAGTCTGTCATTCTTTCAATTTAATGTTGACAAATTGCAGCAGATTTCAATGTATAATAAAGTACAAGGAGGTTGGAAGCAAAATTATGATGTAATTATTTAAATTGTGAATAAGTAAAACCATACTTTCCTTACAAAAAGTTTCTAGACCTAAGAGGAAATTTATGATAATGTCCTATTGAACCAAACCATCTACCAATGATGATGACTTCTTATATTAATTATACTGTAAAATAGCTAGATATTCATACAACTAAAAATCTGTTATTCATTTGCTGTTCTATTTTTATGTGTTTACAGTGAATACTTCATTTCAAAAATGCAAATATATGCATTGCTAGAGTACTGTTCTGCAAATGGCTGTTTATATTTTCTAGCTACTTGGAATATTTTCAAGAACCTTTATTATCTTAGACACTTTCAGAATATTTTGAAAGCTGGAATAAATTGCTAAGAGCCCAGGGCATCTAGGAGTTGTCTGAAGAGGGACTCCAAATGAAGAATTTGCATGGATATTTTAAATTAATTACCATATAGAATGTAATTAAAAGGTACCACTTATCATTTGAAGAGCAGTTGGAAAAAATATGAATGTATCCTTTATATGACTACTACCCACAAAAAAAAAGAAGAAGAAGAAGAAAAAAAAAATCCCAGAGGCTGATGTTAGAAACTAAAAGAACTTTTGAATTGGCTATTTCTAAACACTGGGAAGACTCTTTGGTGGTTATCTTCTAACAGAAATAAAATTATAACTAATTGTAATCTGTTGGTGGTTTTGAATGACAAATATCCTACTGAATTCTGGGCATGTTTAAAAAATTTTTATACTAAAAATAAAACTTCATCTAAAAAAAGATGTTTTGAGGGCATATAGTACTTTCAATATGAACCAGAGAAGATGCTATTTTTAGGTCTCTTAAGTTTTCAATGGCATTAAGATATGTTAACAGAGAAACAGAGAATTAAATTATTTGTTCTTTATGCTCAACTTAAGAGGCCTCAGCAAAAATTCCAAAATAAAAAAATATGAAAACTTTCTGGTTCCAAACATTTCAGACAATGTATATTTTACTAATATTTTATTTTGAAAGGTCATTTTACTTCACTAACTATAGCTCATTAGTAGGCATGGAGGATTCATTAGTGGAGAGCAAGGTTCTCTCATCCAGGTGAGACAGGCTGATGAGTTGGCTCAGGGATGAGGCATGGGAAACAATGGATTTAAAATACTCTTGAACATACTTCAGACCAGAGATGACAAAAAAATGCTTTTTGTAAGTTTCCAAAACATATTTCTAATTTCCGTATGTAGAGTGTGTTGTTCATTTGTTTATGAATCACACAATAGTCAGACTGTGATGTATTCCACTGTTTTAGATAGCTGCTGAACATGTGTGCTTGTGACCTGCTTCTGAAATTTAGAGAGCTTGATGGCAATTTGTGAAAAAAAATTAAATTCTACCCTGAAATCTCAAATTTTTAAATTTATCACATGACTAATTCCTAATTGCATTAGGTAAAATTTTTCTTTCTTCATTAAAATTCCCTCATTTTTACTCAACTTTTAAAAAACATTTATCTAGTTTGAATTAATTTTACTTTTTGTGTTTTATTCTTATATTTAGCTCTTTATCTCTTTTTCTGTGAAATAGGTGATAGATATAGGAAAAATAATTTTTTAAACAAACTTAGTTTCTTCCTTTTAAAATTTTATAACAAATTGACAATTAATAGTTGTGTATATTTAAAGTATTAAAAAGTGATGGTATGATTTACAAATGCAATGTGAAATAATTAAATCAAGTCAATCAATGTACCCATCATTCAAACACTTATCATTTTTTGTGTTGAGGATATTTGAAATTTACAATACAGTATTAACTATACATACCACTATATATACCACTCTGTGTAACACCTAAGTTAAATAATTTCTTAAAGAAAAAATGTAAATATATTCAAAATCAATTTTACAGTATATAATTACTCAAAATAACATTACAGATAAGAAAATACCTCAAAACCAAATAGGCAACATTCTTTTCTTGTAAAAGCATCAGGTTCTTCTTTTGTTTTTAATAACTTTCCTGTACGGTATGTGTAAACATCTGAGATAGTTGTTTTGTTGTCTACAATGTATTTTCTTTATTTGTTTTACTTTCCCAAGAAAATTCAAGGTCTCAACTTAGAAATTCGTGCTTGTAATTATAATGATTTTATTAAATCTAATTTTACTTTTAAGAATACTCTTCTGTATATGCTTTTATTTCTATAATTTTGAGAAGGGTGTGATATTGAAGCCATTGTAATATCATCTTGTTATTCACATAGGATGTACAACAAGCCAAAACTTTTAATTTTTCAGAGAGGACAGAAAGTAAATAAATTAGCTTATAGATTTAGTTAATTATTCAACTTTGAGTTAATGTTTCTATTTTTGTTCTATTTTCATTTAAAAATTTGAAAATAATATTGCCAAGTAATTATTATGTCTACACTCTTTCTATATGTGTAAATGAGTTATTGTAGGCTTACTATTTAAAAAAAATTGCAACATGTGATTAAGTGAAACTTATTTTTAATCAATGAAACCCATGATAGAAAATGACCAGTTGACATTCACAGTATCAGGATGCTTAGTTTTCCAATGATATGCTAATATGCAGTACAGGAAAATAAGTTTACAGGGTGACTTTAATTGACTCAACTCTTTCCTCTCTTGATTGCAGTTCTCAATCACAAAGTCAAGTGCAACATCCGGAAAAAAGAAGGAAATTCTGGAACCACACGGACTGAGTCCTCTTTCCTCCTAGAAGCGGGAGTTTCACATCACTTGCTTTCATTTAACCAAGTGGCTCCCAGGGTGTGTAACCAAGGATGAGTGTTTTGGGGGCCCTCAGCTGTGAAGCAATGGAAGACATAAAGGAGATTCCATCCTCCCGAGGAAGCTTTTCTGAGTCTTGGGGGACCAGTTCACCGTGGATCCCAGGATTCTGCTTATCCTTGCTGCACATTCATGAGTAATGAAACTGTTCCACAAGACTTACAGGCTGTGTTCTGCCTCACTGGACTCAGGAGATTGGTAGAGAACTTTTGCATATACTACATCAGTAAAACAACCCTGGAAGCACAATGCTATCTCAAGGGATCATAAATCCCTGGCTCATTAAGTCATTCTGACTTGATCTCATATTCAGCTGAAGTTAGTTTACTATTTAGAATTGTGATAATCAGACATCTGCTAAACCTAAGCTTTGTTTTATAGTCTTGATAAATATACATCTTTTTCTCTAACCATGGTTAGAGAAGATCACAAGATAATAGAAGTTTATTGAAGGCTTATCATTACAAATCTTTAGAGGGATGTTCTTTCATATTATCTAATTTAAAAACACCTTTTGGCAAAGAACAGATACTCTCATATGTAAGATTGTTAGAGTTGAATTAAGCATTAAGAAATCTCATTCCCATTTTGCTTAATGATGTTTTAGTACATAGGAAAGTCAAACATATTCTGTCACAAATTTCCATTATCATATTTGATGATTATCTATTTGTTTTGTTGCCTGTTAGGTAATACAAATATTCATATTATTGATCTAACTTTTAAAGATCCATAATGGACAACTATTGTGGTGTTATATGGGAAGTTGTCTGGTCAAACATTTAAAGGTCATTAAGTTTTTTGCATGTGGAAGTTTCCTATACAGTTAGATTATCTGGATAAATAGAGTGGATTAATCATCTGATTAGTTTCTTTTTTAAAAAATGTCAATCAAATAATAGTAAGTCACTGAAAGAAGCTTATGATGAACAAAACTATTAGAAGGACCTCGTGAACAATTTAAATTTAATATTGCACTTTGGTAACTGGATGGTAAAGTAGTCAATATTGCAGCTGGTAGTGGAAGAAGTAGCCTAGGTTGGTCTAAAATATGCAACATTTCTGAAGCAAGATGTTTTCCCTGCCAAAATCCAGAGTCTAAACATTGCAAGATACCAACTATCACTGAGGTTAACAGGAATAAAACATGGAACTAAATTCATAATGATTAACTGAAATTTTTCATAGGAGTTTACTCTTTTTCCTCTAAGATTCACACCTTACATATGACATTCCAACATTAACCTTTATGCAGGATAACTTAGAATTCATCCAAAGGACTGTAGAGGTTCCAAGGTGATATGATTGCTAGCACCTGGCCTTCCCTCATCCCTTCTTACCATTTGCTTCTTATCCTATACAGCAAAGAAACAGAAAACAAGCTCACTTGTACACAGAGCTGCCAAACAGCACTGGATTTTCTCATTCTTACACAGTCCATGAATGGAGAGAAAACTTTCTCTTAACATCTGATTTAAGTTGTCACTATGAGAAATTACCCCAACACTCAGATAATACAAGTGATGGAGGATAATGTAGACCAGAGGCAAAAGACATAGAGGCATTCTGATCATATATGCTCAGAGAATTTTAAGAGTTATTACACCTAAAAACAACAAAGGATGAATTTCTTAGAAAGAAACAAAGATCCAGAAACTTAGAAATAAATTTGCAAAATAAAATAAAAAATTTTCAGGTACTTTGGAAACCAATCACAGAATATTTTCCAAACATCAAATAAACATCAGAGAAATAGGGAAATGCGAAAGATAAGAGGCAAGCCACATTGAAGTATTATGTAAAATATCTGAATTAAATGAGTTCAAGAGAGTGAGGGAGAAGTTAAGAAAATTAACCACCCTTCCTACCACCAAAGGAAGAAGCCTTTTTGAGAGTTGCAGTATAGGAATCTCCTAATTGAAAGGGCCCAGTGAGTGCCTGGCATTCATTAACTGCTCCCTTGGTACCCGGCACTGTGCTAAGGAGTTTACACATAAAATAAAATCTTTAATCTTCACAACAACATTTGAGGTGAACGTGATCATCACCCAATTTATTGCTGCTGAAGGTACTTGGGCCCATGGAGTTTATGTGAATTTCCAAAAACTCTACAGTAAATAAAATAGCACAACTGGATTTGAACACAGCTCAGCTGGCTCCAGAGCCTGGGCCCTGTACTATCTGCCTTTTATGTATTACTAAATGTGGCAGAATTTGTACAGAGGCTAGTTTTCACTGCAGTTTAAATAGTTTGGAAGACATAGTCTTTTATTCAGTCAAACTTCAAAGCAGATATTAAGGGCATTGCATTTGGTGTGGGACAGAAGAGAAAGATCATATTATTTTCTGGTCAGCTCAAAATGAGTGATGCTATTATTCAGTTGAAGTAGCAATGGACCTCATGGTTTCTTCAAAACTTAGTAAAGATGTCAAAGATTGAAGTAAAGGTAGTAGTGTAAAGTAGAGAGAGTGTATGTGAACTACGTGAAGATGGGCATGTCACAGGTACACACTCTAGAGTTATTTAGAGAATGCTGAGCTGAGTGGGTACACCTCTAGATAGGACAGCTTGCCCTTTCTTTTCAGCCACATTAATGAAGACACACAGTAAATATTTTGCTGGTTTTATTTTTTGCTGTTTTTTAACATTTCAAGTAATAAATGTTACAGGAATCATTTTATGTATAAAAGGTGAGGTAGGTTATGTAACTTCTGTGTACTAAGATCAATTGATGAGTAGGATTTTAGCTAAAGAGAAAAAAGACAGTCATGAATTATTTAGAAAGATCCAGAATATGCATGCTTTTTTGTAAAATATGAATATGTAGGTGAATAAATAAGATATAGTTAGAAAGTGCAAATTTACTTTCCACTTAAGGTCAACAATGTACACTTTTGATTCTTTTGAGGTTTTCATTTTTCCCATTCCACTTAGCAGGTCTCTAAGCTATTGATTTTCAGTCATTCTGTATAATTTTAAAAAGATGTTTCTTAAACTAGAGAGAAGAGAGGCTCAATTGGTTAGAAAATATTGAACCATATTAAAGATATTTTAGTTTGCTCTCCATAAGTATATCCTGTTTAATTGTTTTTATTTCGTGCATTTGCATATTAGATAATACTGAATCATAGTCTATTCCCAGAGCAAAGAGGAAACAAAAGGAGAAAATGTATCTTCTTATTTTTTGCCTGCTTAGAATCCTTGACCTCCTTTCCATTTCTAGAGACTCACTTCACTATTATTTTTTTTTGATTTATTTATTTACCCTGATTTGTTATACACATCAGAAGAATACATTTCCATTCATAGTACACATATAGAGCACAATTTTTCATGTTTCTTGTTGTTCACAAATTAGAGTTACACCATTTGTGTCTTCATACATGTACTTAGGGTAATGATCTCCATCTCATTCCACTACCTTTTCTACCCCATATCCCCTCCTTTTGTCTCCCTCCCCTTTGCCCTATTTAAGTTCCTCCATTCCTCCCATTGCTCCCCAACCCCAGTCTCCATTATGGGTCAGCATCCACATACCAGAGAAAACATTCAATCTTTAAAAGAAACAATTAGTGAAATGAATAGAGAGCCTACAGAATGGAAGCAATTTTTTACCACATGCACATCAGATAGAGCACTAATCTCTAGAATACATAAAGAACCCAAAAAACTTAACACCCTCCCCCCCCAAAAAAAAACCCAGTCAGTATATGGGCCAAGGAACTGGACAGACACTTCTCAGGAGATAAAATACAATCAATCAACAAGTATATGAAAAAATGTTGAAGATCACTTCACTATTATTTTGAAAAAAACACTCACCCATTGCCCTAGAATATTATGTACCTCAGATCACAGTTCAAGCTTAATCTATTGGAATCCATCCCACTATGTTTGACTACATTAAACAAGGAGGCAGATTTTCAGGGAAAAGAAGAGTAGGTAAACAAAGAGAGAATCCAGATAGTGATCAATTCTTTGATTTCATACTTTTCTTCTTCATATCCTTACCTTTCCCTTGGACTTTGTTTCTATAAAATGTTTTGGTATGTTTTTAGTACTTTTGTTATCTTCTTGTGCATTCATAAAAAGAGAGCTACTTATGCCAAAGGTTTCGACAGTATGGCACTATCTGACTATAACCTATCCTGAAACTTTGATTAGCAATTTATAACATATATATATATATATAATTCATATATTCATCTATCTATATATATTATATATATATATATATAATTCATATATTTATCTATATATATATATATATAGATAGATAGATAGATAGATAGATAGATAGATATATGATTTCAGTTCTTCATGAATGCATAAAGTTTTCCCCCTAAAATTCAAAAGTAAATGTGGCATTTTGAGCTAATTCACTTTAAAAAAATTTCACAACCCTACACAGAGATCATTCAAATTAAGAAGAAAATAATCAACAACAACTAAATCAAAAGATGTTAAAGAAAACTGTGGAAAAGTATTACTTCTATGCCACTGAATATTTAGGCTTCAATTTTAAGTATGAGCATGTGAAATTTCAAATATTTTTAAATGTTGATAAAGTGTTCAGTTTTCTTGATTTGCAATTTTCTTATAGGTCTCAAATTTTACTGACTTCTACTTCTTCACTTTTTCTTTTTCTGTTTCCTGTTTTCGTCACCATCTTTTATTTCTGTTTTAGGACTGGCACTTTCTTTGTTTCAGCAGCTGCACAGAATGTTATCAACTGAACTGTATTGATTCTTGGATAATTTCTCATTTTAATAAAGAATAAATTATATTTTCCTTGCATTAAGCTATTCTATCAATAGCAACTGATATGACATAGATACCCACATAAGTCTCTATTATAATATTTCATACAACAATAAATTATCATTACTTTTAATTGAGTAACAAATTATTAGAACTAAAACATTTGTCAGGGATTTGAATTTATGGAGGTTTTTTTTTTTTCCCCCCAGGAGGAACTGGCATTAGACAAATGATAGGTTGTTCTGATCTTTTCCTTATTCCAATTTCCTTAATTTCTTGCCCCTAGTCTAATGAGCTCTCTGAGTTATGGGTGGAGGCCCACAGGTTTGTTTCAGCTTACACACACACACACACACACACACACACACACACACACACACTCTTCAGAGTTAAATCATGCTTTATTATTAATTTGTCCTGAAATTATATTTATGTATATGCTCTGTTATACATTTACAAATCTTTAAATAATATTGTCATGTTCATCTTTTACTTGTAATATCTTTGGGAGATTATATTGAATATAGAAATTTAGAAATAAAACATAGCAAGTTTCTCTAAAGTAAAAGTTTATGTACCTTGTAAATTCCTTGGAAATTGGAAATTAAGCACTGAAAAATCTTTTCCATAACACCTTACTTTAGGAAATGTGTGGAAGATGGGTTGGTGCTTTTTTTATCATCCTCGATTTTCTTTAGAAATGATACAGTTGTGGGCTGGGGATATGGCTCAAGTAGTAGCACACTCGCCTGCCATGCATGAGGCACTGGGTTTGATCCTCAGAACCACATAAAAAATAAAATAAAGATATTGTGTCCACCTAAAGCTAAAAAATAAATATTTTTTTAAAAAGAAATGGTAAAATTGTAACCAAATATTTGGTCCTTGTCCCAGATGATGCCAATCCAATAACAAGACATAGTTTTGAGAAAAAGGAAATAGAAGAGTTTTTTTGCTTTGCTAGCCAAGAACAGGGGACTCCTTTCCCACTGGATGTGATTCTGTCCATAAGGGGAATAAGGTGGTGATGGGGGATATGGTTAGAGAGATTATTCAAAGGCTTCATTCCAATTATTTGCTGTCTGAAGTTGTAATTTTCTTGTTAATTTGGAAGGTGAACATTTATTAGATCTTCTGGTGACATCCCCAAGTCTGAATTATTTCCTTCCCATGGTGAGTGTGTGCTCAAGGACTGATAACTCTTTCTAGGATGGGAAGAAAGGTAATTCTGTTTCCTCAAAGACTTGGGAAGGGGAGAGAAAGAGGGAGAGAAAGACACTTGTCTCTTAAAAAATAAGTTACGGTAACCAAGCAGCCAGGGTTATATTGAAAGCATAGAGGACCGCTGTTACATAATCAGGTCCTCTTTGGGTAGATGAATTTTTGTAATAGTTTTTCAAAAGTTCTACCAATTATTAACCCGAAATATATATATATATATATATCTCACAATTCAGTATTTACTTTTTACTCTATTTGCTTGTTCATCACTTACCTGTAGCTTTCTTTTTATTTATTTATTATTATTAATTTGGTACCAGGGATTGAACTCAGGGACACTGGACCACCGAGCTACATCACAGTCCTATTTTTTATTTTATTTAGAGACAGGGTCTCACTGAGTTCCTTAGCACCTTGCCCTTCCTGAGGCTGGCTTTGAACTCGCCATCCTCCTGTTTTAGCCTCCAGAGCCACTGCATTACAGGTGTGTGCCAGCCTTCTTTTTACTTTTATAATAAATAAAAATTTGTTGTTCTTCAAGTTCAACTCTAATGCAGATGGATTCAAAATAATTTTAACTTCTTTAAATTCATTAAACTCTCAGGAATTTGAAAATGTTATATGAGATTCTTATGACTAATGCTGGTGTTACTAATGATGAAAAATGAAAAAAATAGGGAAATATATGTGGGTTGGAAAGACCCACATTAAATTATTTTAAGAGTCCTCTGATGATTTTTTTTTCATCTGATTCGCATAGGTATATATTTTTGGATAGTAAGACCATGATTTTCATTCTCCACACACACATTCATTCCTTCTCCTCCCACTCCTCCCTCTCCCCCTCCCCCTCCTCCCCCTCCTCCCCCTTCCTCCTCTTCCTCCTCCTTCTCATCCTCCTCCTCCTCCTTCTTCTTCTATTCTGTAAGATGGTTTTTCATCATTGACATAGAGTCATGTGTGAATTTTTTCTATTTCTGTATTTCATGACATGTTTCTGGAAAGCTAAAATGCCATCATTTATATATATTTGTTTCTTTCATTTCACTTTCTTACACAGGCAATTATTTATTACTTCTTATCAGTGAGAAGAAAAAAAGAGCATGGGCTCCAGATAGGTATCACTGAAACTCTGACCCCCAAACAAAGCTAAATAGAGGCAGTCGTGAAACCAGAAGGTCAGGCTAAACATGACGGTTTCCAATAAGCCTTGTGGGCTTGAAAGAGTTGGGACATATTTGCCATCATTCTACTGTCTGATGTTAATTGCATGAAGAAGTATTTCTGACTGTAGTGTGGGTTCATTGTGTAAAAATTACTTATTAACACCTCATCAACTATTAACATCTTAATATATTCACGTGGATTCAGAGCTAAAGTCCTGAAGAACTTTAGAGAAAGGCAGAATCTTTGTCTGTATCACCTATATGCATCAGTCAGGAACAATTCCATTTTAGACAAATTTCTAATATTCTTTGAGCCTGACAGCCGTGGATCAATTTTTCGCACTCACATTCCTTTACATAAAAGAGGTAAAATTAAACAGTTATAACTTTCTGGTCCAGAAAGAGACAAATGGACCTTTTTATTTTAAACTGCTTCCCAGCACATTCTTTCTAATGTAGATAGATCAAACTAACAAGGAATGAAATTTTAAATGCTTTCATGTACATTGACTGCCACTGTGGTCACTAGGGTCCCCTTTGCCATTAGTTGGAATGCATTAATCTGTTTTAGTTCTTGCCTGGTGCTGTTGAAATCCCACTCTGACTTCATGGGACACTCTGGTGTTCTTACACTTGATTAGCAGGGCACTGTGCATGCAAAGAGATGTGACTATACTACCCAATTCCGGTAAAAATGAATCTTATCCGTTTAAATATTTGGAGGTTTTGAGATAATACTTCCTAAAACACAAGATTATTCATAAGCACATTAAACACAGGCCAAAAGAAGGGATTATTTTATTTTCCTGTATCTAAATTTCTAGCTCAGAAAGGAATTTATAATGTAAAAAAGGGGAAGTTTAATCTAAATGTAGATCAGAAGTAAATTCAAGTGTACTCAGATTTAGTTCCTAAGAAAATATGTGAGTAGTATTCTAAATAAGAGTTTTAAAGATTAATGCAGATGGATTCAAACTAATTTTAACTTCTTTAAATTCATTAAATCTTTATTATAAGCACTAAATAGGTGTACAAATTTGAACTAACAAAATTAATTGTGGCTGACTTTACATCTTTTTTGTTTGAAATATTATGTTAGCTATATTAAGCATTATGTCCGACCAAAGTTTTTAAAATACTGTCAACCATATTTAATAAGTCATCAGAGTGATCTGATAATGTAAAGAAAATAGATTGTATTGTTGAATCAGTAGATTTCAACTATTGTTAACTTGAGCAATTATTCCCACCAATGTGAAGTACAAAGTACTTTGTAAAAGTATTATTCAATTTACTTGTATAATTTTGACAGTAGATTTCAGGACTCCAAATCTATGCTGTGTGACATTCATTTTTAAGTTTATGCTGACTATATCAATAAATGTTGACAGGTGTAACAAGTGGTGTTATATTGGAGATTACTTGCTTTTCTGTGGAAAAAATACATTTAAAAAATAGACTGATCATCAGGTCATCAATCCAAGATCATCAATATGCAGTAGTAACTATAGAACATGAGAAATAATATTCATATTGCACTACTAAATATTGTTATGGTTCCACTTAACTTTTTCTAAATAGGATTAATTTTCTGGGGTAGGAGGAGGAAATGAGTGCTTTGGTGAGCTTATCCACATATCAATATTTTTAATGATTGAGCCTAGAAGAAGGACATTTGAAGATAAGTTTTCTCCCAGTTTGAGTTTTAGAAATACAAGACATGGAAACATAGACCTTAGCTGATTATCTGAAGCATATTTTCTTCAAATTGCAATTGTAGGAAAATAGCCTCAAATTTACAAGCCTTTTACATACATTATATTTCTTCCAGTAAGCAACCTAGTAATTCTGTCACATAACTAAATGTCTTACATGCAGTAGAGTAATGGAGAGAAAATAACTTATTAACTGTAACCGCTTAAGTCTCTTTCTATAAGTACACAATGTTTCTGTACAGAGTTCGAAGTCTTAAAACCAAAGGGGAAATAACATGTTCTAGACCTCTATACTTCCCTAGATCTTCAAATGCCAGGACAACGGAACTTTCCTTATCAGGAGATTTAGGCACTTGAAAGGACAGATGCTGTTAAACTAGCCTTGTTCCTTATTCATAGTTTGCATCACAAATGTGGTTCAGGATATAGTGTTCAGTTAACTTAGTTCCATGCCACATTTTGTCAATCCTTCAGTGTGTTTTATTACAGTCATAGTCTAAATTTAATGTGCCAATACACATGTTTTCTGTTGTCATGTTTATGGTATTTTGATGTGTAATGGAGTCTCTATCATTGTATCAGATGCCCCAAAGAGCTTTGTAATATTCAACAAGAATACTTTTGTACAAAGGTAGCTAAAACTCCTGTGTAGGAATGGATTGAAAAACAAACAAAAACCTAGACTACCATATGACAAGGATATTAAAGTAGAGATTAATAAATGAGATAAGGGGTCAAAGTGTTTGAAATGTTTTTTTTTCCTTTAGAATCTAACAGCCACCTTGTTCATAGACTGCTTACAGATATTTTATATTCAATATGCACAACGTGTACATTCATTATTCAGGCAAACAATGAAGGAAACCTAAGATTTGTGATGGCCATTGAGCTTCCAGTGGGATCTGCTGTAAATATATTTTAGCAAGCAAATCGGCTTTACAAAGCACTGACTGACAAAAAGTGGAATCTACACCTAAAAAAATAAATATTTTAAATATATTTAGTAGAAAATAAAATAAAATTCATCTGTAATCCCAGCAGTTTAGGAGGTTGAGGCAGGAGGATCATGCCAGACTCAGATATTTAGTGAGGCCCTAAACAACTTAGTGAGACCCTGTCTCAAAATTAAAAATTTCAAAATAAACAAACAAACCAAAGATGACTGGGGATATTGCTCAGTGGTTAACTTCCAATGGCTTCAACTCCTGGTACCAAAAAAAAGAATTTTCACTTTAAAAAGGCAAATATCTATTACTATTATTTCAAGTACGCTTAGTCTTTGAAATGTGTGCCCTTGTTTATCAACTGCATCATGACTTCACTTCTGTAGAGGACCTGCTCCCTTTTGCTCTTTCTCTCAGATTCCTAGAGTTCTTCACAGGCCCATCCTCTGCCTTTCATGGAGATAGTAAAAGAAGCATGTGAGGGACCCCTATTGTGGCTTTCCCTTAAGAGCTGGTAGTGTGTGCCAGACTCTAGGAAAGCCCATTGCCAAAAAATGGCCAGTGAAGGGGCCTGAAATCCCTGTTCCCCATCTGAAGGAATAAAAAAAACATGATAGGATTTATGCACCAATGTTTCCTATAGAGGTAAGAGCAGAGTTTTGCCTAAAGTCACATTTTTGTTGGCTTCTATTTTTCTCAGTCTACTTCCTTACCAATTTCTCTTGAGTATAATTAATTAATAAATCACTTGCTCAGATTCCTTGTCTCAGAGTCTCCTTCTAGAGAAATCTTATGCCAAAAAATGATGACTTATATATTGTTTTTTGACTATTAGTTTTTCTTCATAGCACTTGTCACTATTTGGTATACACACAAATCACACTCACACATGGGATTTATTGATGTTTGAACATTATGTCCCTGAAACCCAGTATCAGGATTTTACATGCATACTTTAAACCTTACAATGGCAATGTGGCAACCCTTCTTCATGGAATAGTATTTTCCCATTCAAATCTAGCCTTACTTACGTATTTTCAAGATGCATGGATTCTTGAAATTTATTTTATTTTATTATTATTATTATTTTGTTACCAGTGATTGAACCCAGGGGCACTTTAACACTGAGCCACACACCCAGCCATTTTTTATATTTATTTTGAGACAAGTTTTGCTAAGTTGCTCAGAGGCTAGCTAAATTGATGTGGCTGACTTTGAACTTGTGATCCTCCGGCCTCAGCCTCCCATATCATTGGCATTACAGGTGTGCACCATGGTAGCTCACTTGAAATTTCAGAATCTTTTGTGAAATCACCCATTTCCAGTTTCATAGTGTACATGAGTTGCTTTCCTGGGTCTCTGTCAAGGATTGACTGGTCTAGTTGTGCTTTATCTCCTTCTGCAAAGAAATAACCACAAAATTGTGTCTGTTTGTTTAGGAGGTAGTATATTGGTAGAGGTTAAACCTGGACAGGAGACTCATCTTAATGATGCAGCAGGGAGTTCCAGGAGAAAGGATGGAGAGAATGGAGGATTCCACATTAAATCTTGTCCAGGATATGCAAGCCTAATGATGAAAAAAAAAGACAAAACTCTGAAGATTAAGTACAAAAAAAATCACAGATATTTATTAAAGTCAGAACACTCTCTTCTCTGTCCTTTGTTCCATTGAACACTAAACATAACATTTCATTTCCAATATTTATTCTTATTGATCCATAATTCAAATGCAGATTATTCTCTCAATCATTGCACTTTTCCCATCTTTAGTGTGGAGTGTGGGGGTGGGGGATTTAGGGGGCAGATTCCAAGCTCTACTGGGCATCATTTGCTGAGGCTGGGACTAGATTTACATCTAACAACCCTGTTTGCCAGCCTCCTCCTTCCACTGTAAATGGCCAGTCAAGTTTCAAGGAGAAAGCAACTTCAGCTGCCTCTGGCTTCTAATTTTTCTCTTACTTGAAACATAAACTCTCCCCAAAAACCTCAAACATTTGCATAAATCAAGTTACAATCATTTATCCCTCTGTTATAATATGGGCTTAAATTTCATGAGATTCCAATAAACCAGCTCTTTAGGAGCGCTGCAGTGTGTATGGTGAGCACCCTTCTCTTGGGCATCTGTCCTTCAGAAACTATCCTCTGTTTTTAAATATCCTGACACTGATCCTAATCTACCTCAGTCTACCAATATGGGATGGATAAAGAGAAAAACAAACCAAATTCCAAACCTATGAAGAAAGACAAACTATTAATATATCAACTTCACTTCCTGTGTCTGTCTAGCAGGGAAAAAAAAGGGAGGATTTAAATTGGATCTCCCTGACTGTATCTATGTGCTCTCTGTTGTGGTGCAGTAGCAGGATGGGTGTGAATAGAAAAGAGAGAATTAAGAGGCAACTTGTAAAGAAGAAAAAAGAACATGGATACAAAAAGGTTAACACTTAATTTTATTTTTAACAGCATACTTTAAAAAATTTAATTTTTGTAATTGATGAATGCATATACTTTTAAGGTATGACAATAGGTGGAATAGTTTGGTACTGCCCCTTAAAAACATTGATCAGAAGCTCTGCCCATGGTATCATATCTAAAAGGAGAGTAAGTTCATCATGAAACACAACCCTATGACTTGTGAAGGGTTATATTCAATTAAATATTTTAGAAATAACAATCCAGGATTTTCTCTAACAGATCAATTTGTTAATGGATCATAATGGATCATATTTTGTCTCATACTTCTACTAGCTTTCTCCTGAAAATTGCTTAATATAAAAAGTGCCACCACTGCTTTTGCAGAAATATGCGCTTAAATAAGGAAAGAAAAAGCATGCTGTTCAAAGTGCATAAAACAAACTCTCTCTGAAAAAGACATTTGAGATATTTCTTAATAAAATAAAATACATCTTCTTGAAAACAAAGACTTTCATTGTTACAGCTTATATTCAATTAATTCTCAAACATTTTAAGAATAGCAAATAATGTTAAATAATGTTATAGTTGCTAGCTATAGAAATAGTTTATAATATTCTATAACAGTACATAAAGAATTTAAAATAGGCTTGATATCATTCAAATAATAAAGAGCAAATCATAATTATAAGTTTTTTTTAATCACAGTACTTAAATTTTTCAAAATATCACTGCTGTGCAGTTATGATAATGGTAATAAAGCATGATTTTCTTCAAGAAGGTCAATCTTTGAAATTTAGCTACAATAATATAGTAATTATTCTCAGGAATCTGTTTCTAAATATTTTATCGACCATGCAAGTACTTGGACTTATTTCTTTGTTTGTAGATGTTTGAAAGAAATGTATACTCACCTAGAAGGAACAAAGGCCTGGTCTCTAGTTTTAAAATTGTTGTTATATGTATTTTCATAGTGTGAAAATGTATATGTGCATTTAACCATATGAATTTGATTTTTTTTAATGTAAAAAAATTAACCAAGTATGAAAGATTAGAAAGATGTGTCTTCCTATTTTACCTGGTTCTTCCAAATTGCACAAATTTTTATCTGGACTTTAAATTGCTGATAAGTCAATTTATTCATATAACAATAATCTGCAGACAATCATAAGATTGTCTTGAGAATTAAAAATGCTGACTTCTTCTTTTCACTCTCAACTTCTTCTCTGCCTGTGTTGTCCACAGCCCAGTTGTGCTAGGGCAGTGGGGTAGCCAAAAGAGAATCAGCAAAGAAAGTGCCTAGGGAGAGCTTAGGAGACATATGATTTATTGGGGAAAGACTGAAAAGACCAGAGACTGCTCCAAGAAGAGCTAGTGGCAATAAGGCTGACAGCGCCTTTTAGGGAAAGAGCACCCCTAGGTAGGGAGCCTTTGCCAAGCTGCACCACCATCCCTCAAGATAATTTGCCCTGTGGCTGTTGGCTGGATGAATGACAAGTGTCCTTTCCACAGTGCCTTTAATTTGGTGCCCGACCCTAGGGTTTTTTGTTTTTTGGGTTTTTATTTTTTTTTGGTAGGTTGCAGAATCAGTGACATCATCAGCATTAGCTTACTCTGTTTGCTCACAGGACAGCTTCCCAAGGAAAAGCTATCCTGTTGTACCTACAAGGAAGTAGCTTTTTACAGCTGGCACTAACTGCCTTAGCTCCATGTGTGCTTAAGAGAAATCTAGTGTCCTTTAAAATAGTATGTATCTAGAATTTCTTGCCCAGGCTTGCTCTCATTATTCTTTTAATGGCAAGGCCATTGTGAACAGAAAAATGGCTTCAGGGACATGTTGTTTTACTGACCCCCTTTTTTTTAAGGGATAAGTCTCAGAATTCATATGTGCAGCTTCCCCACTACTGAACTCATTTCTTGAGGCCTTTTCTGATCAATGTCGCCTGACCTAAACCTTTCAGCTAGAGTAACTTTGTGTTTTGCTGCATTCAGGTGGTTAGTTGCAGAGATCCATAACCTCTTTTCAATCATTTTCACCCTGGGTATTAATCATAAGCATCTAAGTTCAAGCCTCAGAGAGCCCACAGAGACAGCAGTCTGCTCAACCAGTGGGTCTACTGGGATTTACTGATCCTCCTGAAAGAGAGAAATGCAGGAGCTCAGTTTTTCTCTCTCAAAACCTTATCGTCTCAGAGGAAATCACTGTATCAATTAAAAGTAATTCAGTGCCTAGGGGCAGATTGATTGATGATAACAGTTCTCAGTAATCATAATGTTATACCTGGAAATACTGCATTGTTTTAGATGAACTACAATATCAATCACATGCTAATTATATTGTTACACTTAAAATAAGGCAGGTAAGAAATACTGTTATACTAAATCAAACCTCTGGTAGAGCCAATTGAAAATTATAGTGAAAACAAGAATCATTTCCCAGAAAAACTGAGTAATAGATATTCAAACAAAAATAATTTCCTTTAAAATCACTTATCAATATTTTCACCTTTTAAATTATATTCCAATATGTTCATTCTTCAGCCTATAATATTTGTAAATGTGCAATTCACAAATCTGGTCACATAGTAAAACATGATTTAGAAATTATTTCATATGTCCTAATAAGGGGAATGTTCTCTGAATAGTCTTCAATTCTAATTTTATGTTATAGGTAGTAATTACAAAAGGAAACTATCAGATCTTCAACAATCATATTTTACATCTGTACTTAATGATTTACATCTTAATGACCTTGAAAATCCTGTAAGTCTTTGCAGAGATACATTGTATCACAAAGCAATCTAGTCCACATATAAAACCTGAAGGGTAATTTTATGTTTTCCTGAATGTGGTCATTATCTCAACTAACTTATTTTTGACTTTTTTGATCATTGTGGTTTTTCTACTTGATGGCTTCATATAGTTAAGTATTGTCATGAATATTTTTCTTTATCCATGATAGTAAATAGTAAGATCATCCTTGTTATATGGTGGCTGTTTCATCAATTGGAAGTATCTTGAAATTTCATAATTTTATACTTCAATTAGTTAAATCATGAATTTGTAATTAAATCAGTTTCAATAAGTTTTTGGATAAAATCAACTCCTTCCACTTGACAATTGTAAAACTGGGTTTAACCACCATCTTTACAAGTAAAGGGGTGTGCATTTAACCACAGAGAGGTAGTGCAGTAAAGTAATTGATAGATTGAAACTTGAGGCCAAACTGCCCGGGCTCAGACTAATTATCTGACTTAGTATGTGCAAATCCTAATTCTTCTTATATCTCAGTTACTTACTAGTACAAGATAGTGATACTCAGAGGCAGATTTGGTAAGTATAAAGTGAAGGGACATACTTTTTCTTTAGAATAATGCCTGGATATAATTATTATCTTCTTTTTTTGTTTCTGTTTAAATGAACCCTGAAAGAGAAAAAATATTACATTAATCACGTAAGTACTCCAAAAGCTTGTTTTATTCAACCTTTCCACTTCCTCTAAGGTTACATTTTAGTTCAATAAATCCAATTTTTTCAAATATCCATACAGATTAGTTGAATTGGCAATTCCCCAGCCATCTGGCTCTGTTGTCTTTATTCATTTTGAAAAAGACACTATCTATTTTACTTTCCATTTGATTTTCACTTGCATAAGTGACTCTCAGAAGAACGAACGGAATCTCATCCTTCTGGAGATGGACAGCAGAATCTTCTTGCTTTTCATTTTTGTTTTTGCTTTTATTTTTGTTGTATATTTGTTTGTTTTATTTTCATATTATACCATATGTCCAATCTACCCTCATCTGCTGATACTTGGATGCAGAAAATTTCTGCTATTATAAGTCACACTTTTTATTATTAAATTTGATCATGTCAAAAATTTTTTGGATGTCCTTATCTTGAACAGCCCATATCTGACCTCTGTTCCACCTAATATCATTTGTTTTTCCTTTTAAAATTACTATATTGATTTCTGTGCAATTTTGATATAATATTCAAAATTATGATTAAAACATGAACTTTCAGTTCTCAACAATATGGAAGGCATTTCATTATATTTCTCCGGCTAATTCCAACAAAAATTTTAGGATAAGATACATAAATTACCCACAAGAGACATCTAAAATGAAGAAAATAAGATAGACTAGCTGGGGACCTTGGGACTTCAGGATTTTTATTTTGTTTTTGTTTTTTGTCTCACCTGTATCCTGTCCTAGGTGTGAGAAAAGCCCATATACATAAATGCTAATAGATGAAGACAGAAACAGAAATATAACACTCTAGCCATAGGACTACCTTCTCTAGCCATAGGATTATGAAATTGATAGCCATTGGGGCAGAGAATTTTTTAACCACACCTGATCCAGGCAACACTTGAAAAGGAAAAACAAGAAAAGGGTGCCTGTTCTACCTACTTCCAATCACCTTGGCAATCGTAGTCCTTAATAGTCCAATAAGACAGGAAGAGGAAATCCAGACATCTAGACTGTAAAGAAAAAAAAAAAGAACTATTCTCTGTAGATGATATGATTTCCTGTGTAGAAAATCCAACTCAATTTACATGAGAAAAAAATACTACATGGAGCTAATACAGGTTCTTAACAAGATTGTTAATACAAGATGAATATGCAAAAATCAATCAGAATTCTCTATGGTAGCAAAGAACACCTGAAAATTAAAATTAAGTACACAATTCCAGTTGTAATTGCTCCCATACATTCAAAATTCTAAATATAAATCTGTAAAGTATGTACAAGATCAATATACTGAAAATTAATGATGCATATAATAAACACATTTAAAATGGAGATTTTAGAGAATCATGGACTATAAAGTCAATATTGCAATGATATTAATGTTCCCAAAATTTGTCTAGAGGTTTAACAAAATTGTTTTTAGCAGTCTTATCAGGATTATATATATATATATATATATATATATATATAGAAGCAATTTCCAAAATTTTTGTGGAGACCATAAAAAATAGTTAAAATAATTTTGAAAATTTCCAAATAATTTCTGAAAATATACATTAACTAACTTCCATACTTAAAATTGTGTGATTAACATTGGTGGATAATGACACAATATCAATGAAGAGAAAGAAATAGAAATTCCTATTTCCTATTCTGAATCAGATTCACAGATATGGCCAAATTATTTCTTTAAGATTTTTTAAAAATTTGTTCTAATTAGTTATACATGACAGTAGAATGTATTTTGATACATCATTCACAAATAGAGTATAACTTCTCATTCTTCTAGTTGCACATTATGTAGACTCACACCAGTCATGTAATCATATATGTACATAGGATAATAATGTCCAATTCATTCTGCTATCCTTCATATCCCCATACTTCCTCACTTCCCTTTACTTAATCTAAAGTACCTCTGTTCTCCATAACCCCCCACTTATTGTGAATTAGCATCCACATATCAGAGAAAACATTTGGCTTTTGTATTTTGGGGGTTGGCTTATTTCACTCAGCATGATGTTCTCCAGCTCTATTCATTTACCTGTAAATGCTATAATTTCATTCTTCTTTAAGGGTGAATAATATTCCATTTGTGTATATATACTACATTTCATCCATTCATCTCTTGAAGGGCATCAAGTTTGGTTGCATAGTTTGGATATTGTGAGTTGAACTGCTATATACATTGATGTGGCTGCATCATTGTAGTATGCTAATTTTAAATCCTTTGGATATAAACCAAGGTGTGGGACAGCTCGGACAAATGGTGATTTCATTTCAAGTTTTCTGAGGAACGTCCATACTACTTTCAATAATGGTTGTACCAATTTGCAGTCCACCAGCAATGTATGAGGGTACCTTTTCCCCTCCATCTTCACCAACGTTTATTCTTGCTTCTATTCTTAATAATTGCCATTCTGAAGAAAATGATAACAAAAAATTAATTCAGTGAAGGAGATATATATAGCCTTCTTAACAAATTATGTTGGAACCACTGTATACTAAAAGAATATCATAAAACTAAAAATCAAAACTAACAAATAAAAAATACCTTGAACTAGATCTTAAACCTCATAGAAAAGTTATATATATATATATATATATATATATATATATATATATATATATATATATATATACACACACACACACACACACCTGCCAGGGGTGAGAGTACATGCCTGTAATTCCAATGGCTCCAGAGGCTGAAGCAGGATGATTGTGGATTTGAAACTGGCCACAGCAACTTAGAGAGGCTGTAAGTAACCTAGTGAGACCCTGTTTCAAAATAAAAATAAATAAATAAAATGACTAGGAATGTAGCTCAGAAGAGCCCTTGGGTACAGGAAAAATAAAGTGTATATATATATATATATATATACACACACACACACACACACACACACACACACACACACACATATAACATAAAAGTATAAAATTATATAACAAAATATATAAAAAGTACAAAATATAATGTAAAAGTATAAGACCATAAAGAAATATAAGAAAAGCTTTGTGATTTATAAATTTTACAGTGTATATTGCTACCTATGTCATTGGAACACATCTCTCCCACTTCACAATATCTTAGAGTCTTATTTTTTCTTTGAAATTTTTCTAGCATTGAAATATATCGCAAGGGGTTGGGGATGTGGCTCAAGCGGTAGCGCACTCGGCTGGCATGCGTGCGGCCCGGGTTCGATCCTCAGCACCACATACAGACAAAAATAAAATAAAAAATAAAATTAAAAAAAAATAAAATAAAAAAATAAAATAAAAATAAAATAAAATAAAAAAAGAAAAGAAATATATCGCAAGATGTCCAGTACTGTCAAAAGTACTGGCAGTTCTATACAAAGAACTTTTGGGTTTCATTTCCATGGAGATGCCACATTTATTACCTGAGCATATGTTTTAAATCTGTATGTTCCTGTTGTTAATGGGTGGCACTGTTTATCTGCATGTGAATGTGTGTGTGTGTGTGTGTAAGTGTGTATGCTGCATGGTGATACTAGACAGAGGAGATAGACACCAAAAGACAAGGGCCGAATATCGAAGTGGGTTTTCCTTTCATTTTGCAAAAAAACATTTTTGTGGAAAAATGTGTATATACACATTTGTATCTTACTGCCTTTTTACAATTTTTAAAAAGCCGTATTGTACTCATTCTAAAGTCATAAATTCCCTGATGAGAGAGAAAAAGTCTTTTCCAAACTTGGCAATTTCTAGAGTGTAATGCTTTGCAAAGACTGTTACAAGGGCACTACAAGGGTATCAGCCTATTGGAGTGACTTGCTATCTTGAGCAACTCCATAATTGTAGAACTAAACTCATAGATTTATGTGTTTGTTTTTTTCTTACATACATGACAATAGTGGAATGCATTATATTCATAACTATTCATTCACAGCACAGTATTTTGTAACTCTGTATATAAAATATGCTCACGCCAAATTATGCCATTATACCTGAGCTCTCTCTTTTGTTTTGCATTGCAATTCTTAATACACCTTTATACCACAATTTATCATATCTCTGTTTGTATATAAGGTATGCTTATTCTCAAAGGAATTCAAATGTAAACTCAAAGGACAAGGAATCTTTGCTAACACAACCAAAGAGCATTGCGAGGTTTGTTGAGGAAATTACTTTCTATTGTGTTGAAAAAAAGGTAGATATTTGCCTTTGAGGTGACTCATACTTTAACTAGTCTGATGATTAGTTGTAGCTTGCTGTTGTTTATTCTTTGCCAGAGAAGAAAAACACACACAGAGGAAGAGGCTGGGGGGAGAAACTTTTACTGCTGCTGCTAAGCTTTTCACTGAATGTAGCTGCATAAGCACAATAGCAGAGAGGGGACTACTCCCAGTGATTCTTAGATAGTTATTATACAGAATGACCCCCATGTCAGGTCAGTGCAAATAAGGAAAAGCTTGGCTAGTCTAAACCTAGAAAGCCATAAAATACGTCGGATGGATGCCTCTCAAGGGTGCGATAAAAATGCATTTTCAGTGCCGCTGGCAATATTGTCCCTGACCTCAAAGCATTATTGAAGAGAGACCCATTGAATGTTTTAATTTCCACATAAACTGCTGATCATGACGGTTCAGACATGCCAGATGGCGGCAGGAGTGATAAATGATGTTGATGCCTCAGGAGATACGAGCTACTGAAATTATATTCAGCTGCAATTTTAAAACATACAATATAATTAAAAGTGTTATTTCATAACGAAATTTTACACCTCTTCACTTAAAGAGGGTTAGATGAGGAGACCAATGTGGGCATTTGTTTTGAGTTAGGTGTTCTTTTTCATTCCTTCAATATCACTTTAGTGAGTTCACAGAGACGAAAGATCTTACCTGGAAACTCTCAAGAGAACCTGTCACGGTGCTGGTAGTAAGAACAGAAGAGAGATCAATCAAACATCATGTATTCTCAGTCTCACTCAAACGTAATGGAAAGGTCAATTATAATAAAATCATTTAATATATCAAGAAACATTTTATGGAAAATGCTGAGATTGTTTCTCCCTGAATTAGTATTATGACACTATGAAGTTCACATTACTGAGGTACCCAGGTGCTCTGAAGAAAGAGCATATATAACAGGTACACTCTCATTTTTAGATGACTGAAACAAGGTATTTTGTGTATTTACATTTGTTTAAATGGAAGCATTTATTTAAAAGTAGAGGTGGCTAGATTTGCCATTACATTTTTAGTTCTCCATTCAAAATATATATATATATATATATAATATATAAATATATATATATATATATATATATATATATATATATATATATATATAAAAGAGTAGATTCAACTTCTTTCCCCAATTCTTCTCTCAGATCACTTTCCTATCCTCATCATTAATATAAGCAGTCCCTCCAGCTGGGAACCTCGAGTGATGACACTGGTCACTTGTCCATGAAGCCAGCCCTGTGGGTGTTCTTCTGAGATAATTAGAGCAATGTAATAGCTTATGTGAATTTACTGGATTCTAAACATACCACGTAATGTAATTTTATAAGTTTCAAGTTTTCTATTTAGTAAGAAGATTTACAGACCTTAAAATTTATATTTATATATTTTATTTATTTTTTATTCAACAAATTCAAATTTTCAGGCAATTTGCAAGAAAGTAAATTTTATTTATGTTACAGGTATTAATAAACCAGATTCTACAATACACATATTTTTTGGCAATAATATTAATCAACATTTAATCTGTATTATATTTTAAAGTTCACAATCAGACATGACCCTGTGGTTTGAGTCAACTTAGGTAATTAATAAGATACCCGAAGTATGGGAGTTCTAAAAGAGAACATGACACTCAGCACCCATAGCTAAAGGGTCCCGTTGAGAATGACAAGGCCTTTGGTTTATTCAGTCTCAGTGCTGTGCTCTTGGCTCTTCAGGCTGTGACTGAGTCTTAATGTACATGGTAAGGATAAGTCTGACTTCAAATGGAGCTTTCTCTGACTGGTGATCTTCTCTGCACACTACCTCCTTGATATGAATCAAGTGAATGAACCATTCAGTGGAACTGGAATGAAATTTCAAGCTCAAATGATTCAGCCCAAAGAATTTTTTGTTAGTCCTTGGAAATATCAATTAAAACGGTAGAGAAAACAGCTATGGAATCTCCTCCGAAGACCAGTTTACCTGAAGATTTTAATGAACCTCAGCTGAACACTGTAGTGTGCTTTAGGTTTAAACGTATATAGCGCCAAACTCCTGGGGATGGCTATGTTGTACATTTAAGTGAAGAGACAAATTAAAAAAAAATACATTGGGGGAGGAGTAGAATTAAGTTCTGTAGTAAAATACTATTCCTGGAAGTTTAAAAAAGATTTTGTTTGTAGCAACTTCTATCTAGAAAAATAAAATAGTTCCTAAATTAACAAATTACCTAGATATTTGCCAACTTATCCTGTTATCTGTTAATGAACATATAGGTAGATTTCTTCACTTGCCCATTGTAAATCATTTTTCAATGAGCATGAGTGTGCAAATTTCAATATATTGATTTCATATATATTGGGCAAATATATAAGTAGAATTGCTGGATTGTTTGAAAATTCTAATTTTAGTTTTTTGGAGGAAGTTCCATGAAGTTCTCCATATGGTTGTTCAAATATACTTTCTCACCAATGGTGTACAAAGGAAAAGTTGTCTATTTTGAGAATTCAGAGTCTGACTTTCAGATAACTGACAAATAGAAAACATATTTTATTGGCTCATCTTCCTTAGATGTTTTCTATTCTGATTGAAAACCTCTATTGGATATTTTAGAAAAGCTAAGAGAATTTTTTCTAAGCAATGAAATATCTTATATCAATATAACATATTAAAATATTGTACCACGTTATGATTTTATGAGGTTCAAATTTTCATGTTTTGCAACCTGTTTCTCTAAGAGGGACTGGTAAGTGATTGGGATACTGAAATTTCACATTGTAGTGATCCTGCTGATAAACTAAAGCCACATGTAAGCCTAGTAATAGAAAACTTCACTCTATACACACACTATACCCATTGGAACTCAAACAATACTTCAACAAATAGAATAGGGGAGACAAAACCCCAGCTCAAAGATCAGGCTTAACCCCTGGATATTTACTCATAGACATAAACATGAGGAAATGATCAAGCAAGCCTCCCCCTCAAAATTTATAATCCACCAACAAAGATGAAACATGGATGAAATTCAACTGAAAGACAATTTAAGAAATGATTATTAAAATGTTCAGTGAGCTAAAAGAAGATTTAAGGGATGAATTAAGGGAGCAAAACAGGAGGTGAACGACAATTTCTATAAATAACTAGAGTTACTGGAAAAAAATCAAAACTCCTAGAAATGAAAGACACAATCAAATTAAAAATACGCTATAAGGTATCACTAATATATTGTATTATGTAGAAAATAGAGCTTTAGTCCTTGAACAGAGGGCATATGAACTTGAATACACAATATGTAATAAAGAAAACAGTCACTGGGATAGAAGAGAGTGTGGAGATAGAGGTTAAAGGTATTAGGAAACTTTTCAGTTAAATAATAGAAAATTTCCCTAAAATTAGAAATGAAATAGACATCTACATACGAGAGACAATTGGAACCCCAAGTAGAAAAGATCAAAAGAGAATCTCTCTGAGACACATCATAATCAAAATGCCTATCATAAAAAATAAAGAAATACTATTAGAACAGCAAGAAAAAAATAATGGATCACATATACAGGTAAAAAGCCTGATTTCTAACTTTGTAAATCAGACCTCAAAATCAACTCAGACCTTAAACAATTGCCATCCAACACAGCTATATCCACAAAAGCTATCTTTCAGAATTTAAGAATACAAACTTTCTAAGTATGAACTGAAAGAATTCATCATCGTTAAGTCAGGACTACAAAAATACATAAAGATATACAAAACACAGAAAAATTCAAAAATAACTCCCAAATCTCACAAACAGATGAAACTCTCTAGTAGAGCAACTAGCTAAATGAAAATTAACACCAAATAAAATATAGTAAGCAAACCAAAATATTAGGAAATGGCAAACCTCTGTTCATAATAGCTTGGTTACCCAATTAAAGTACATAGATTAGCAAAATGAATTAGGAAACAATGTCCTACTGAGTGCTATGTTCAAGAGACTCATCTCATCTGATAATACTCCCACAGGCTGAAAGCAAAAAGATGGAAAAATATTCCTTAAAAAGTGAAAAAGTTTCCTGTCAACAGAAGTGGATAAAGAAAATGTGGTATATGGACCCAATGGAGTTTTACTCAGCCATAAATAACAATGAAATCATATCCTTTTCTGGGAAGCAGATGGAACTGTTGAACATCATGATAAGTGAAAGAAGCCAGACCCAGAAAGTCAAATATGGAATATTTTCCTTTATACATGGAAGTTACGTGAGCGAGTGAGAGAGAGAAATAAAAGAAATTTTTAAAAAACCCACAATACATCACCTAACATCTGTTAGAATGGTTATTCTTAAAAAGATATAAAGAAACCAATGTTGAGGTTGTGGAGAAAAGGGAACCCTTATACACTGATGGTGGGAATGTAAATTAGTACAGCTACTATGGAAAATAGTAAGGAGATTCCTGAAAAAAATACAAATAGAACTATCATATCATCTAGCAATCCCCCTTTGGGATACATATGCAAAGGAATTAAAGTCAATATGGTGAAGAGGTCATCATACTTCCAAGTTCTTTATGACATTATTCATAATAACAAAGATATAAAAAAAAATCTAAGTATCTGTTAATGGTTGAATGGATAAATAAAAAAGTATATACACACAATGGAAAACTACTCAGCCTTTTAACAGGACATTCTGTCATTTAAAACATAGATAAATTTGTATAATATTATGCTAAGTAAAATAAACCAGGTTGAGCCTGGGATGGGGGCACATGCCTGTGGGAGGCTGAGGCAGGAGGATGGCAAGTTCAAGGCCAACCTCCACAAATTAGCAAGACTCTACACAACTTAGTGAAACCCTGCCACAAAATTGGGGGAAAAAAGCTGAGAATATAGTTCGGTGGTAAAAGTGACTCTGGGTTCAATCCCCAATACCAATAAATAATAATAATAATAATAATAATAATAATAATAATAATAATAAGAAGAAGAAAAGAAAAATTTAAAAAGAATAAAAAATTCAAGAAGGCAAATATACTGCATGATCTCACTCATGTGTGAAATTTTTTTAAAAAGTTTAGTTGAGGGTGAGGTGGGAGAAGGTAATGGGGAAAAAGAAATGAAGGTAAAATAGTACAGACTTTCAGTTGAGAAGAGGAATAAGTTTTAGTGGTGTCTTGCATGCTATGCTGATGGTTGTTAATAATAATGAATCATATATTTCAAGATAATATGAGATTTTAAATGTTCACAAAGAAATTATAAGTATGCAACAGGATAGATATGATAGTTAACATTATTTAATCATTACCCAATTTATACCTATCTCATAGCATCATATTTTACCCCATAAGTATTTACAATCATTTGACAATAAAAAGATAAATTAGATTAAAATTTTAAAAATTATGCAGTGCAGTGTTTTTGTGGGAAATTGTCCTACTGTACAAACACACACATCCTTATCTGTCAATTGACACTGAAAATACTATACTTGGTAGTGCTTTTGTCATTTTTCATATTTTCTGCACTAAATGCGTTATTTTACTTATACAGAAAATCTTATATATTTAAGATTACCATATGGTCAGTTACTAAAAAAGAAGTTCTAGGTATAAGATAGTATTTCAGATTAATCTTGAAGAATACGTAAGATTTTCATCTAAGAGAATGAGGGACATTGCAAATAGATAGAAAAGCGGATGAAAAGACATTGCAAATCACAGAATCCATGTTAGTAAATATGGATATTTCACTGGGATCAGATATTGCAGTTGATTTATAACAAAAATGAATGGAAAGAATTACAATCACGATGCCAATACATTTCACCAAAATTATATCACTTTTAAAACAATTGATTAGCTTGTGGTAAATTTATTGTTAAAGATTTACAAATCAGAAATCAAGAAAACTACCTGAGGTCAAATAATTGATTTCCGTGTGTGTGTGTGTGTGTGTGTGTGTGTGTGTGTGTGTGTGTATTTCCAAAACAACATCTAAGCAATGATAGATTCTTCCTCTTTATTCTAGTATCAATGCACATAAAAAGTTAGATTTATCAGGAACCAATGTAATATGCCATCATTATACTCTGCAGTTTTTCTTCATGTCACTTATAACAAAATTAATGAGATAATATTTATCTGATTGCTTAATTCTTTTTCCTCCACTCATCTGTAAGCTCCCTATAGATGACTGAGCTGTCACTGATCTTGACATTGTTATCTATTCTGAGGGATATATTGTGCCCTGTTTATCATGAGTGTGCAATAATTACTAATTTAATGGATGAAGAATCTAAGTCTTGAATTCCATGTGTATCTAGAGGTTTGTATTACTAAAGAACTTGCTTATATCTTACTCTGTCTCCATTCTTGGCACCTAGGTGAGCCTCAGCTGTTTTTAAATAGCTCATTGTTTGTCTGATTTAGTTATGAGATTATTCTTGCCAACTCCACTTGCTGAGACAACAGCATTTCTTTGCTGAGAGCAGTTTAATAAGAAACTTGTTTGTTTTCTTTTCACGGTACTAAACATTCCTTAATCTTTAAACTTTGGACATTATCTTGGGAAAATATTTTATCTATATCCACTGAGTTGTGTTTAAACCATTCAAGTTTCCTTCCCAGGGTTTTCTCAGAAAAATGGAACTAATTCTTCTACATAAATCCACACACAAGGAACGGACCTATTATTAAGTCTACTATTAATGAGGAGGGATAAATTGATATGCTGCTTAGTAATGTATATACAATAAGGCAGTCACGGAAAACAGAAGAGGCTAAAAACTAAACTGTTCTCCCATTTGTGGTTGTTTCTCATTACAGTTATCCAGTTTCTTATAAAGATGCCTGTTTTCAAAATTACAGAATGGTTTCTATGGTGATATGCACTTTATAAATCATGTACAAAGGCTGTCTTCATTTCCACTGTGCCCTGAAATAATAAAGAAGATTATTAAAGTGTAGTCACAAGAGTCTGAAAAGGAGTCTTGTGATAATGGAACAACGAAGGCATTCAACATTAAAAGCAAAATTTCAAAAGATCTCATGAAGATCTCATTAAGTATTTGTGGTAGCCTTGGGGTCATTCAATGATATTTTGGACAGCTTTCAGAGTGTTTAATGAGAGATAAAATGTTGGTGATTGATGATGAATTGTTCATTGATATTTGACAGCACTGACAGTTTACCTGTGTGATTTGGGATTATTTTCTCTCACAAGAGATGAGTGGGTTAGAATCTCTATGTTAGAATTTGAAACACAGTGTATCCCTCGAGGGATCAAGTACTTTTCACATTTTCTTTCGATTTTTAACATTTTAAAACCTTATAGAGTCCATTTTAATTTCTTTAAACATTAAAAAAAAAAAAAACGATTTCTACTCTGCTTTGCAGGCAAAATTATTCTGATTGACGCAAGTTGAAGACAAGCCACTCAGAGGAATTATACAACTTGTCACCATTTTGAAAGTAATTTTCTTTTCCATGCACATTTGCCTCAAGACTATGTTTGTGTTTTTTTATTGTGTTCAATGGAAAACTAAGTTTTAGATGGCAGCTGTTAGATGCACTCTCCTGGGACAGACTGGTGAGCACTACAGAGGAGACTCTGGAAAATTAATAGCAGGGATGTCCTCTATTAAGAGTTTTCATCTGAGGGGCCTCTGTGCAATTAAAGTTATCTCAACTAGGACAGAGGCTCTCTCTGAAGATTTTAATGGTATAGTTCTTTATGGTTGTATTTTCTATCATCTGTTCATCTACTACATGAAGTAAGAGCTACCAGTATATTTGTAGAAACCAGCAGTTTTGAACAAAATGTAATTTCCTCTACTACAGAAAGCCCACAATGATGGGGTTAAATAAAACCTATGACTATGGTTTAAACCGACACTGTTAAGCAAGTGACAATTACTTCCACTTTCAGGAAGAGAGTCCCCCTGTGTGGAGGAGAACAAATAGTACAACATTGTCTATCAGCAGGAGCATATTGCCAACCCATGTCATGGATCACAGGTATTGGGGTCACCAAGAAAGATAACTCATTGGATGGGACTATCCTTCATTCACAAAGAGACAGAGCATTGTCAGCTTAAACAGTGTTAATCTCCCATGGAAAGTGGATCTCATCTCTCAGCTGACTCAGGGAGATGTTCTGCACCCATCTCTCAACTTGTGTAGGCAAAACATCCTATTCACCCCATGCTGGAAGTGGATTCAGTATTTCAGCTGGCAAAGTATTATAGGATATAAACTTAATAGGCAGACAAAGGGGCACACGTTGAATCCAGAATAAAGAAAGATATTCCACTTGCTATGATTTGGATCTAGAAATGTATTTCCAAAAGCTCTTGCTTTGATGAATGGTCCTAATTACAATAAATTTCATAGGAGCTTTTAAGCAATAATGAAAGCTATATCACTGAATTAATCCATTCAATAGATTAGAAATTTGAATGAATTTCTTGGTAAATATAGATGGGTAGGGTGTGGCTGGAGGAAGTTGGTCACTGGAAGTTTGCTCTTGGTATTATCATCTCTGTCTCCTGGCGCATGTGTTCTCTCTCTCTCTCTCTCTCTCTCTCTCTCTCTCTCTCTCTCCCTCTCTCTCTCAGTTTCCATGAGCTGAACAGTTTTCCTTCACCACACTCTTCTTCCTTGATGTTCTGCCTCATCTCAGTCTTAGAGCAATGGAGTCTGCTGCTCAAGGACTATACCTATGAAACTGTGAGACCAAAATAAACTTCTCCCCCTCTAAGTTGTTCTTGTCCAGTATTTTGATCACATTGATGAAAAGTCACCTGATACACCTGGACAATTGCCCAGAACAGACTACGAGGGCCCTTTATTTCTTAGTAAGAAGGTGTTTGAACATGAAGATCATTATTAAATAGCTTAGCAAGAATCACAAGGGTGCACACATGACTGATTTCCCCAACATTCCACCCCATGCCCATCGCTTGGCCACCCAAAAAGCATGTTAAATCTGATATGACCATTGCCTACCCCAAAATTTGAGGTGGAGCTGGGTTCAATAACCTTATTAAGGTGGTTTATTCTCTGAGCTCCCCTGTATTTTGAGATAGCAATTTTTAAGAGTCATCAAGAGAACCAGATCCAGTAGGATGATTGGGTCTCCCTGAAATGTGGTCCTCAACCAGGAACCAAAGTATCTGGATTGGGCCACCCCCCAAAAAAATTAGTCTTGTAGAGTACTATAGGTGTACAGATGATAAACACACTGCCTGAGCATGAATCCTTTCCAGCTCATTTTTTACCTTCCTCAAATTGTAAATATACACATAGAAAGAAGGGTTGGCGCATGACAAACACTACTCTATTCCATCAGCTAATTATCAAGGGCTATTAGGTCATCCCTCATCATTTTTTCAGGTGAGTTTTGCAAATACTATTTGCCTTAAATGACTTGAGGAAGACATAAGTGTTTGTGTATCATTTATGCCATTACAATGGGATTGTGGAACAAGACAGACTTTAATCTGGGATAATAAATGAAGAATTATTTAAGTTTGTCTCCTTCCAGCACAGCTACATTGACTCATTTCATGGTGTTTTGACCCAGCAAAGGCTTCTGTAGGAGTGAGAAAAGATTAACTTTCCTTTTACTTCATAAACCTTCTGAGACTGAAGATGTTCTTATCCAACAACCTGTCAGATTTTTAAGGCTCCATTTTCCATGGAAACTCACTGCACTTGTTGCTTAGCCAAAATCTTTTCCTCTCAGTTGTCTAATCCAGGACTGGATTTTTCATAGTGAAGAGATTGATACATTCTGTATTATCATGTCATCTATCTGAACTGAAATCCTGGAGTCCAGGTCAGGAGTTTTGGGTACAATAAAAAAAAAAAAAAAAACCTGGTGTCTTCATGTTCTGTTATATCATCCCCATTCCTGTGGGGTCCTACAGAAAGAAGGTATATGGGTTTTAGTTGGCAGGTCCTAATGTTGATGTCACTGAGGACTAGATCACAAACTGCCAATAGAGAATACATTTCAGAGGGAAAAAAATGAACAATGGCGTATACTGGAATAGGGGTTTTACAGGCATAGCCTAATCAGCCAAGTGGGAGTGGGAAGACAATGCACTTGGCTTCTTTTTACAACAAAGGCATTTGTTTTTTCCATTTCAGTGATGATGAATTCTGCACATGGACACACTTACTGGAGACTGATTACAGATTCTTATTTAAGACATGCAGATTCTTATTTAAGACATGCATTCAAAAATTAATGATCTTTAGAATATTGAAATTGTAGATAGTCGTTCTGGTTTACACATATAAAGGTATTGCCTAAAATCTCATGAGAAAGACAATGCAAGAAAGTTTGGAGGTGAAATATTTGGGTTATGAGAGCCTTCACTTAATCGATGCATTATTCCACTTGAATGAATTAACTGGGTGATAACTATAGGCAGGTAGGTTGGGCTGGAGGAGGTAGGTCATTGGGTGTATGCCTTTGGAGTGTATATTTTGTCCCTGAGAAGCTAATTTTAGTTGCTTTCCATTTCCTGGTGGCCTTGTTCTGAGCTGCTTTTATTCACCCCTCACACTCTTCTCTAATGGTGTTCTGCCTCACCTTGGGATGACAGCATTGGAGATAACCTTCTGTGGACAATTACTTCTGAAACAGTGAGTGACAAATAAACTTTTCCACCTGTAAATGTGTTCTTGTCAGATCTCTGGTCACAGTGACAGAGAAGCTGACTAAAACAATACCATTTAGATAGTTTTAGATTTGTGTATGCGTGTTACAAAAAATATAAATAATAAACTAATGTGGTTAATTCTTCCATATCATAGGTGAAAATCTGAGCTGTAATTAGACAAAAGATATATATATATATATATATATATATATATATATATATATATATATATATATATATGAGAGAGAGAGAGATTTCTCCAAGAAGTGAATTATGTCAGTGTATAGTGGGTTTATTTTAAAGTATGATATATAATTATGATATAAATTTTATATATAATATATAATTATTTGCATATAATATTAACATATTGAGATAAAAATACGTGGCAAGGAATGACAAGTGTTTTTATAAATATAGTCTCACATAGATCATATGTGCATATGTACCTGGGGGTGGGTTAAAATTGACTCAAAACTTTTCAAGAGAGGTTTCCAAACAATAAATACTCATAATATGTTACTTGCACAGAGTATCACATCTAGGAAAATTATATCTCATTACAAATACTGGCTTATGGTGATCAAATCCTAACCCTTACATTCATCAGAATTATATAGTATTAGCATCCTGATTTTGTTGAAAAATATATTTGAAATTATTCTTAAGTCATTAAAACAATTACAAATAAAAGCTTATCACATGTTCCATTTTATAAATGAAATATGCAATCCCAGTTTGGTAACTGTAATTACATTGTTGCTGTTTATATTATTTAATGAGAATTGTTAGATACCAGATAAAGTTTAATATATAAAATCAGACTAATTTCAGTCTTGTTACACTAAAGGAGAAATTTTGGGTGTTTTAAAAATTCATTCTGATGCTATTATCTATGTTCCAGACCATATCTAAGTCTAATATATTTGTTTGCACTCTAGTATATGGAGGGTAATTTCTAACCTGATAGTTTGAGGGGCATCATTATTCTGTCATGTAAACTAAACATATTGTATGTAACAGAGAAAACATTTGCTGGAAATTCAACTATTTCTCACTTGAAAAATATTTCCTGTACTTGCCTTCTATGACATGTAGTGTCAGATTTATCTCCAGTTCATAATGCTGAAATGTTAAACTGCATTGGAGTAAACAATTGATATCATGTCTCCAAACTTTATACTATTCAGAACTAATTTTCTTATTTCTTCAATTTTTCCTCTCTTTATCTAGCTTAATATTTTCCCTTGAAATTAATTAATATATTTGCTTGTGATCCTAGCATGAATCTATTTGATTATTAGAAAAAATAATCTTGTTTATTTGTACCCTTCACGGAGAGTTACATAAAGGTCTCAGGTCTTCAGGCTCTAACTCAATGAACGCTTTTAAAAAGCTTATGTTACCTCTGTGAACTTCCTATTTTCTTACATTAAAACCATAATGACAGCATATTTTAATCCCAGAACTCTTAAACATTAATTATTTATGTAGCACTTTGAGGTATCTTGGAGAAAAAATTATTAGTTGTAGCACTGATGAAAACACTATATACTGTATTATTTAGCATATATTTAGCTGCCGCAGTCTCTGGCTGGGCACAAATCACGAGCCACCACACAGGTTGTAGATTCAAACAGCAATTCTTTATTCCCGATCTCACACTGGCCTTCTACAAACATGCTCTGGAGAAATCCATGTTCTCTGCCCAAATCCACACTCCTGGGCTTCTGTCTCCCAAATATATTGTCTGACCCTAAGAACTCAAGAGGACCTCAGGCAGCAAGATACGCCCTATTCTAAAGGGGGAACACCCTAATCTCCTATTATGCTAAACCGGGGACACCCTAAACACGGATCTGCCCTGGTCCTTGAGCAAGGTCACCTTTCAGGAGTCCTTCCACTAGACAGCATGGGAGTAGCTGGCAAGGAAATTGTCATACCTACTTGGCTGATGGCTCCCAGCATTTAGCCGTCTGCTTTTTATGTATTATATAAAGCATATCAAAGTATGCATTAACTTGGGCATATTGGAAAGGTTTTAGAGATTGCTAAATTAGAGGACAAGGGAATATTATTGATTCACTAAATTTGCTTCCTTTTGAAAATGATATAATCACTCATGTTTTTTTTTCTTTGTGAAGTTTATATAAAAAGAAACATTTTAAGGATAACTAATAATCGATACCTAATTTGAAAACTTGTCACTACTATGAAGTAAGACTAAAAATGAAAAGAAGTAAATTGTTCATTTTATCAAGTAATAGTTACACATTGTGTTCTACTAGATATCCAATTTTTCATAATTATATTAAATATTATATCTATATGCTATAATCTCTGAACTCAATTTTCAACTTTATTTTCTGTTTAATCTATGGATAAGCATAGCTTCTATTAAAACTTCAAAAGACTTCAGTCGTCATGTTGTCAAAAAGTGTGAAGATAATCAAATTCTTTAGAGTCACATGCACCTTTTACCTAGGTGCTCCCAAAATATTCTCTTTTCTTTTTTAAAAGTTTGGCAACATTGTGGAGAATGATCTCTTGATGTTTGTCCCTTTAGTTCACCCTTACCAAGCACACAGTGATCTTTCTGAGTATGTAGTTTTGTGGGGTTTCTATTTTTTCTTTAAATTTTTTTTATAAGTTTTAATGTGTATTTTATTTTCTTGGTTTGGTTTTCTTTTTCAGGAATTTTTTTATCATCTGTGTTTAATTTCTTGTCTACTTTTAATATCTTGCTTATTTTTCTCTTAAATTTTAATATTCATTTAAAATTCTCCCCCCCTTTTTATTTTACTTTCTGTAATTAAGGCATTATTTTGTTTTTAATATAACTTTTGTATCTTATTCACTTATTTAATCCTGAAATACTTTTTTATTATTTCAAATTATTTCCTGAGTTCTATGGCCTTGACTTTGAATTTTCTATTTATGTATTCTGTTGTTCTATTATTTTGTTAATGTCTTATAGTTCATTTTGACATAACTTATAATTTTGATTGTCTTGAGGGCCTGTCTTTCTAGCATGTTTTCCTTGTCTCTAAGGATATTGTCATATTATTTGTTCTCTTTATTCTCATAATAATTTCAACAGAAATTTGGTTTTCTCTCTCATTTTGGCATGCAGTTTTCTTGAACTTTATAATGGAGCAGAATTTAGAAAAACTCTTCTGTCTTCCCAGAACTGCTCTTTGGATGCTTATGAATAGTGCTCAGCAATTGTGTAGCTTGCTTCCTGTGAAATCCTGGTTTTCTTTCTCTCCCCATCTTTGATCTGGGCCTTCTTCTAGGTTCATCTGTTTTTATTATCTGACTCATTTTTTATTTGATTTACAGCAATTACTCCCCAAGGTTGGGACTTGTCCTAGGTGGAATTGTTCTCTGTTCTGTTTTTAGAGCGGCCTGGTATCCTGCATCTCTTTCAGGCCTTTTTACTGCAAGTAACTTCTTTTCATTTTTTATCCAAACCCTTCAATGACAGCTACTTTTCTCAAATCAGCAGCCTGTGGTTTTAGTGAAGCCATATTGGGTCCATGGTGGCTCCTGATCTTTCAATAGACACTCTATTTCTGGCTTCCTCCTTATTCTTCATTAGCTGGTTTAACAACCATTGCTTCTCTGACCAAAAGACCTGACCAGAACAATTCTAGAGGAGGAAATTTTTATTCGAGGGTTCACGGTTTCATAGGTATCAATTCCTAGACACCAGGCTCCATTCCTTGGGGCTGGAGGTGAGGCAGAACATCATGGTGGAAGGGTGTGGTGCAGGGAAACAGCTCACATGATGATCAGAAAGTATAGAGAGGCACTCCACTTACCACATACAAAATGTATACCCCAAAGCCATATGAGCAAGGACCCACCCACTCTGGGCATGCCCAACCTGCCTTCAGTTATCACTTAGTTAATCCCAGCAGGGGATTAATTCACTGATTGGGTTTAGGCTTCATAACCCAATCATAAGACTTTGGGGACACCTCACATTTGAACCATAGCAACCCTTGATTTTCTGATACTTTGTTTAGTTTTAAAAATTATTTAATTGTTCTAATCAGTTGTACATGACAGCAGAATGCTCTTCAACTCATTGTACACAAATGGAGCACAATTTTTCACTTCTCTGGTTGTACATAAAGTAGGGTCACACCATTCGTGCAATCATACATGTACCTGGGGTGATGATGTTTGTCTCATTCCACCATCTTTCCTATCCCCTTTCCCCCTCCTCTCCTGCCCTCCCCTTTGGCCCATCCAAACTTTCTCCACTTGTCCCATTCATAAATAATTTTCAGTAAAATGGTGATGGATGGTAATCCTTTCCTCTGTGAACTGGAAATCTTCAAACTTTCTATGACATCTGCTTGAAACTAGTGCACTGTTATTCAATAATCAAGATTAGCCTTAAAAATACACATTAAATTCCCCACTGCATCCAACACAACTATTTTTCTTAAGACAGATTATGTTCAATGTTTTGTTATCTATGTTCACTGTGTAACTAAATTTATAACATTAAATTTTAAAGAAAACCAAAAAATTAAGAATGGAATAACTTAATAAAATGAGAGTTAAAGTAAAAACACCAATATTCATTGTTGTCTTGGAAAGTCTTCCTTTATTATAATCATTGAGTTAATCTTCTAAACTACCATGGGTACCCCTCTTGTTGACTCTTGCATCAGGAAAATTAAAAGTGCCGCTCAAGCCAGGAGCAGTGGAACACACTTGTAATTCCAGCAGCTCAGGAGGCTGAGTCAGGAGAATCATGAGTTCAAAACCAGCCTCAACAAAACTGAGGCAATTAGCAACTCAGTGAGACCTTTTCTCTAAATCAAAATAAAATATAAAATAGGGCTGGGGATGTTGCTCAGTGGTCGACTGCCCCTGAGTTCAATCCCTGATACACACACACAAAAAATGCTACTCATGTTTTGGTGTATTAACAGAAATAAGAACAGAGAGAGGTCATTTCTAAAATTTATGGAAAAAACCCATTTCAGGTTAGTTTCATCTAATTTTTGCTAGGGATCTTGTTTCAAGAGTTTCAGATTATATATATATATATATATATATATATATATATATATATATATATATATTCTACCTGTGAAGCTGATGAATTCAAGATGAAAATAAAACATTCAAAGACAAAGTGCAAATTATGTGTAGACACCTTCAATCCATCATGGTAACAAAGAGAGAAAAGTAACACAACATGTGCAAAAAACAGGTGATATACACTCATGGGACTTAACATTATTTGTAAACTTTAGAAATTTATGCATAAAAATGAATTCCAGATCTCAAATATTTTTAGTCAATATCTAACAAACAAATCAAAAGACTTTTGTCCTGAATCCAAACACAGTGTTTGAGTATAGAAAACCTGTGGAGGAAGGGATAACATAACATTGATGAGCTTTGTGTGGATTAAGTTTTCCACAGTTAGCAACTTTCTTTTTAAAAGAACTTCTTGTCCCACCTCAAGTTGTTTCATGGATTTTTGCCACAGTGAGAAAATGTTCAGGAATTGTCACCCAAGGGAGAGGGTGCCTAACAAGAGACACATTCCTTTACCTTGATATCCTCAAAGAGATCACTGTTAACACCAAACCCAACTTTGGCTAATAAAATCAGCACTCAGTTGTATGCCTGAGGATTGCATCTATTAATTCTATGAATTTGAGCTTAGTAAATGCCTGTCATGTGCAAAAGTTTAAATCAGAATACACCCATGCCAAAACAAGTCAGAAATTATGAAATTTAGGGCTATGAAGCTCTATCCACCTGCAGCATCATGACATACTGTATCTTTCCTTTCCACTGAGAAGAGAACTCAGCCTACAAACGGAAACTGACTGCCCCACTTGATGATGCCAGTCACTCCATTTTCTTAGCCTATCATTTTAGAAGCTGCATCAGGAGATTTAATATATTGTATTTGGAAGTTCCAGTTTTCTCTGGAAAAAAAAAGAACATGCTTTCTTGAAAACTGGCATATAATAAAGCATTGCTACTAAATTATGCTATTCTCCCTCTAATCTATTTACATGAATAGTTTTCCATGTTATAAAAGAATTGGTACACTATTTTAAAATGAAGCAAGAAAATTAAGAAAAGTGCTACTATTTAACTTAACATGATGTGAGAAATAAAAACCATAGGCTTAACACATTGGAATATTGAGTATATTTACAACCTTTTTTGAATGACCTAATCACAAGATACATCAACAAATATCATTTGGGTATGCACTGAGATCTAAATTTGTTATTAATATCTGTAAACTTTTCTTGGTCAATTTTTCTATATAAATTTTTAATGTTAAATCAAACAGGGATTTTACATTGGAAACATCCCTTCAATTTTATTAATATTTTCAACTTATTTAAAAGATATAAAATGTAGTTAATAAACCAACAAACCAACACATATACACACACATACATATATTTATAGATAAATAACCTGTGTTTAAGTTCTTATAGTGTTGCTTTGATTGTTGTGATTTATTTCTTCAACTGTAAAGTGAGCATTATAATAGAGTATAGATCATATGAATGTTTTTTTTTTTGATAATTTATGTTATTGACGTTTATTTACAAGAAGGAGTTATAAGATCATTGTAAGCCTCATATGGTTAAGGGAATACTAAAACAGATTTTATATTAGATGGCATTTTGGGTATATTATTTCTTTTAATTCTTGGAGTGATAGATTTATATTTTTCAATACACATGCAAATGGTTATGTAAGGTAGAGTTTCATATCCAAAAGAAACCTTAAGAAATCATCTGTACATCTGCTTGTCTTGCCCTACATTGTCTTAGAAGGAAGCAGATCACCTTTTCATTCAAAATCTGCAGATAAATTTTCTCAGAATGTAACTTGGTAATGTAATCAGTGTCTTACAACTCCTCCAGTGTCTAACTGAAATTCTTTGTTGTGTTTATATTCTGTTTCTGTTATTTTGGCCTCAGAAGACAAAATGAACGACTATCTACTATCTCCCATATAGCATCCCCTATATAACACTATTTGAATAAATCCTTCCCTTTTCATTCATGACGGCAGGGCTGTTGGTACCTTAATTACTAAAACAACCTGTGCATGGATAGAACTTATCTCAAGGCAGGAAATGTATTCAAGTGCCTGGAACTCAAATTTTCCAACTGATCAGTTTATACTTACTGAGAATAAAGGATGTCTTTTTAACATTCAGAAGCAGTCTGGGAGAAGAGTTCCTACATAACCATAATTTAGGCAAGATAGTTTCCTAGATTTGAAGTTGGGTATTGGTAGTTGTCTTTGGCCCTTAAAATGATATTTTGGTCATACTTTTGGAAGTAATAATTTTAGAGGAACACCATGCTCTTAAGAATATTGTGTGTAAAATTTGAACCTTCTCTTGCTTTCACTTTTCTGATCAGAATAGTATCCAACTTATAGTAGGCACTTAATAAATATTTGCTAAGTGAATTGTTTTAGTATCTCTTGGCAGTGCTTCCTGATGTAGGTAGCTTTATGCTTTGCATTTCCCCATTTATCTTTTTTTTAATTAATTTTTAATGTAGGTTGTTCAAAACATTACATAGTTCTTGATATATCATATTTCACACTTTGATTCAAGTGGGATATGAACTCCCATTTTTACCCCATATACAGATTGCAGAATCACTTCAGTTGCACAACCATTGATTTACATATTGCCATTCTGGAGTCTGTTGTATTCTGCTGCCTTTCCCATCCTCCACTATCCCCCCTCCCCCCTCCCCTCCCCTCTTCTCTCTCTACCCCCTCTACTGTAATTCATTTCTCCCCCTTATATTTTCCCTCCTTTCCCCTCACTTCCTCTTGTATGTAATTTTGTATACCCCTGAGGGTCTCCTTCCATTTACATGCAATTTCCCTTCTCTCTCCCTTTCCCTCCCACCTCTCATCCCTGTTTAATGTTAATCTTCTTCTCATGCTCTTCTTCCCTACTCTGTTCTTAGTTACTCTCCTTATATCAAAGAAGACATTTGGCATTTGTTTTTAAGGGATTGGCTAGCTTCACTTAGCATAATCTGCTCTAATGCCATCCATTTCCCTCCAAATTCTATGATTTTGTCATTTCTTAATGCAGAGTAATACTCCATTGTGTATAAATGCCACTTTTTTTATCCATTCGTCTATTGAAGGGCATCTAGGTTGGTTCCACAGTCTTGCTATTGTGAATTGTGCTGCTATGAACATGGATGTAGCAGTGTCCCTATAGTGTGCTCTTTTTAGGTCTTTAGGGAATAGACCGAGTAGTGGAATAGCTGGATCAAATGGTGGTTCCATTCCGAGCTTTCCAAGAAATCTCCATACTGCTTTCCAAATTGGCCGCACCAATTTGCAGTCCCACCAGCAATGTACAAGAGTACCCTTTTCCCCACATCCTCGCCAGCACTTGTTGCTGTTTGACTTCCTAATGGCTGCCAATATTACTGGAGTGAGATGGTATCTTAGGGTGGTTTTGATTTGCATTTCTCTGACTGCTAGAGATGGTGAGCATTTTTTCATATACTTGTTGATTGATTGTATGTCCTCCTCTGAGAAATTTCTGTTCAGGTCCTTGGCCCATTTGTTGATTGGGTTATTCGTTATCTCATTGTCTAATTTTTTTAGTTCTTTGTATATTCTGGATATTAGGGCTCTGTCTGAAGTGTGAGGAGTAAAGATTTGTTCCCAGGACGTAGGCTCCCTATTTACCTCTCTTATTGTTTCTTTTGCTGAGAAAAAACTTTTTAGTTTTAGTAAGTCCCATTTGTTGATTCTAGTTATTAACTGTTGTGCTATGGGTGTCCTATTGAGGAATTTGGAGCCCGACCCCACAGTATGTAGATCATAGCCAACTTTTTCTTCTATCAGACGCCATGTCTCTGATTTGATATCAAGTTCCTTGATCCACTTTGAGTTAACTTTTGTGCATGGCGAGAGAAAGGGATTCAGTTTCATTTTGTTGCATATGGATTTCCAGTTTTCCCAACACCATTTGTTGAAGATGCTATCCTTCTTCCATTTCATGCTTTTAGCCCCTTTATCAAATATAAGATAGTTGTAGTTTTGTGGATTGGTTTCTGTGTCCTCTATTCTGTACCATTGGTCCACCTGCCTGTTTTGGTACCAGTACCATGCTGTTTTTGTTACTATTGCTCTGTAGTATAGTTTGAAGTCTGGTATAGCTATACCGCCTGATTCACATTTCCTGCTTAGAATTGTTTTTGCTATTCTGGGTCTTTTATTTTTCCATATGAATTTCATGATTGCTTTCTCTATTTCCACAAGAAATGCCGTTGGGATTTTGATTGGCATTGCATTAAACCTATAGAGAACTTTTGGTAATATCGCCATTTTGATGATGTTACTTCTACCTATCCATGAACAGGGTATATTTTTCCATCTTCTAAGATCTTCTTCTATTTCTCTCTTTAGGGTTCTGTAGTTTTCATTGTATAAGTCTTTCACCTCTTTTGTTAGGTTGATTCCCAAGTATTTTATTTTCTTTGAGGATATTGTGAATGGGGTGGTTGTCCTCATTTCCATTTCAGAGGATTTGTTGCTGCTATACAGGAATGCCTTTGATTTTTGCGTGTTGATTTTATAGCCTGCCACTTTGCTGAATTCATTTATTAGCTCTAATAGTTTCTTTGTAGACCCTTTTGGGTCTGCTAGGTATAGAATCATGTCATCTGCAAATAGTGATAATTTGAGTTCTTCTTTTCCTATTTTTATGCCTTTAATTTCTTTCGTCTGTCTAATTGCTCTGGCCAGTGATTCGAGAACTATGTTGAACAGAAGTGGTGAGAGAGGGCATCCCTGTCTTGTTCCAGATTTTAGAGGGAATGCCTTCAGTTTTTCTCCATTCAGAATGATGCTAGCCTGAGGCTTAGCATAGATTGCTTTTACAATGTTGAGGTATGTTCCTGTTATCCCTAGTTTTTCTAGAGTTTTGAACATAAAGGGATGCTGTACTTTGTCGAATGCTTTTTCCGCATCTATCGAGATGACCATATGGTTCTTATTTTTAAGCCTGTTGATGTGGTGAATAACATTTATTGATTTCCGTATATTGAACCAACCTTGCATCCCAGGGATAAATCCTACCTGATCATGGTGCACAATTTTTTTGGTATGTTTTTGTATCCGGTTCGCCAGAAGTTTATTGAGGATTTTTGCATCTAGGTTCATTAGAGATATTGGTCTGTAGTTTTCTTTCTTTGAAGTGTCTTTGTCTGGTTTAGGAATCAGGGTGATGTTGGCCTCATAGAATGAATTTGGAAGTTCTCCCTCTTTTTCTATTTCCTGAAATAGCTTGAAAAGTATTGGTGTTAATTCCTCTTTAAAGGTTTTGAAAAACTCTGCTGTATACCCATCCGGTCCTGGGCTTTTCTTAGTTGGTAGTCTTTTGATGGTATCTTCTATTTCCTCAATTGATATTGGTCTGTTTAGGTTGTCAATATCCTCCTGACTCAATCTGGGCAAATCATATGACTTAAGAAATTTATCGATGCCTTCACTATCTTCTATTTTATTGGAGTATAAGGATTCAAAATAATTTCTGATAATCTTCTGTATTTCTGAAGTGTCTGTTGTGATATTGCCTTTTTCATCCCGTATGCTGGTAATTTGAGTTCTCTCTCTTCTTCTCTTTGTTAGCGTGGCTAAGGGTCTGTCGATTTTATTTATTTTTTCAAAGAACCAACTTTTAGTTTTGTCAATTTTTTCAATTGTTTCTTTCGTTTCGATTTCATTAATTTCAGCTCTGATTTTAATTATTTCTTGTCTTCTACTTCTTTTGCTGTTGTTTTGCTCTTCTTTTTCTAGGATTTTGAGTTGAAGTATTAGATCATTTATTTGTTGGTTTTTTCTTTTTTTAAGGAATGAACTCCAAGCAATAAATTTTCCTCTTAGAACTGCTTTCAATGTGTCCCATAGATTTCGATATGTTGTGTCTGTGTTTTCATTTATCTCTAAGAATTTTTTAATTTCCTCCTTGATGTCTTCTATAACCCATTGATCATTCAGTAACCTATTGTTTATTCTCCAAGTGATGCATGATTTTTCCTTACTTCTTTTATCGTTGATTTTCAATTTCATTCCATTATGATCAGATAATATGCATGGTATTATCTCTACTCCTTTATATTGTCTAATAGTTGCCCTGTGACATAATATATGATCTATTTTTGAGAAGGATCCATGTGCTGCTGAGAAAAAAGTGTAACTGCTTGATGTTGGGTGGTATATTCTATATATGTCAATTAAGTCTAGGTTATTAATTGTGTTATTGAGCTCTATAGTTTCCTTATTCAACTTTTGTTTGGAAGATCTGTCCAGTGGTGAGAGAGGTGTGTTGAAGTCTCCCATGATTATTGTATGGTGGTCTATTAGACTCTTGAACTTGAGAAGAGTTTGTTTGATGAACATAGCTGCACCATTGTTTGGGGCATATATATTTATGATTGTTATGTCTTGTTGGTGTATGGTTCCCTTGAGAAGTATGTAGTGTCCCTCTTCATCCCTTTTGATTAACTTTGGCTTGAAATCTATTTTATTTGAAATGAGTATGGACACTCCTGCTTGTTTCCGAAGTCCATATGAGTGATATGATTTTTCCCAACCTTTCACCTTCAGTCTATGTATGTCTTTTCCTATCAAATGCGTCTCCTGAAGGCAGCATATTGTTGGGTCTTGTTTAGTGATCCATTCTGCTAGCCTGTGTCTCTTAATTGGTGAGTTTAAGCCATTAACATTTAGAGTTATTATTGAGATATGGGTTGTTCTTCCAGCCATATTTGTTTATTTATGTTACTAAACATGGTTTGTTTTCCTCTTTGATTATTCCCCCCCACCTTTACTGTACTACCTCCCGCTGTTGGTTTTCATTGATATTTTCCATTTCCTCTTCCTGTAATATTTTGCCGAGGATGTTTTGAAGAGCTGGTTTTCTAGCTGCAAATTCTTTTAACTTTTGTTTATCATGGAAGGTTTTAATTTCATCTTCCACCCTGAAGCTTAATTTCGCGGGATACACAATTCTTGGTTGGAACCCCTTTTCTTTCAGTGTTTGAAATATGTTATTCCAGGATCTTCTAGCTTTCAGAGTCTGTGTTGAAAGATCAGCTGTTATCCTGATTGGTTTACCCCTAAATGTAATCTGCTTCATTTCTCTTGTAGCTTTTAAAATTCTCTCCTTATTCTGTATGTTGGGCATCTTCATTATAATGTGTCTAGGTGTGGATCTCTTATGATTTTGCACATTCGGCGTCCTGTAGGCTTCTAGGATTTGGGATTCTGTCTCATTCTTCAAGTCTGGGAAGTTTTCTCGTATTATTTCGTTGAATAGATTGCTCATTCCTTTGGTTTGGACCTCAATACCTTCCTGAATCCCCATGACCCTTAAGTTGGGTCTCTTTATGTTATCCCATATTTCTTGAATGTTCTGCTCATGGTTTCTTAACAGCTTTGCTGAGCTGTCTATGTTCTTCTCCAGTTGAAATACTTTGTCTTCATTGTCTGATGTTCTATCTTCTAAGTGTTCTACTCTGCTGGTAGTATTCTCAATTGAGTTTTTAAGTTGGTTTATTGTTTCCTGCATTTCCAGGATTTCTGTTTGTTTGTTTTTTATAACCTCTATCTCCCTGTATAATTGATCTTTTGCTTCTTGGATTTGTTTATGTAATTTATTGTCGAAGTGGTCAAAGTGGTCTTTCATTGTCTGATTTTGCTGTCTAATGTCTTCCTTGAGACTCCAGATCATCTGAAGCATGTATATCCTGAATTCTTTATCTGACATTCCATCTGCTGCAGATATTACCTCTTCTAAAGTTGAGTTGACCTGCATTGCTTGTGGTCCTTTCTTTCCTTGTCTTTTCATACTGATCGCGTTTCTTTCTGCTTGGTGAAACTGTTGTGTTATTGATTTTTCCCCCTATATATTTATATTGCTCTTGTATAGCTGCAAAGTCTCCCTCGCAGGCTTTGGCGGTGGCTCTGCCCCTCCTCCAATTGAGGCAATGAGCCTTCCACGCCAGGAGACCGCTGTACCTGTACTTTCGATGGGCCTGTTCTTTCGGTGGTCACAGGTCCGCCTACCTTGCAGGCGTGAGCAGCGGCTTTGCCCCTCCGCTGGCCACTAGGCCTGTTCTGTCTGTCGGTTGCAGATCTGTCTACCTAAAAGGCGATGGTGGCGGCTCTGCCCCTCCCCCGACCGGGGTGATGTATCTGGCGGGCCACTGGGCCTGTTTTGTCGGTGGTCACGGTTCCGCCTACCTTGCACACGCGTGGAGCAGCTGTTTCATTAGTGCCTGGGCACACTCTCCTTGTTTGCCTCCCTCAGTCCCTAAGTTTGTAGAGCTTGGGGCTGAGAACCCCCAGCAAATTTGCTTACCTTCTGGTAGCCACGCCCCCGTATCTGGTGCAAGAGACCTCAGTTGTCAGCACTGGTGGGAGCTGTAGCTGGGAGACCGGCTCCGCGCGGCTCCCGCCGGCTCCTGCGTCAGCACCGCCTCAGCTCCCGCCAGTTCCCGTGCCGCTGCCGCGGTTCCAGCCAGCTCCGGCCGGCTCCCTCGCCGCTCCTGCTAATTTAGAGTCCGCTGGGAAGGAATCTCTTTGGCCGATCTTTGGTGACTTCCCCTCTCTGCTATGGCGGGCCCCTGGCTCCTTGCAGGAGTGACCGAAGGGAGAGGTGGACCTGGCTTGTCTCTGGTCTGACACAATCTCTGGTTTTAGATCCCAGTTCGCTAATTCATAGAGGCTTGGTTAGATTTCCTTCCCATCCTCTCAAGGGGGGGAGCCCTTTCCTGGGTGGGCAGGGCCGTTAGCAGAGCCGGAAGGGCACGTGCCTTCTGTCGGGCCAGGCGGGGACCCTTCTGGCTGCGCTGGGCCACCGGGGGCGCCCACAGAGCCAGGCAGATGGCGCCCGCATGGCTAAGAGCCGGGCGGGGTGACCCTTCGCAGAGCGGGCGGGCCGCCAGGAGTGCCGGGATGGTGGGAGCTGTCTGCCGGCCGGGCAGGGACCCTTCTCGACGAGCAGGGCCGCTGGGGGCGCTTGTAAAGCCGGGCGGCTGCAGCCTCGTGGCTAAGAACCAGGCGGGCGGGGTGGCTGTTTGCAGAGCAAGAGCGGAATGGCGGGAGCTGTCTGCCGGCAGGGCGGGGACCCTTCTCGCCGAGCAGGGCCGCCAGGGGTGCTTGCAAAGCCAGGTGGCTGCAGCTACGTGGCTAAGACCCAGGCGGGCGGGGTGGCTGTTTGCAGGGCGAGAGCGGGGCCGCCAAGGTAGCCGGGATGGTGGAAACTGTCTGTCGGCCAGGCAGGGACCCTTCTCGACGAGCAGGGCCGCCGGGGGCGCTTGTAAAGCCGGGCGGCTGCAGCCTCGTGGCTAAGAACCAGGCGGGCGGGGTGGCTGTTTGCAGAGCAAGAGCGGGATGGCTGGAGCTGTCTGCCGGCCTGGCGGGGACCCTTCTCGCCGAGCAGGCCGCCGGGGGCGCTTGTAAAGCCGGGTGGCTGCAGCCGCGTGGCTAAGACCCAGGCGGGCGGGGTGGCTGTTTGCAGGGCAAGAGCGGGACCGCCACGGTAGCCGGGATGGCGGAAGCTGTCTGTCGGCCGGGCAGGGACCCTTCTCGCCGAGCAGGGTCGCCGGGGGCGCTTGTAAAGCCGGGCGGCTGCAGCCTCGTGGCTAAGAACCAGGCGGGCGGGGTGGCTGTTTGCAGAACAAGAGCGGAATGGCGGGAGCTGTCTGCCGGCTGGGCAGGGACCCTTCTCGCCGAGCAGGGCCGTAGGGGGCCGCTTGTAAAGCCGGGTGACTGCAGCCGCGTGGCTAAGAACCAGCCGGGTGGGGTGGCTGTTCGCCGAGCGAAAGCAGGGCCGCCAGGGTAGCCGGGATGGCGGGAGCTGTCTGCTGGCTGGGCGGAGACCCTTCTGCCCCGCTGCTCTGGGCCGCCTGCAGCTTGCAGAAGCGGCGGGTGGCCGCGGGATTGGACTCTGAGCCTGCGCTGCCGGTCAAGTTTCACTTGTCTGGGGCAAACTGTCATGTCTAATAAACTTACTAATTCTCGGCAGGTCTCCTTTCAACGGAATTTTGTTAGAAGATCCTCAGTAGGTAGAATGTAGCTGTTTTAATTGGTGTTTCTGATCCCGTTAATGTGGAGATATTGAAAGTGCAGCTTCCTCGCCGGCCGCCATGTTGGATCCCCCAGAATGTTTTATAAATAAGATTGAATAATACACATAAAACATATGAAGCAGTACGCAACATATAGATGATGGTCAAATAGTGTTACCTCAATGTCCATCAGAAGATTAATGGATAAAGAAATTGTGGTATATGTTAGGGTCTGTAAAAAAGTCAGGATGGTGCCTGGCATTTTGCCAGAGGGAGTGGTTTGTGAAGTAACGCCTGCAAGCCATTAAGTGTGGAGATTCCTTATTGGTTGACATCTGTATCTAGTTTATGTTAACTAAGATAAGTTGTGTATTCAGTAATGTATATATACCCCTCCTGTCCTACAATAAATGGCTCCAACTCCTGCTATATCAATGTACACAAGTTGCTCATCACCCCCCGGTTATTTTGCTGCAGCAGGACTGCGGCAGGTATACATACCCAATGGAATATTACTCAGCCATAAAGAGAATGGCTTTATGACATTTGCTATCAATTGGTAGATCTGGAGACTATCAAGCAACATAAATAAACCAATCCCCAAACCAAAGGTTGAATTTTTTCTTTGATATGTAGCAGGTAACCAACAGTAAGGAGGTAGAGGGAAGAAAAGAAGTTCACAGCATTAGAGCAATGGGAATGAAGGGAAGGGAGTGGGATAGGAATAGGAAAGACAGTGGAAAGAATCTGACGTAACTTTCCAATGTACATGTATGCATATGCCACAGTGAATTCTACCAGTGTGTATATCTAGGAGACTGGGGTCCTAATTCAAATAAGATATATTCCATTATTGTATGATTACATCAAAATGGACTCTACTTTCATGTATAACTAAAAAGAATCAATAGAAAAAAGAAAAGGAAAGTTAACTATTTTAATTTTTATTTTACTTTAAAAAATCACCTAGCCGACCAACTTTTAATGAGTCCAGTAGCTTTCTCACAAAGCAAATAAAATGCTTTTCACTAGAGTATTAAGAATGCATCTGTAGAAGAAGAAGCAATCGAAATCCTAAGACGTATTGTCTTTATTTATATGTATTACATATAACTTTTCAGGACATGCAGTACATTTAAGCAGAGAAATAATATTTTTTTTTTCAATGGGTTGTGGCTCAGAGGTAGAGCAATTGCCAAGCATGTGTGAGGCACTGGGTTCAATCCTCAGTACCACATAAAAATAAGTAAATAAAACAAAGGTATTTTGTTTGTCTATAACTAAAAATAATTCATATATATTAAAGATTTTTTTTAAACCAGACTTTCATTGCTTAATAAGTTTTCATGATGTGTTGATGTGTTGTTTCAACACAAAAAGAGATACTACTTATCAAAAGGCAGCCAATCATCTGGGCATGGTGGTACACCCCTGTGATTTCAGTGTCTTGGAAGATTAAAGCAGGAGGATTGCAGGTTTGAAGCCAGTCTCAGCAACTTAGTAAAACTGTTACTAAAAGTTAAAAGGGTTTGGGATGTTAATCACCCTTAGGTTCAGTACCTGGTACCAGAAAAAAAAGGCAATAAATTCTGGCCCAGGAGCAAAGACCATTCCAATAACTTTGCCCAAAGGTAGGCATGGAAAGAGAAGAGACACTCTTGCGACACTGATGCTTTGTTTATAATTCAAGTAAAAAGCCAATAGGCACATTCACAAAAAGTTGTTTTAACTAATTTGATACCTTTCTTCTTCATATTTCTCACATGACAAATGAAAGTGTTTTATTTTATCATTTATCAAGTACATGCAGTTTAAAAATACATCTTGGGGTTGGGATTTTAGTTCAGTAGTATAGTGCTTGCCTAGCATGTAGAAGGAGGCCCTGGGTGGATTTTGTACAACTGCAAAAACATGAAAGATAAAAACAGTAAATGTCTTGATAATCAAAAACTAAAAATACTTTAAGATTTGTGTTAATTTCACATTGATTTGTAACAAATTACCAAAACTCTGGATGTCTTATTCATTGTTTCATAGCTCTACAGATCAGAAATCTTGATGTCAAGTTATTGGCAGGAATCTTGCTTCTTCTGGGGGACTAGGGCGCAGACCATTTCCTTGTCTTTTCCAGGATGCCTGAATTCTTGGCTGGTGACCTCTTCATGTGTTTCTCTCATATGGAATTATTCTCATACTTTATTCTGTCCCCCTCTTCCACATTTAAGAACTCATTTAATTACACTAGTCTTACCAGAATTATTTCCAACATTTTTTTTATTTTATAGTAAACTGCTTAGCAAAATTAATTCCATCAGTTCAACACAATACCCTTTTGTCATATAATAATAAACCCCAATTATAATAAATGTTAACTTTCATTGAGTGTTCCCTGTAAATGTGCTAGTCCTTATACTACTTGCTCTAAATTATATTAACTTATACTATCCTTATTGTAACTCACAGAAGATTGTTATGTACATTTTAAAAGCAAAGGATTTGAGGCAGAAAGGCAATGTAATTTTCTTACAAATGCACCGCCAAAAATTAGCAAAGTTGAAATCTGACTGCTGGCAGACTAGCCTGAACCCATGTTTTAATGATGTTGAAATAATTGACTCTGTTCTTAAAATAATGAATGTTTTAGTATAAAACTGTTTCTCATTGTATTTACAATGTATAAAGGCTCATGATGTGTCCGTTTCATTATAGACTAAAATATATAATTTCAAGTGTTATTCTCTTGATTACTAAGCTCAGAAAGCAAGCCTTATATATGCACCAAACTTTAGAAAATAACAACAACAACAACAGAAAATGGTCACCCACACCCTATGGCTTGGATAGCCTATTGTCTAAGTAGGGGAATTAGCACTATATAAATAATCCAAAATGCATGTATTAACACAAAATATGATCTACATTATGATGGAAAATCCAAATACTAAAGTCTGTAATAACAGAAAGACCTAATTAGATTACAGATTCAGGAAAATTTTCTTTGAGATTGCATTTGTAAGTAAGTGTGTGTGTGTGTGTGTGTGTGTGTGTGTGTGTGTAACTTGAAAGACAAACTTGAAATGACCAAGAGACAAGGAGATCAGAAAACAGCTTTTTGAATTAACGGGAATGAAAGAAGAATAAGTAGAGTATAATTAATACGTGGAGAAAAATGAATAGTGGGTGAGTAAAAGATAATTAGCACTTAAAAAATAAAAAAAAAGTTCTGGGTTTTAAAAAAAATTCTAGTAAAGGGGAATGTTGAAGATCATCTTTGTAATTTCCTCAGTTTAATCTTTTCACTAGAAAATGAAACTGCCAGTAATCCTTGAAAATGAAAGAATAGTTTGGTAGGTTAGGGGGAGTTGGGTTAGAGATAAATAAATGGATTTGGAAATAGAATAGACATGTATTTGATTGCATATAAGCTGTCATAGGGAATTAGCAAGAATGAGTTTTACAGTTCTGGTCCAAACGATTATGCTGAGTTTCAATCTTGGGCATACAAGACATAAAGCTGGTGAAATAAAGCTGAAATTTCACAGGCAAGGTAATAGTCAAGTAAAGTTGGGAATTATTGGCATGGTATTTAAAGCCCTGGGAAAGAATAAAGTCATTTATAGAAAGAAGGTAGAATGAAAAGTGAAAAGACCCAGACTGAACTTTGACATTCTCTAACTGGCAGACCTAAGTTGACAAGAAAAACAGGGGTGAAAAAGATAAAAAAAGGAAAACTCAAAAGTCTGAGGAGAATATAAGGAGAATGTGGTTTCACAGTCACAGATATTAAATAAAAAAGTCCTCTTATGCTAGTGGCAAAATTTAAGATCTCTAATGATTCAGGATGTTCTTGCAAAGTGGGAAGAAAGGAGGGTCCTACAAAAGTCATTTTTTGGGGGGCTGATGAATAACCTGGAATGCAATTTTGTGACAACACTTGTAACATGACAGCACATGTCACATGACAGGTGCATGTCACATGACAATTTTTCTGAAAAGCCTAACTATAATAGCAGTAAAGAAGTAGGTTAATAAAAGATATGAAACAAGAGAATGTTTTAAATCTGTTGGTTGCTTTTTATTACTGAGGAAGAAAGGGTCAATTGCAGCCTTGTGACTTCTCCTTCCCTAGACCAGATAGGGAAAAGAATGATAAGAGAAAAAGAGATTCTTGGGGCTTGACTCAAAATGGATCAAGGAGCTAGGAATCAAACCAGAGACTGCGTTGAGTAGAAGAAAAAGTTGACCCTAATCTCCATCTTGTTGGGTTGGACTCCAAATTCCTTAATAGGACACCTATAGCACAAGAGTTAAAATCAAGAATCAACAAATGGGACATATTCAAACTAAAAAGTTTTTTCTCAGCAAGAGAAACAATAAGAGAGGTAAATAGGGAGCCTACATCATGGGAAGAAATTTTTACCCCTCACATTTCAGATAGAGCCCTAATATCCACAGTATGCATAGAACTCAAAAAATTAAACAACAAGAAAACAAATAACCCAATCAACAAATGGGCCAAAGATTTGAACAGACACTTCTCAGAAGAGGGTATACAATCATTCAACAAATACACAAAAAAATGCTCACCATCTCTAGAAATCAGAGAAATGCAAATTAAAACCACTCTAAGATACCATCACCCCAGTAAGAGTAGCAGCCATTATGAAGTCAAACAACAACAAGTGCTGGCGAGAATGTGGGGAAAAAGGTTCACTTGTACATTGCTGGTGGGACTGCAAATTGGTGCAGCCAATTTAGAAAGCAGTATGGAGATTCCTTGGAAAACTGGGAATGGAACCACCATTTGACCCAGCTATTTCCCTTCTCGAACTATACCCTAAAGATCTAAAAAGAGCATACTACACAGCTACGTCAATGTTCATAGCAGCACAATTCACAATAGCTAGACTGTGGAACCAACCTAGATGCCCTTCAACAGATGAATGGATGAAAAAAAAGTGTGGCGTTTATACACAACGGAATATTAAGCAGCACTAAAAAATAACAAAATCATATCATTTGCAGGGAAATGGATGGCATTAGAGCAGATTATGCTAAGTGAAGTTAGCCAATCCCTAAAAAACAAATGCCGAATGTCTTCTCTGATATAAGGGGGGTGTCTCAAAACAGAATAGGGAGGAAAAGCATGAGAAGAAGATTACCACTAAACAGGGACGAGAGGTGGGAGGGAATGGGAGGGAGAAGGGGAATTCCACAGAAGAAGGAAGGAGACCCTCATTGTTATACAAAACTACATATAAGATGGTGTGAGGGGAAAGAGAAAAAAAGAGAGAAATGTGTTACAGTAGATTGGGTAGAAAGAGGTGATGAGAGGGGACGGGAGGGGAGGGGGGGAAAGGAAGGGCAGCAGAATACAACAGACACTAGTATGGTTATATGTATAAACGTGGCTGTAAAACCAATGTGAAACTGCAATCTGTACACGTGGAAAAATAAGAATTCATACCCCATTTGAATCAAATATATGATATGTCAAGATCACTGTATTGTCTTGAGCAACTAATAAAAAAAGAAAGAAATCAGTGGTTGAGAGATTCAGGTTTCTCAATAAAGCCCAAATCTCCCTGTGTCCTCTGAATCCTAGAGCTTAGGCAAACCTATTTTTGAGCCAGCTTTGACCTGTCTGTTAACACATAGAGGCAAATTAGGGTGCACAGAAGTTCATAACAGCATTTATGATAAAGCAGGTCATGGTATGACTGTAATAGGATTTAAATATGAAGTCTCCTAATGACAAAGTGCTACAATATCAACAAATTTTTCCCAGACTTTAATAATATCCCAAAATAAATAAGGAAATAAATAAATAGCAAAGTATAATAACCACACGCACTTTGAATATATAGACAACTTATTTACAACAGGATTTGTGAGGTGTTATATTTTTAATAGTCTCAAAATATAAAACATAAAGCATGTGACCTAAATTGCAAATGAGCTCAGAATAATTAAAACATAATGTTAACTTTAATCAGTTAAAATATATTTGTATCTATGGACAGTGGAACTCATGGTATTTTAGCCCTGGTTAAGAAACAAAACTAAGAACTGTATGTCACAAATACATTTTTTAATAGCATGTTACTAATGTAGTTTAACTTCAAATTTTAAAAAATCCTAACTTGAGAAAAACCCATAGTTTGAAAAAGAGAAGAAGGTCTAGGCAACACTAAAATCATGGTTGGTTGCATTTCCCGTTATTCTACTTAAGGTCCTGTGCTTTATATACTATAACTGATGCTTGTCATATGGAAGACTTTAAGAAAAAAAAAGGGGGGAGGAGACAAATTGGAGTTATGTGATAAGCTTATCTTATAAATCACCTAAATCAGCTAAAAACATTAAAACAGTTATTGAATAAACATAATTAGAGTCTGTTGTTGGACTTGTCTTAAATCTGCATGATTAATATGAATACATTAGTGAGAAAGAATATGGCAACATAATTGAGGAAAAATTACTAAGTTGCAGAGAAATAATGTTGAGTTGTATGTAAAAACACAGTTAATTATTGTATTATAATTAACGTTTGGTGGCGATTACTTTTACAAAACAGAACAAATGTAAATTAACTGTAACTGAAGTAAGTTATGTATTGTATAGTATCATCATTATATGGTCATAAATATCTACTCTGATTAAAAAAAAACAGAACCATTCTCAGATTAATTGGAAGTCAATTTTGTCATCATAAATTTTGTGTGGATCCCAGATGAGATAAATACATGTGTGGTGATAAAAGTAAATGATAATGCTAATTAGCTAATATTTAAACTTAACTTGGTGTTGAATCATCTTCTTGAATAGATGTGGATTAAAATAGTAGCAAAATGAAACACAGTTATCTAAAAATGCAGAAAATACAAACTAATAATATGCTTCATTAATAATGAAGACATGTTTATTAGTAAAGGATGATGGGGTTCCAGGGGAAAGACTCAGGAATGAAAGAAACAGTGATATCTGATATTAAATTCCTGACTCAAGGACGGACTATTTCATGACATTATCATCTTCCTCAGGTGCAGCAAATACTGATTGACAGAACCGTGACGTTCATATCCATGTGGTAAAGAAGAGTTCCTCTGGCACGTGAGGAGATGGAAAGGAAGTCATCAGATCACCCCATGTTTTCTTTCTTGGGAGTTTATAATTTTTTGCTTTTTACTGGCCTCTCCAATGAGTTTTGTGTTTTAGCTACTTTGCAAAATCTACCTAAACACAGGTTTAGAATTATTATGTATTTAAAAAATGGCAACTTCACTTTGAATTTTAGTAAATAGAATTGGTGGCAGGATTATGATCATTTGTAGTACTATATCAATGATCTTGGACTTTTTTTTAGTCTAGTTCTTTGTTCTAAATATTAGAAACACTGCTATCTTTTATTTTTAGTTTTCATTGTTTTATTCACAGATGCCTTTTCATTCTCCTTTGCTCACATGTAAATATTTGACAGTTAATAAAAATGAGTGCTTTGATTTGAATATAATTGTTTCATAAATGAGTATATATATATATATATATATATAACTTTAACCACTTACTATACAAGATCTTCTTAGAAAAAAATCAATTACAATTAAAATGAACTTTTGACACATTTTATTTTAATTGGTAGTATATAAATAAGAGTACACTGTCACCCCTTTCGGTCATATTTGTTTTTCTATTACATAAAAATCATTAATAGAAACACGTACTTGCAATTCAATTCTTATTTGAGACTTATGTTCTATTTTAAGATAGTGCATTCAAACCCAAAACTTCAAAAATGGTCACTGCAAATTAACTTTGCAGAGAAAGCCACATGAGGAGAGTCAGCAGAACAAAAAAACAGGATATTGAGGTGAATGCTTCCCAAAAAGTGAATGAGGAAGAGCACAACAGGAGGTGGGTTGGAGAAATCATTCAAGAGCCCAGAAGCCCCCCTTTGGGGGCAATGAAATGTAGTCATAGGCAGAAGAAACCTACAAAGCACTGTGGTGAGCAAACAATTAGACATAGATTCTGTCCAAAGAGAAACAAGGCGTTATCCATAAGCAATAGAACTGCAGATAATGGAATCCACCCCAGGAATGGCTGAGACAATGCGGCGCAGGTTCATGTAATAGCACTTTCAAATACACACACATGCTTTTAGAAAATAACACTATTAGCCTTAGCATCTCCAGCTAGCAGGATCAAATATCACACACAAAAATAAAAGTTTTGAAGTAAAGACTAAAGTCTTGTCTGTTTTCCAGTGATTTGTCTTCATCTACTGAGGAACACAGGCTACATGTTTTCCGGTTATCTCTTATTGCCTGTGCTCTGTGGTCTGCAATGCACAGTTCATAGTTTTGATTTATGCTTTTAATGCACTAAAAATAAATATAATTCATAGAATTTAAAAATATCTGAACATAGTCCATTTGGAATACCTACCTTTGAAGTCACAGGTTTATTTTAAGAATATGTGCATTCTGCTTTGCTATAGGAATGATTACAAGCGATGTGTAATTAAACAGGTATCATTCTGTAATGAAAACATGGAAAAGTTAAACTTTGAAAAATAAATTGATTAACATGCAATATCTCATCATTAGTAAAGTACAATATAAGCACTGGTTTAATATAGACCAAATAAGAGATGCAAGACACAAACTCTAGACAGAGAAACTGTCACAAAGAGCCTAATATTCCCCCAGAATATTATTGGAATACCTAGTAATAAACTGCTGTTTTTTTTTTTGGAATTCTGTTTACCATTCAAGTTAATCTCAGTAATATTTTGAAGCTCACCCTTATATAAAACTATGACTGTAATAGTTCTTGAAAATTCAATTTTCCAGACATATTTTCTTATTATGTGATGTTTTAGTCAGCTTTCTATTGCTGTTATGAAACCACTGAGATAATAAACATAGAAGGAGGAAATAATTATTTTGACTCATGATTTCTGGGGGTTCAGTCCATGATTTATTGGCTCCACTGCTTCTGAGGCCTGTGGTGAGACAGAACATCATCATGTAGAGGAGTAGAGGACACAGTCCTACAAAGAAATGCATCTCAGGCATCCAGGAAGCACAGAGAGAGGAAGGGCAGGAGTCTCATTACCCCTTCGAGAATGTGCCCCTCGTGACCTAACTTCATTCCCCTAGGGCCTACCTCCTGAAAGTTCCACCACCTCCCAGCAGTGCTACAGGTTGGCAACAAAGGCCTTTGGCAAATGGGCCTTTGGGGATCATTTAAGATCCAAATGGTAACACTGGCTAAATCTTTGTGTCACCTTATACTCATATATTCATAATAGGAACTGATAATTCCCCCAAATAACAATCTTTTATCAATAATTATGAGAGTACAAAAGCCTTATTAAGCTTTTCTCTTTACGTGTAGAAGAGATGGAATCCTGTCTTAGCTTATTCAGGCTCTTATAACAGAATTCAGCACATGGTTGGCTTCAACAACCATTTATTTCTCACAGATCTCAGACCTATAAATCCAAGATCAGGAAGCCAGTGTGGCCCACTTCCAGGTTGCAGACTTCTTCTTGATGTTTCCTTTCATGGTAGGGCAGCAGAAAGATCACTCTAAGGTCTCACTTATAAAGCCACAAATGTCATTCATAGGAGCACCAATTCATGAGGTAATCAATTCCCAAGGACTTTACCTCCTGATTCCATAACTGTGAGAGTTAGAATGTCAGCATATGAATATAGGGGGACACAGATGTTCACTCTACCAGGAACACATAGGAAACTCATGCAACATTTTTCCATAAAAACAAATCTTTATATAGAGCATAAATTTTAGTCTCCTATTGACCCAGACCAGGACTTAAAAAAAAAATAATTGCTCTTCTAATGATGCTATGGTGATTCTTCTCCCTTCTCTGAAATGTACCTATAATAGCTGGGAAACAGGAAACCATGAGTTTAGATTAAGAAATTCTGGTTCTCAAGTCCATGAATCGTAAGTGTTTTAGGAATATATATTGTGACTAAGAAATGGAGAATTTTTTCCCCCTTGGAAAACAGATCCAGCATTAGAAAGGAGGAGGAGTTGTTATTAATCAAAATTTTAAAAATGGTGAGAAGATTTGGCCATGTATTTACTATCCACAATGGAAGCTAAAATATCTTGATAAATTTTTTAAGAAGCAGAAATCATGAAAAATAATATAAGTGGATGCTTACCCTATTCTCAGTGTTTGACATGAACTCCACCGCCCCCGTAACTTAATTCTTAAATCACCTCTAAGAAGTAGGTACTACCGTGATCTACATTTATAGATGAGGAAACTAAGGTAGTAAAATATTAAAGAACTTTTGAAATATTTACCAGAAGTAAATTTGTCATAGGTGGTTAGTGGCGTAAGCCAGGCTTTTAACTCAGGCTGACTGACTTTTATTAGTAATAAAAAGACATTTTAAGCACTGTTTAAAGAGAATATGCATCTTTAGCTAATTCAATTCCTGGTGACTTGCAATTTTATTCATCTTAAAAGAAATACATTTTAATTTTAAATGATTGTGTTTTCCTGTTGTTTAAATCATAAAAATTATAGCATCTTGCAAATCACTGGGCAGCACTTCTTCTTCCTTTGGAGAGCTTTAAAGCTGAGGCAAAGAGCATTAATAATAAAATAGCCATGTGCCATGTAAGCTCCTGCCTGTGTGTCTCTCTTTGTGCATCTGAGAACCTAACTCCATGCACCTCTTAGGATCATAAAGCAAACTTCTTTACACTCAAAACTGCTATCAGCTACTGTCTCAGCTCAGGATGTCAAAACAAAATCTAAACCTTGAGTGGCTTAAGCAACAGAAATCTATTTCTCAGAGTTCTGGAGGCTGGGAAGTTATGATCAAGGTGCTGGAAACCCCTCTCTTATCATCTGTGCTCACTTGACTTCAAGTTCTTTGTTCTTCTTTTTTCTTCTCTTAAGGGGGAAGAAGCTATCTTCTGGTCTCTTCTCATAAGAACACAGATTCCACCATGTGGACCCAAGATCATGACCTTAGCTAAGCCTACTTACTTCCCAAAGGCTTCATTTCCATATACATCACATTGGGAGTTAGGGATTTAACATAAGTATTAGGAATGAGACACGATTTATTCTATATCGATGATGGTAGGGAATAGATATTGAAGTTATTGTAATTTAATGCTGGTTAAAAGATCAATTGAGAAAAAAGTAAATAAAAAATTTAAATACCATAAAATCAGTGAATGAAATAGCCAGCAAAGATAGAAAGCAGGATGAAGAGTTGAAAATTAAGTTATGATATTGCTGACATCCCTGGATTGGAGAAATGGCTCCTGATGTATGAATAAATGTGGGAAGAAAATGACTAAGAGCATCAAAAAAATTTTAAGAGTTTAGTTTATAGTAAGGACAATATAAGAAGAATTTTATACAGTTGCTAAAAAGTTAGTATGATAGCAGAATTTATCTAGAAATAACTATATTCAAAACTAAACATTTTTCCCCATAAAGGGTATTTTTCTGTACTTGCTACCTTGATTAATGAAAATATTACTTCTCCACTTTGATAACAAAGAAACTCAAAGCCATATTCTTTTTTAAAAAAAAATTATTTTTTTCCACATTCTTCATTGGTACATTATAGTTGTACATGTTGATGGGATTTGTTGTTACATATTTGTACATGCACACAATACAACATTATAATTTGGTCAATATTATTCCCCAGCACTTTTCTAGTCCCTGGTCCCCAATAATATTGGTTCCCCCCAATATTATTCCCCAGCACTTTCCTAGTCCCTGGTAGTAATCTTTCTCTGGTTTTCATTGGATACCAGACACCCCCACCACCTTTTTTTTTTAAACTTCCTAGCTTCCACATATGAGAGAAACCTATGACCTGTGACCTTCTGAGTTTGGTTTATTTTACTTAACATAATGGTCTCTAGTTCCATCTATTTTCCTGAAAAATGACATAATCTTGGAATTTTTATGGTTGAATAAAATTTAATTTGTATATAGACCACAATTCTTTTATCCATTCATCCACTATGAACACCAAAACAGTTCCATAGTTTGCTTATTGTGAGTTTTGCTGGTATAATGCCAGTATCACTGTCATATAAGATGACTTTATTTCTTCAGGATGAATACCAAGGAGTGGTATATATGGATCTCATGGTGGTTCCATGCCTAAGTCTTTTGAGAAAACTCCATAGTGATTTCCATAGTGGTTGTACTCATTTATAATCCCACCAACAATGTAGAAGTGTTCTTTGTCTTCCACATCCTCTCCAGCATGTATTATTACCGTATTCTTGATGACTACCATTTAGACAGGTGTGAAATGAAATACCAGCATAGTTTTGATTTGCATTTTCTTTATTGTTAAAAATGTTGAACATTTTTTCATAAATCTGTTGGCCGTTTGTATTTCTTCTATTGAAAAGTATTTCTTCATTTGGGCATTGTTTAATGAGAAATGATCTGAAATTGGTATAGCTTCAAATTAGTCTTATTAACATTTCAATGTCAAAATAAATGTTGATTTTATACAGAAATAAACAATGTAAATTCAGTTTGTAGATAATTTAATAATGCTTATGCTACCAGATTATCAAGTATATTCCTGAAAGGTAGAGTCCTTCATGTGCATATTATGTCAATGAAAATATAATGATCTTTTTACAATTTTACAACTCTGCTTTTTACTATAATATTTCCACAGAATGGCTTCTGGCCTCATACATTTCAAATATTGTATATCTTTTACTTATATTCTTCAAATGCCAGAAGGTAGTGTGCTCTTTTAATAAGAGGCATTAATTATGAATTCCTACTTAAACTAAATAAGATTAACAATGTGGGGCTGGGTTGTAGCTCAGTGGTAGAGCTCTTGCCTAGCATGTGTAAAGCACAGGGTTTGATTCTCAGCACCACATATAAATAAATATTGATAACTAAAAATTATTTTTAAAAGATTAATAATGTATTTACTCAGAATGAATTTATGTGAACCAAATAACAATCATAGTAAAAACTAGCAGTCACAATCATTGGGAGGGTTCTTATCAGGCATGGTTGTAAGTAAGCCTTATTCATATATTAACTGATATATACATCACAGCAACCAATCTGTTTTTATTATTCTCATGAGGAATGTGAGGCACATCAAGACAAAACTCTTGCCTGAGGTAACACAGACAGTGAATAGCAGAGCCAAAATTTGGTCACAGACATTCTTGTACCCAAGGCCTTTCTGCTTCTGTATCTTAAAGTCCATTCTAAAACTATACACAAGATAGATCCTGTGTTTTTATCTGGCGAAGATTCTGGCTAAGTACTTTCATACCTATGGGCATGATCTCTCTGGTAAAAGGAAACTCATATTTAATAGGATGCTTTTGTGTTATCAAAATGTGCGTCTAGGGCTGGGGTTTGTGGCTTAGTGATAGAGTGCTTGCCTAGCACGTGTAAGATAATGGATTTGACCCTCAGCACTACATAAAAACAAATAAAAATAAAGATATTGTGTCCATCTACAACTAAAACAATATTTAAAAACCAAATGTGTGTCTAGGTATTTTTGGTTTTAATTCTCATGACAGCCTTGCTTTAATCATAGGAATACATCTTCCTGGTTAACTAATTTTCTACAGGATTTTAATTCTCTTCAAAGCATGAACGTTACTATCTAGTTGTAGAATTATGATTTTCAGCCTTATTTATCTTTAAGTGAAATGTCAGGATGGCGAGTTATTCAAATATATGTTTTCATCCAAGTATGTAAGTACACTGCTGTTGAATGTCTTCCTAAGACTTGGTCCCCAGGGTGGCATAAATGGGAGGTGCTGGAATCTTTGAAAAGTTGGCCTCCTGTCAGGTCCTGAGGTCAATTGAGGCATACTTGAAAAGGGAATATGGAACCCTGATGGCTTCCTCATCTCTTTTGCTCCCTGGCTGGTGATACAAGCTGGTTTTTTCCTCTATGCTTTACAAGGCGCTGCCTCATCAGAGGACCAAAGTAACAGGACTATCTAATCATGGAATTCAACTTCCAAAACCCTGAGGGAAAAGCACTGTTCTCTTTATAATTAAGTGCCCAGGTATTTCATTATAGTGACACAAAGTTTTCTAACAAGTATACTCAGAGACATACATGTGTCTATGTGTGAGTACATGTATGTATATGTACATATACATATATACAGATATATAAACAATATGTGCTAACTTGTTTTAGCTTCCTATTGTATAGCAGAATACTTGATTCTCTTGGAAGAAGAGATCAAAACATATATATGGCCTAAAAAGTATCATGAATCTAGTCGGCATTCAAAAATGAGAAATAATGAAATTGAAGACTTACAAGAAACGATCTATAATCAACTCAAGTAATTGCACCAAGTTGTGGAAACATGCATTTCTTAGATGCTATTTTTAGTCCTTTCTAACATCCTTCATTAAGTTAGATCTCAACAAAAACCATATAATTATAAAATTACCTTGAATTACTAAGGAAGAGCTTGACATAAAGCAATTTCAGATAACTGTGCCCAATTTAAATTTATGTAAGTCACTACCTAAAAAGTTTCTATTCCTTCTTTTTCATAGAAGTGAACCTTTAAGGGTTATTTCAAATAGTGGTGCTAGATATTTCCACAGATAAATTTGACCTATTTCACTTATATATAATTTAAATAAGTACAGCAATTTAAATTGTGTTTGCAATTAAAGGCAAAGATGCACTGAATGAAGTCTATGAACAATTACATATACACATTTGTATCTACAAAATATTTTATTGCTTAAAGTAGCCTTTTAAGTACTTTAAAATATCAACATAATTGCTTTGCATATTAATCCTTCAGAAGACTCAGAACCTATCACAAACTAAAAGAGACTAAGGAGGAAGGACAACTTAATGCAATATGGTTCCCTGGATTTGACCCAAGAACAGAAAAAGGGCTTTAATGGAAAAACTGGTGAGATTCAAATAAAGCCTGCAATTGAGTTAACAGCTATGTCCTAATGTTATATTCCAAATTTAATAAGATGGTACCAGTAGGAGAAACTGGAACTTGCTGAGGCATATTTGGAAACACTTACTATGATCTTTACAACTTTTCTGTAAATTAAAAGAAACAATCTAAAACACGATGTTTATTTAAAAAATGCACGATAACTGCAATGTTATTTAAATTCTTCCCCAATTTAACTTTATTTATATATTTTAAATGTGTTACTCCAAACTCAAAGATTACACATTTGAAACTCTGTTCTTCGGGAGCTGAACTGGCTAACAGGCTGTGTTTTTTCACAGCAGAAGAGCTTGACAGACAGCTGGATCTGTAGGTGGTATCCAATATACAGATTTGGTCTTAGGTGTTAGGAGCTCATGGAATGCTTGCTACTGTAAAATCACCAGGACCATCTACCAAAACCTGACAGTAACAGGCCCCAGAGAGATTGAAATAATGTGAAAATATTAGAAATTCAGAGAATACTAAAAGAAAGAAGTCTCATTTTGCCATACTATCCTGTTCTGTGCAATTAATATTTTATACTATACATGAGTAAGTTACCTAATCTTTTCTAGAATCCTGTGTTGTTTCTCTTGCTATCTATACATTACAAACAGATGGTTTTAAATGTTTTTAAACAGGAATAATTTTTAAATATTTAGAAGAAAGTTCAGGTCATGAAACATAAAGGCCTTTAAAACAAAAATCTAAGGAAACACTGCATTTGATTTTGAAGTTACTGCTGTTGCTATTCTCTCCCTTGTAATGGGGACATGGTGACCTCTTTGCTTCAAGAAGATTGTGTGCTCAATGATAGCATCTTTTGCTCTCCATGGCCTAACCGTGAATGGAATGCCATTTCCTTTTTAAAGTTTGGTCTTCTTATTTAAACAACATAATCCTAAAATAAAAGTATAATTAGGAAAAGGACACATAGGTTCAAAAATCTTTAACTGAAACATTTGGAATCATATTTCTTAGAGAAATCTTAATTTTTCAAAATTTACAAAGGCAATTCATTGTTTATATTGTGTATAACATTTGTGCCTAATATTTTGAAAACAATGTCCATGTACATTAATGTTCTGTAGCAAAATTTTTGAATATTCACACTAAATAGAAATTCTAAAGACTTCATGCAATTCACCTGATTAAATTCCATGCTCAATTATAAGTATAAATTAGCGCCAGGTTTCATGTGAGTTTTAAAAGTTTGGCCACATATCAGGTTTTTCATAGCAAAGTCCCAAATTTTATCTATTGTCTGAAAGTACCATTTGTGACTGTAGAGCTCCCAGGTTAAATCACAAACGACATTCTCATCATAGGAAAAAACTGTCTGGAGTAGGAGTTCTCTAGTGTTTAACAACACTCAGATAAAACATCTAAATCAAAAAGCCAGGAAACTTAGGCTAAGTGAGAGATACATGTTGTATCAATTGTAAGCAATAGGTCATGCTAATGTGATTTAGTTTTCAAAATCAGAATAATTCATATAATTTTAACATCACATGATTCTCCAGAAATATATATGTGCATACACACACACACACACACACACACACACACACACAAACACACACGTACTGTGTGTTTCTATTTCTGTTTATAGTTTCTGCTCCCCATAAACAACCAATTATAAAATTGTAGTTTAATTTTTTTCTTTTTAACTTTTTGCTGCTAGGGATTAAAACCAGGAATTCACATATGCTAGGCAAGTAATCTAACACTGAGCTCCATCTTCAGCCCTTTCATTTTTCAGTTTAAGAAAAGGTCTATCTAAGATGCTCAGGCTTGTTATCCTCTTGCCTCAGAATCCCAAGTAGCTGGAATTATAGGTGTGCACAATTGCACCTAGAATTTTCATTATTTTAATAGTTATTTCTTAAGCATTTACCACACAACTTCCCTTGTTAGCTGCATAGTCTGTGAAGTAGTAAATGACATATACAGTTAATAGGCAAATTATATAACATGTTAGAATATAAAAGTAGTATGGAAAAAGTAGTGCAGGTATGTTATTGGAGGTTTCAGGACACAGGCTATAACCAGAATATCAGAAAAAGACCAACTTAGAGGAGGAAAAGTTTATTTTGAGCTCAGAGTTTTCAGGCTTCAGTTCATGGTCTGCTGACTCCATTGCTCTTGATCCAAGAAGAAACAAAACATCATGACGGAAAGGCAAGGTGGAAAAGCACCGCTCACAATCTGGCTGTCAGAAAACAGAGAAAAATGGAGGAAGGGGTTACAGAAAAGATTAATCCTTTTAGGCTATGCCTCTAGAGACCCACATCCTCTAACCATATCCCACCTGCCTGCAGTTACCTCCCAGTCAGTCCACTCAAACTAGGATAGACTGATTAAATTCTCATAATTCATGTTAATTTTTTATATTATAATCATTTCACCTCTGAATATTTTATATTAACCCAAGAATTTGAGAGGAGCAATTTATACACAAACCATAGAAATATACAATTAACAATAAGGTATTCTGGGTAATCTTCCCTAGAAAATATGTAACTGAGAAACATTTTGAAGATGAAAAGCCATAACGATATAAGTGGGAGAGTATATTACCAAGCCTATTGTCTTTAAAATACCAACAGACTTAGAGAACAATGCATTCCTTTATGAACTCTGTTTTTGGTATTGAATATACAATAGCTTTGCCCAAGCCTACTTGTACAGATTTTTCTCTTATGTATTATTATTGAAGTTTTATAACTTTAGATGTATTATTGATTTTCAAGTAATTTTAGTACATATGTCTAAGCATAGAATTTTTTTGCATTATCAATACCCAACTGCATTAGCACAACTCATTGAAAAGGCTATAATTTCTTCTTTATGTTGCCTATATACCTTTGTAAAAATCAGTTTTCATATAGTGATTTTATTTCTACATTTTTATTCTGTTCTGCTTATCTATTTATCCATCTTCACACCAATGACATTCTGTTTTAATCACTGTAATTCCCACATATTTTTGCCCTTACATATTAAAAGCCACAGAAAGTATTATAGTCATTTTGAAAAACAACTAATTATCTTCATAGATTTCATAATAAGGAAAAGCAATCTTTGCATTTACCTATATTGTAACTGTTTCTAGTGCTTTTCATTTTTATTATAGGTCAGATATTTATCTAGTATCACTTTTCTTCTGTCGGAAAGAATCCCTTTGGTATTTCTTGAAGTGTGAAACTTCTTGTGTGGAATTCTTTCAACTTTCATAAATCTAAAAATGTCTTTATTTCACCTTCAGTTTTTGAAAATATTTCTGCCAGCTACAGAATTCAAGGTTGGGAGTTTATTTTCTTTTTCTTTTTTTTTTAAGGTGTTGCTCTGCCAGTTCCTTGTTTAACACAGTTTACAACAGGAAATCTGTCATCTTCATCTGTTCCTCTGTAAGGAACGTGTCTACTTTCTATTGCTGCTCTTAAGAATTCATTTGTATCTTTTGTATTAAGTAATTCAAATGTGATGGGCCTTGGAATCATTTTATTCTACAGAGAATTTTTTTTTTACTTGTTCTCTTATTTGACTTTACTGTTCCTGGTATATATCACAGAGTTTCAGGTATAATGTTTTTAAAGTCAATTCTTATATCTACTAGGATAATTTTCCTATTCTATCTTCTTTGTCTATGAATATCAGAAAAAAGGTCAAGTTTTACCAAAATGTCATTTGAATTTCAATTGGAATTATACTGCATCTAAATATCAATTATGAAAGAAATGATATTCCCCAAGACATTGTCTAATCATTAGTTATTGAGATGTTACTTACTGCAATAAAAATAATACCTTATATGTTTCTTTTCTTTTGTGTTTTAAATGCACCTCTTTGCATGTCTGTAAATACTTTGGCACCTCAGTGAATTCTCAATCAATTTTTTCACAATATCCACACATTAGTTTTTTCTTTTCATTTTTATAATACTTATTTACAATTACAGATGATACTAGAAAGAAAGAAAAGGGTATATTTTTTAAAAAAGATTGGAGTGAATCTATATAATTTTATTTCAGAGATTAAAGATGGTTGAAATCTTTAAGAAGATGTACATTATCAGGTTAAGTATTTTAATAAGCAGATTTTTAAAATGGTATTTTTCATTGCTTTTCTTACATTTATTGAGATGATCATATATATATATATTTTACTTTAATCTGTGGCTACAGTAAAATGCTAAATTTTATTAAACTGCCTAGGTATTCCTAGGTTGATATCAACATCCCATAATTCATTGATATTTGCCACATGATTGTATTATGTTTGTTTTAACCCTTTAAAAATTTTGTTGTTGTTGTTTTTTAATCTATGTCTATAAATGCAACCATGAAATCAATCATCCTTTTTTGATTTATCCTTTATTTTTTTTTTCTATCAGGAATTGAACCAAAGGGCACTTAAACACTGAGCTGCATCCTCAGCTCTTTTTATTTTTATTTTTTTAATTTTTATTTGTCTTGCTAAGTTGCTTAGGGCCTCTTTAAGTGGCTGAGGCTGGCTTTGAACTTGCAATCCTTCTGCTTCAGCCTCCCAAGCCACTAGGTTACAGGCAAGCATTACCACCGTCAGTCACATTTGTCCAATTTTGTTAGAAAAGTTTTCTAAGTTGGGTGCATTAGCTTTTGTTGGTATTCAATCAGAAATAATTTTTTATAAAGAATGATCTGCTTCCTAATACTTTGACACAACTTACATTATACCATGTCAATCATATGTCCTTTTCAGAAATGTACCAAAACATTGATTTAACTTATTAAATGGTTATACTCAATCATTTTAAAAATGTATTTTCTTTATTTTTCCAAGAAAATTTTCTATTTAATATGTTTCAAAAATATTAACATATATTAATTCATACTATAATTTTTTATCTTAAAATATTTTCTATAACTCTAATAATGTCCCATCTTTAAAATTCCTCATATTATTTACCACTTCTCACTTTTGTTTATTGATTATCTTCAACAAAATATATTTTATTTATTTAGTCACATAAAGGAATCAACTTTTGACTATTCTATTCTATTGTATCTTTGTTTAATAAACTATTAATTTCATTTACAATATTTTCTTTGTGTACTAACATTTTAAATCACATTAATCGGCTCATTATTCTTAATGCTATCATTTTATTTTAAACATTTGGTAATAATTTCCTCTAAGTATTTTTGGCACTGTATTATTAGTATTATATTATCAAGTTTATTAGTAAGAATTTGCTGTGGTTTCAATGTGTCTCCCCAAAATGACATTTGTTGTAAACTTTGTGCCTAATGCAACAGTTTGGGGATATGGGGCCAAAAGAAAGCTCTTTAGATCATGAGAGCTCCATGCTCATGAGTAGATTAATGCCAATTATAAAAATCTTGAGTCTATGAGTTTAATCCTTTGCCCTTTCTCACCCTCTCTTTTGTCTTTCTGCTATGCAGCCATTTAATCTAGGACTTCCTAACTTGCAGAATCATGAGCCAAATAAATTTCAGTTCAATATAAGTCACCTAGTCTTGGGAATTCTGTTGGAATAGTGTGCGCATGCATGCACACGTGCATGTGTACACACACACACACACACACACACACACACACACACACAAAACCTAAGTTAGAAAATCCATTCTGAGAAGTATGGTAGTTGGTGTAATGATTACCTAAAAATATGGAATTATCTTTGAAACTGGACAGGGAATAGAAGGTGAAAAAATTTGGAGGGGAATTCTAGAAAAAGTCTAGGTTATCATCAGTGTAACCATAAGAGTAATTCTGGTAAGTGGTCATAACAAAAGAGATATAGGGAAAGACTTATCAAATAATATTAGAAATATTGAAAGTTAAGGATTTTTTATGAGATCTTAAGACAAAAATGTAGGAATTGGGTATTGGGAACTGAAGTATAGCCCCCCCCCCCCGCATTATGAAGTATCTAAGAACTTTGTGGAATTGTATACATGCATGAGCAGTTTATGAAAGACAGAATTTAGGAGCGGTCAATAGGATATCTGAAAGAAGAAATTTCTAAGCAAAATATTGAAGGAAGTGGGTTGTAACTTTTAAGTGCATCGTGTAAGGTTTGAGAGGAGAGAAATTATTTAAAGACAGAACTTTTAATTTAAAGGGATATAGCATGAAAAATTTGTAAAATTCACAGCCAGGCCATGTGAAGAGTGAAGAGGTATGTAGGAGATCCAATCAAGGTCAAGGCTGTCTTTGCTAAAGAGATTACTATGGATAGAAAGGAGCCAATTGCCATTCATCAGGACAGTGGGGAAAAGACCTGAAGACATTTCACAGATCCTTGAAGCTTCCCTTCTTATAAGGGGCCCACAGTAAGACCTTGAGTGTGAGGTTTCCTCAGAGGCAGGTTTCCGTGGAGGGCTTTAGCACAGTTTCACCTTGGTACAATGACCATTAGCCATCCCAGCTGTTTATTTATCATTTATCTATTTATTATTTATTTATTATTTGTGTGGTGCTAGGATTTTAACCCAAGGCTCATGAGTGCCAAGCAAGCATTTCACCATCAAGCTACATCCTCAGCCCCTAGCCATCCCAGCTATGATTGAAGTAGACCTGGCTACAGATTGACCCCACTGCACTAGGAAGTATAAGCCATAAAATTCGGCAATCCTACATAGTGTTAATGCTACAAATGTGCAGAATGTAAGAGCCTTGGAGTCATAGAAGTCACCTAGATTTCCATGTATGTCATAGACAGCCTTGGAGCTCAAGCAACGACTTTTCACAACTGTAGAGCCATCACAGAGAGTCCCTACTAGGGCAATGCCTTATGCAGCTCTGAGAAGGTTACAGACTCCAAACCCTTAGAATTGCAAAGCTATCAACATTGTTAGGTTTAGATGTGAGGTGTTCCCCAAGAGCTTATGGGGGAGACAATGCAAGGAAGTTTACAGGTGAACTGATTGGGTCATGAGAGCATTGACCTAATCAGTGCAATAATTCACTTGAATGGATTAAATCGGTGATGACTGAAAGCATGTAGAGTAGTGCTGGTAAGCAGAGATCTCTCTTTTTGCTTCATGATTGTTATGCTCTGAGCTGTGTTTTTTCCTCCATATCTTTCCACTATAATGTTTCTACCTCACCTCTGGCCCAGAGCAACAGAATTGGCCATTTGTTAACTGACCCCTGAAGCTGTGAGCCACAAATGAACTCTTCCTTCTCTAAAATTGTTCTTGTTAGGTCTTTTGGTCATAATAGTGAAAAAACTCAATAAAACAAGCATGTACCTCCAGGTTGGGAAAATGACAGGTAGGTGAATTCAATCCATGTGAGATGCTAGGTGTACCAAGTCCAGAAAAGCAGGAATAGAAAAATAAGAATTGGACTGCCTGAGACCCTGGAGTCCAAACCCTGTCCCAGGATATGTAGGATTTGGGACATTGTTAGTGCTTACCACCAGTCAGTGCTTGGGAAGGCTTGTTGTTCCTGGCAGTGAAATAAGAAGAATTACACAGAATGTGTTATGATGTGTAAGAAGAAGGGAAACTGCCCACTTTTCTTATACCCAGTCTTTAAGAGAGAATCAAGGTAGAATGTCCTTGTTGTAAGGTAAAGGAATGTACTCATAAAACATCTGAAGAAGTCCATGTGTTCAGTTAGCACAAACCTTATATATATATATATATATATATATATATATATATATATATATATATATATATATATATATATATATATATAAATAATTACAAGCCAGGGAAATATGTAGGCATAACATGGCTCCTCTATTTTTTTCTGGGCTGCCATTGCTAAGGAGTATGTGAGTAATAAAATGTCCAAACCCTCTATATTGAATTCTTTGAGTTCTTCAAATTGTAAGTAATATGCTGGGATTTTTGCAGCCCTGAGGTTGAAGAGGCATGCAGTCACAGCTCCAGCTTTTACATTTAATATTTTCACTGTTGGGTTTTGGACTTACCTGGGATAATTTACCCTCTTTCCTTGCCTCCGTCTTCTTTTGTAATGGAACTGTTTGTCATATGCCTTTTCCATGAATGTACTTTTAAAACAATAAATTATTAATTTCACTGTCTTATAAGTGGAGAAGTATTTGCCTTGGGATGAAATAGTTCCTTAAACTTGACTCATATATTATGTCAATGAAATTCATGTCTTTTTATGCTGAAGCAAGCTAGACTTTGAGGACTATTAAGTTGAATGATTGTATTTTATATTTGAATAGGACCTGGATTTATGGGACTGGGGAAGAAAACATTGGTTTGAATGTGTCCCCCCAAAAGCATGTATTGGAATTAATTTCCAATGCATCAGTGTTGAAAAGTGGGGCCTGATGGGAGGTGTCTGAGTAACAAGGACTCTCCCTAAAATATGTTAATATAGATTATAAGAAGTGTTGAGGTTACAAATCTTGCTCACTCACATCCTCTCTGTGCCATTCTTCCAAGTGATGACACAGGGGCCTTTATTAGATGTAACAACTTAATGTTTGAATTCCCGGTCTCCAGGACTGAGAGTCAAATAAATATTATTCATTATATATTACCTATTCTCATGTACTATCATAGAAGAATAAAATGGACTAAGAAAGCATATGTATTGAATTACTTTGCAAATCATTATTTTTAATATTTCTTTGAACTTATTTATTTTAGTAGTGTGCTTCAAAATGTTCAGAGGATAGAATTTTTTTTTTCAATTTTTGTTAATTTGTAATTTGCTTGTATTAATTATCACTGGATATATTTTATACCATTAATAATATCTATAATTATGGAAAATTGCTTTTTTTATAATATGGTCAATTGTTTGCAAATGTTCTATGTATACTCAAGCAATTCTCAAATTATTGTGTTTGCACTGCTCCCTGTTTTCAATAAAGGCATGTCATCAATTGGGTGAATGAGCAATAAAGGTAAGTCATCAATTGGGAGAAGTATGATGCCATACTATAACTGTAACAATAATTTGTGATTTTTTTCCCAACTATTTTATCTTTGTAGTTTCATTTATTTTAGACTATTTTATTATGTTATTAATCAGTCAATTAAATATTTTATATACAAGTAATATCTCAAAAGTTTTCGTTTTGCTTTTGTTTTATTTTTAACTTCTCATTTCTTTTCTGTGAAATTATTTCCAAACTGTCTATGATCTTATAAATTCTGTGTGTTAAGCCAAAACTCTAGAGATCAATTCTGTGACATAAGAGTTTTTCTAGTCATTAAAGATATTAGCCAGAGCCGGCAGAAGGGCCAGGTGGAAGTGGGAACATGTGCACTGAACCAGAGCTAAGAATAGTTTCTATAACTTGGGAAAGCAACTCACTTTCACCTAGACTGCCTATAGATAAGTGGGGGTGCTAAACAGGAGACGGGAGAGCTTTGGGCTAAGAGAGCAGTTCATAGGGATAAGCAATGTTGCTCTGGATTGGTGGGTCTTAAAAGTCTGAAAAGTTAGCCTGGTGGTGTGCAGTGATGGGATTTAAGTCAAGGTTTCCACATGGAAGTTTTTTTTGTTGCTTTATTCCTCAGATGTTAATGCATTAACTTCTCTCTTCCCTCCTCTACACTCTCCCTCTGGCTTTGATCATTAAGTTTAGGATGGCTCAGAATGTTTTCTGTTGTCAGATATACCTTATAAGTAACATATAACAAAATTTCAATATATACTCTGGTGATACTTTTTCATTTACCTGGAATGCTTGGTCCATTTAAATACACTCTGACAATGGAAATGTTACAATTCATTTAAGTTTTCATTTTTCACTTTTGTTTTCTTTCCATTTTTTCGCTTGCATGCGTCTTTAAAATGATAAAAGTAAAGATATGTTATCCTTTCCTATTAGTGGTTATTGTAAAAATTATTAAGAATATTTAATTTATCAGAGTCAATAGTCAATGTATTAGTCAACCTTCTGAATAATGTGTTGAAAATAAAAGCATAAGATTTTCATCACCCTATGTTAGTTTGTCATGTAATTAAGTTCTTTTTTACTTCAAAAATTGAAACATAGTAATTGACAAAAGTATTTAGAATTTTACAAAAATGATTGGTTTGATGCACCTTTGTGTGAGACTCTTGCTCACCAATCCTTTCTCACATATTTAAAAATATTTTAGGTAGCTTTATGGGACTATAAAGCTATATACACTATTTAAGCATATGATCCAAAAGCTTTTGACGTGTGCATTTGGATTACCATCACCTTGGAGCCAAGATCACTAAATCCATATATTCACCCACCTGGGAACACTAATCTGTTTTTCTGTCATTATAGTTTTGATTTTCTGGAGTCCCAAATAAACATAATCACAAAATGCATATTTGTCATCAACTTATTTTCTTCACAACACAAGATGCTTTTGAATTCATCGATGGTTTGTGAATCAGTAATTCTTTTTTTTTTTTGATGAACAGCATTGAAAATTATGAATTCTTATAGTTTTATCTATTTATGTATTGATGGACATTGGGTTGTTTTCATTTTGCATTTATTATAAATTAAATGATTTAAAGTTGATTATAAGTATTTTTGTAAACACGTTTTAATTAATTTGGGGTAAAAGTCAAGAAAATAAAATGTTGGGTCATACAGCAATTATATATTGAACTATGTAATACACTACCAATTAGTTGCCTAAAATTGGTTGTAACATTTATTGTTATTGAAAAAATGATACATAGTTGTGTACAGTCATGCTTTTTAATTTGAGCCACTCTAAGTGGATGTATATGACATTTAACTATGGTTTTAATGTGAATTTAATTTACATTTTAATTTGATTTAAAAAGATGTCAATACATTTGCATGGATATATTAGCTATAATTTAATTAGTTTAGTGAAATATTTGTTCAGATATTTTATTAATTTATTATTGAGTCCATTGTCATCTTCTTAAACTGCAAAAATGCATCCTATGTTATGGATATAAGCTCTTTATCATATATGTGTTTTAATAATATTTTCTCTCAGATTGTGGATTCCTTTTCATTTTTTAAGGAAATTTAGGGAGCAATACTTAATTTTGATTAAATTTGTTTATCATAGATTTTCTTTTATACTTTATGATTTTTATGCCCAAGAAATATTTGCCTGTAATCTAATGATACAAAAGATATTGTCCTTGCTTTTTTTCTAAAAGTTTTATAGTTATAGGGCAAACCTTTAGAAGCCCATGATCAGTTTACAAATCTTGAACCATAAGGATTAATCCCCATGGCTGGTGTATCTGTTTGATTGGATTTGAAAACATATTTAGTGATTTAGTACTCTTCAAGAAAAATCCAGGACAAATTGGGAAAGTGAGTAAGTATTAAGCCCATACCTCTTATACTATAGGTGAGTTGCATTTTGTATTTAGTTCCATGTTTCCACATATACCTGATTTATAATGTCCCATGACCGATATGTCTAGTTAATATGATTCTAAAAAATCTTACGTAAGACAGATTTTCCATGGTAGAAATTTTTTTTGATTTCCAAGTACTATAGCTTGATATGAATTTATATACTTACACAAATAAATTATTGCTACTTCAATAAAGGCAATAGTAGATGAGAGAAACATTAAAATTTCTTAATGTTGCACATATGCAATAAACTGATTTTGGAAAAAAATGTACTGAAAGAGTGTTTATTCCGTATTCTCAGTCAGCATACGGTTAAATCTAGTTCTGTAATTTTTCAAAATGTGAGAAATTTATGCAGAATTGTTAAAACCCCACAAATTACATAACAAAATAATATTTTTTCTTCATACCTCCCAATTCTAGATATTATATTTACCTCTTTTTTGTTCCCACAAACTGCTTTAAAAAAATCACAAGTACTCACTCACAGGTTGTATAATGATGAAATCAATTATTTCTAAACTCACTGGAATTTGGTATGTGTTTCTAAGGCCAGTCTTGAAAATCAGGATTGGAGAAATGTCAAATCAAGAGCAAAAAGTTTTATTTAAAGGAGGGAGGGATTGGTTAGGGGGAGGAGAGAGAAAGGAGGACTCTTCTGGAGAGGAGGAGGTTCAAAACTGGTATTACATTGAGTAGGGAGTATCATCCCCCTTTTATAGACTTCATATTTCCTTTCTTCTCATGCCTCCTCCTCATCTTACCTTGCCTACGTGTCCAAAAGTTGGAGTGACCAAGGGCAGGAAGAAAGCTACCCAGGGAATACATTTTAATGACTCCTTCTTGTGAGGAACAATTCCCTGGAAGCAAGTGACCTCAGCAACAGGTGAGGAAGGGAAAATTTTTTGGAGATATTAACATTTTATTTTCTTTTGAACCAGCCCCTATCTTCCTGACTGATAATCGTTCATTATCTACACTGGGTGCACTTTTGCCCTGGTGTTAATTCCCCCTACAATTAAGGAATACTAACTGCTGTAATGGGGAATGGATGATGACCACGCTTGTTACTTTGGGATGAGAGGGGGTAACATGGGGCAAGGAATTGGGGCTTCCCTTTCAGGAATGTTCTTGTGGGTCATTCAAGGGGCTTGTGGTAAAAGTCTGGTTCAGAAAGAACAGGTGGTAAAGTCATTTCAGTGGTGGGTGCTTCTATGAAAGAAACAAAAATACATGAGTATTGGAACGAGATTAATATAAAATAAATAGGCAGAATCTGGAACATGTCAACAAATATCATGATGTTGCTAGAAACCAGTAATTTTCACCAGGAAGAATAAGAGTTAAAATGTTGTTCCCATAACAAGACTAGTGGGCACATGACCTCTATTTGGGAATATTTAAGGATATTAGTTACATTGCTGGAGTATTCAGGAATGTAAACATGAAAGTTTTTATAATGTCATAGATGCCTCCATAAAATCTGATGTCATCTGATTTTTGAAAATTACCTTTCTTTTGGCACAACCTCTATGTTTAGTAGACATCCTTTTATTTTTGTTACTTAGGGCTAGATAATTATACTAGCAAACACTGATTTATTCTGCCTATATAGGAGATTAGAAAGATTTGTAGACCTTAAGTTGACAAAACATTTCTGATTCTCTTCATCTGTTTTGATAGTTATCAGGAACTCCTGTCTAAGAATCCCACTTTTATTGCCTCCAGTCCTACATACTGTACTCTTGGTGAGGCTAATACAAGTGTACATCATAAGTCAAAAGAACTGTTGTCTTTCCTTTTAAGTGCCCAGGTATGGCTGTACTTTGGTTATAAATTGTTTTACTAGGGATTTAAGATCAACTGGTCAAATTGACCTTGTTCCTATTTATTGTTAAAAGGCAGCTGAATTCCTGCAGGGAGTCATCCTTGGGAACTTGTGAACAGCCTCTTAGCTCCTCTAGTGTCATCTGCCTGGATGAGTCAGTTGACCATGTGCTTTACCTTCAAAGCATCAGGAATATTGACCTCTGAAATTACCCTCCTCTTTGCAGCATATGCACTAGTCAGCTTTCTGTTTTCTAGGGACTTATTGATCTCCAATCAGGAGGTTTTTTGGCCCAGAGTTGTGAAGCCTTTAGTGAAGTCTCCTTGTTCCCTGGGTTTGAGCTGATCTCAGAGGGAAGAAGACAAATATCATCTTTTGCTTCCTTAATTTTAGTCTCTAAGTTTGGTCTTAAACATTAAGCAAGTCAGATTCACCAGTCTTAAAGTAAGAGTAATGGGTTTTACCTTTAATGTCTATAACTTTACAGTTATTTATGTTTTTATTCCTTTATATCTTGACTGACCTATAGGTGATGACCTGTTATCTCAAATTTAACTTGGGTTGTTATATTAGAAATCATACTTTTGCAAGACATTAATGGACAATATTTATAAGGTTTATAAGGAAAATACAAAATGAAATTAGCAAGAGTAAAAACATATAGAATTTATATAATAGCTATGAATCAAGAAAATAATTTTATAATACCAAACTTTTGTTTGAAGAACACCGACTTGTTAAAATGTTCTTATAAATCTTATATTTAAAATACTTATGTACTTGGAAGATATAAATATGTTTAGTACGCAAAGAGGCCAGTAACAGTGCCACAATTACAATGATGTTTTTATTTTAACCAAGTTTAGCTTTTAAAGAAAAACTCAGAATCTGTAGTATAGTTTAATACTCTAGAATAACAGTTATTGTTTAACCAGAGTTGTATAAACCCTAATTTCTTTAAGACAAGTTTATCTAAATAATAAAAATTAAGAGACACAGAAATTATCTTGATAGATAAGAGCAGATTAATTTTTTCCATAGAGAATTAAATTATAGTTTATATCACTGCATTAATATTTGACCTTAGGAAAAACTGAATAGCTTTAATTGATTGTGCTAATTATAGTTAATTTTGTTACACACAAAATTTTTTAAGATTTACTCTCCACAATCCTTCTGTAACCTACTTAAACATTCTACATTTTTTTAACCAAAGAAAAGACTTTATCATCCAGAAACATTTATTTTAACTTCTACTTTCCATAGTAAAATATATTTCCATACCTAGAACTTCTTATATCTAAAGAAGAAGAAGAAGAAGAAGAAGAAGAAGAAGAAAGAAGAAGAAGAAGAAGAAGAAGAAGAAGAAGAAGAAGAAGAAGAAGAAGAAGAAGAAGAAGAAGAAGAATGGTAGTAGTAGTAGTAGTAGGAGGAGGAGGAGGAGGAGGAGGAGCAGAAGGAGGAAGAGGAAACAAGAAATAAAATCTTCAGTGTCTTCCCCCCTTTATACACTCACCTCTTTATAAACATGGCCTGGGTGCTGAGGTTTGGATCTACTTTGGTATCAAAGGGATCTCTTTCCTAGATATTGACCCCTTTTAAATTTTTCTTCTGAAACTATCCTTATGAATTTCTAAATTTAGAAAAACTGTTCCCCTTCGATAAGACGAAACACTTTTATGTTTTCATTGTACTTTAATTATAGTACTTATATTACTTTAATTGAAATCCAACTGAAACAATTACACTTGACAGAATGTAAGATTCAAACTTTTTTTACTTACGCATGTATGAAAACACATTTAATATTTCCTTATGGAAATTAAGAAGTCAAGAGTCCTTGGTTTCATATTTCACTTTAACTTTGCAAATTAATCAGATGTCTCCTCTAACAAACACATTTATGAAGATTATTCCAATTAATGTTAAATCTAAATTACTCATATTTAATTGTAAAAAGCCAGATATCAGACAAGTGTAGTTAACCATATTAGCCATCTCTTCCCTATTGAAGAAAAATTCTAGAAATAATGGATAGTGCATTTGATATATTTTATTAAAACCAACACTATATTAATTGTCTGACCACTTAGAAAACCTTGTGAGTTAGTAGTTTTAAAGACATCTTATTCTCATCTCTTTACCTAATTTAAATTGAGTATCTCTTACTTCAGGTGAACTAAAATGTACGTGGATCCATTTCTCATTTAAATTTTGATTTATGAGTGCTTATTCATCTAGATCGATATTGACACCGTGTACATGATATATGGATAGAAGCACATATGTAGACACAATACAATATACAGATGTGCACACATCCATAAAACAAATAGAAAACAAAAATCTCATAGCTTTTTGTAGTTATATCTCCACAGAAGGTAATACTATAGATGTTTATTAAAAATTCTATTAAATTTAAATTTTTAGAAATTAATAGAGTCTGTCAGACTCTTACTTTATGATTTAAAAGTAGGACAGGACAATTCAGTTTATAATGTTAGGTGTAAAGTTTGGCAGCCATTATGGATGCCAAAATTAAAGTTTCAGGTGGCCATTTGCCTCTATGGCTATCACATTTGTTCCCAACATCACCATGTTGATGTTATTCTTAGGATTGTGTAAAAGAAAATTTTCCAATGTGTTTGAGTGTAACCCTTGAAAATTGGCCTCTGGAAAAAGACAGAGTGTAAAAACCTCTATAGTTAGATAAAAAAAGACTGATCAGAAAAATATATTAATTTAGGCATGCAAGATCAAATGTGAATTCTCCATAAAACCATAAGCTCAAACATATGGAATTTAAAAACAAACAAACAAACATACAAAAAAACAAGACTTCTAAAAAATGACATGGCCATAATTAATCTAGGAAAGGAGTATGTAGAACATCTTTTTCAGATCAGAGTTTACAATTTCCTATTAATACTTTTGAGGACAAGCCTCCCCTCTGAACAACAACATGAAATGAATGAAACAGAACTCATAGGTGCCTTCACCAACAGTATCTTTGGCTAGGGGATCCTTTCCTGATTCTGGAGCTTCTATTTCTTGGAGCCTCTGTCTACCAGCAGTTTCCACTCCTCCTTCCCTTTCTGATCTCTGGATTTAACTGCTACAGTTCGCCAGTGTGGTCAATAACCTATGTACTTTTTCATGGGTGACAGTGAAAAAAATGTAAGCAACCTGGTTATCCAACCTTACTGTGTGAGGTTTAATCCCTGGGAAAACATGGAACCTCTTTTTTGTAATGAATATTGATCTTTCTGTGTTAGGCCTGCCTGCCCTTAGTTAATGAACTTTGGTGGATGGAACTGGATCTCAGAATAGATGATCAGAGTTGAATATAAGTTACATTTTTGGCCCAAATTGGGTTTTTTAAACAAGGTCTGAGAATTACTTAGGCCTGTATATGTACCTTGGAATACTTCATTTCTTTCACGGGACAGGTTAAGCCGTAGAATTGTATTAAATGTTATATTTCCTTCTCATGGCTATGATTCTGTATCTTAGAGTTTGCATCGAGACCATATTTGGTAGCAGAAGAACACTAGGAGTAAAATCTGAAATAAAGTGTTTTTGCTCCCTGTCAAAAGAACCTTCAGAGAGCTGTGGGTACATATCTCCCACTTTGCTGTCAAAGAGGCTAGCAGAGCACACAAGAGCACAGAAACAACAATAAATAGAATCCTCACAGGCTTGTGAAGCTTTAATATGCAAAAAGAGGGAACCCAGAAATTTCCTCATGAACCACTCCATGTCCCTCTTTCAACACTGGATTCTGACCTGCCAAAGTCTGATCACAAAGGGAGAGGAGTGATTTGGGAAGAGTGAGCACTGGAGAGTGTAATTTGGCTCATACAGAGGTATAAATCACTGGGGCTTTCACTCAGCAACTTTTGATCAGTCAGTTACTACAGGATACCCAATAAAGGTGGTTGAGATAGGAGTTGGGGAAGAAACCTTTGAGATTCACCTGGAAGTGGCTCTAGCCAAAATCTTGCAATTGTTCCAACCCCTTGTCTGTCTTCCTGCATCCATAGGCAGACTGAGATTAAAGACACTATACACTCATGCCAGATGTACTCGGAGACACGATAGGACAGTGAGAAATGGATTTGGCAGAACCTAACATGCCTGACCCACAGGACAGGTGATTAGGAGCCACCTAGACCATGAATCCTGTAACCCAAGTCTTGTATAAAGGTGGCTTGCACTAACTTCATTAAATGGGTGCCCATTATTGTCCTCCAGGAGGAAAAATTCAAAAAGATCCACTTGGGGTGCATGCAAAAGAGCTTAACTCGATGATGGTCCTGAGAAATGCCAAGGCAAGAGCAAAATGTTTTATTTAAAGTATAGAAGAGAGAGAGAGAATGAGAGCAAGAGCGAGAGTGAGAGAGAGAGAGAGAGGGAGAGAGACTCCCCCAGAGAGGAGGTGGTCTAAAACTGGTGCTCCAGATAGTGAGAGTGTCACCCCCCTTTTATAGATAACAAATTTCCTTTCATCTCATGTCCTTTCCTCCATTTACTTGCCTAGGTGACCAAAAGGTGGAGTGGCCAAGGGCAGGATGATAGCCACTTTAATAATTCCTTGTTGAGAAGAACAATTCTATGGAGGCAGGTGACCTTGGCAACAGGTGAGGAAGGGGAGATTTTTTGGATATTAACATTTTATTTTCTTTTGGATCAGTCCCCATCTTCCTGACCAAACATTCATTACCTACACTGACTGTTCTTTTGCTCCAGTGTCATTTCCATAGCTGCACTAAAGCCAGACAAGAAAAACTGAAGGATTCTTTTCAATTTAATATTTTTTCAGTTAATATTATGTTTGAAATTAACAGTGTCCCACTCAATTGACATGGATTTTTTACTTTTGTTTTTCCTTTCAGACCTCATCAGATTCTTTTAAGATATTTATTATTTTCACGAAATATTGGCACTATTTGGCACTATTTCCAGTGACAAAATGTTGATAGACACTGGGAATAGGTTTATTAAATAAAACATGGTTCCCTCTTTTCAAAACAAATTTAGTGAGAGAGTGGGAAATAAAAATATTTATCATACCTTGGGATATAGTCAATTTTAGAGGTGTGTTCCAAGATACTTTGAGAAAGAGAATAAAAATATTTATCATACCATGGGATATGGTCAATTTTAGAGGTGTGCTCCAAGATGCTTTGAGAAAGTGGCAGAAGGTTAGTGGTACCTCTTGTAGAGTAGGCAATGAATGATCAGTCTCACCAAGAACATTGCCAGTGGTGAGAGAAATGAGGCAATGGATGGAATCAATAATGTGAAAAACAATCAAATACTGATAATAAAGTATTATTTTCAGGGGAGGATTATTCTTATATTTTTTATTTGACCAAATATGTAGAAGATCATAATGTTAATGTGAATGGATATTAAAGTAGAAGTATATATAACTACATGTGAATTTGTGTGATGAATCCATCATAGTAAAATAAACAAAAATGTTTTCTTTTAAATGTTCCAGTGGCCCAACAAATTTTTAGGGTCCCATTAAGATTAATTTTAAATTATTTTGTATTTCCTATTTAACTAATAAAATTTTATATCTTTGCAATATTTTAATTTAATATTAATTTGATTTGAATTTTGTATGCCCACTCTATATATTAAAAATAATCACAGGGAAAATACAGAGAGATGTTTGAATTGGAACATCTTTGCACATTTTATTGAACTGTTAGATATTATTATTATGAGGTATCATTTGTTAGGTCATCTTCTTTTGGTTGGGATTCAAAAATGTATATTAGATAATTATTACCTTATGATTAAAAGAAAGACCAAGATAGCTATGTAATGAAGCCATTCTAATTCTGGGGAAATACTACCAAGTCATATTCATGTGGAAAAAATACTTTATTATTATTTTCTACAGAAGAAAGCAAGGGGATAAGAGACAAATGAAAACATTACCCATGAATAGAACATAGCCCTAAAGATATCTATTACCTAAGGGGGTTCAAAACAAATTCCTATTAATAAAAAAATTATATACATAATATTAGTACAATGCAAATTTTATCAAAGCTTCGATAATAGGAATGGGGCATTGGTAGCATAGACTGCATATAGGAAAATGAAATGTAACAGTTGCAAAACAGAGACTTTTTTAATGCCTATAATAGACACAACCACTCATAAATTATTCCAAACGAGTTTCTCCACTAGGTGGCAAAGAGTTTAAGAGTGATCAATAGTGAATTAAAAATGTTTGAAAGTAATCTGTTCCTCATGTAGAACATTGACCTATGAATCCAAGCTTTGCAATTAATCAAGAAAGGCATTTGCATATGTTTTAAATTGAAGGCCTAATAATAGAATATAGGCATAGAGTTAACTTTTTAATAAGATAGACTACACAATAAACACACTGAATAGAACTATATCTGTAGAGTTAGGTTAAACACTTCCAACTATAGCTTTACTTAAAAACTCAATATTAATGTATTGCGTATTATAATTCCTGTCAAAACTTTTGTGTTTGCCACTATGGAAAAATTACACCGGTGTATGCATCAGAATCTTAATTTCCCTAAGTAATATGGAAAATTCATCACTGAGAATTTAATTACTATGCTACCAGCTTTTTCATCACTGTGTCCAAAATACCTGACATAAACAACTTAAAAGAGGAAAGGTTTATTTGGGCTCATGGTTTCAGAAGATTCAGTGCATAGTAGGCCAGTTTTCTTACTTTGGACCTGGGGTGAGGCAGAACATCATGGCAGGAGGGTGTAAGTACATAAGAAGGAAAAGTACTCAACTTATTGTAGATAGGAAGTTGAGAGATCTAAAGGGGCCAACCTTTCCTCTATGTATTTCCCATATCCAGCTTTTATTGCCTAAAAGTTCCATCTCAGAACCTTATTTCACTGGGGACCATATTTTCAACATATTAGCTTTGGGGTACATTCCAGATCTAAACTTTAACAATTACCAAATTCAAATATGATGATCTTGAATCCTTTTAAACCCCCAAATTTAGAAAATATAGGGCAGATAAAATTGAAGTAGATTTGCTAGACTTGTTTCCCTCCCCTGACATTGCTCCTTAAGCAAAGTGTATCCTTTAGGGTAATGTAACTCTATTTTAATATACCTTGAAAGAGAAAATGTGTTTTTCATAATATTGCTGCCACAAATTTTAGCAGATTTCACTTATTCTAAATATTTGCTAAATTTTAACACGTTTCTTTGCCCAAGAAATGCAAAGATAATATACCAAGGCTTTACAATAGAGTGCAGCTGCAAATTTGGGGGAAATTTCAAAAGTTCAGCAGAGTGTGCGCATACTCAGGAAAAGGGTTTTCTTTATCAGTTCACTTGGTCACAGAGAGTTTCCAGGGCTCCAGTCGTATTCTGGGTCTGTGGTTAGTGGTTTCATGTAAGGGTTGTTGGGGATTCAAACTTGCAATCATGATGTATCCATTTCCCAGAAGCTCCCCTTCCTTTTCTTCCCCTTTGTTGTGTCCTACTCTCTCCAGCCAAGGATTTAAGACATTCTTTCTCTGTAATATTGTTCCTTCCTTTGTTTTCTATTTCCAAATTCTACTTCCAGTCCAACGTTCAGAATGTAAGCATCTATTTTTATTTGAGCATGTGAATGAAGTGTTCATCTTATAGTTGAGCTAACAACAACTTTTGTCACTCTGTTACTACTTAAATTGGAGAAATGTAAAAGAACCATGGAATGAGAGATGCACACATACACTGAAAACAGAATAAAATTAACTGTAAAATTCTAAGTACTATACTGGAGATGTCCTTGGGGCAGAGTATAAATAAAATCTCTGTAGTATCTCAGGGTCAAAGTCTTGCTCTGTGTCCTTCTTCATTGGAATCTCTAGTTCTGTTTACACCCTTGGTATGTTCTGAGAAATTGCAAAAGTGCTCATTCACAGAGACTCATTCTTCTTTCTCTTAGATCTTCTCATATCCCTACATACCCTTAGCTAAGGCCAAAGCTACTCTAGCTCTCACACTGATCTTGATTCTTATCAAAGTCAAATTCCCTTTTGTGCTAAGGAAGGAAATTGCCTCAAGAACAGTTTTTATTTTGAGTCTCAAAGTAGAAACATAGTATATAAAGAAAGCTAAAGTCATTGCTGATCTACACATGAAGGTTTGGAGAGCTTTATTTATTTATTTATTTATTTATTTTTGGTATGGGATTGAACTCAAGGAACTTAACCACTGAGCCATATCCACAGACCTTTTTATATTTTATTTATTTTAAGTCAGGGTCTCACTAAGTTGCTGAGGCAGGCTTTGAACTTACAATCCTCTTGCCTCAGCCTCCTGAGTTACTGGGATTACAGGTATGTACCATTGTTCCAGGCAGGTTTGGAGAACTTGTATTGACAAATACTTAGTCATTCAAGCCCTCCATACTCCACATGTCTAAAAACAAGTGTCTAGAGTCCAATGAGAGGAACAGTTGTAGTCAGATGGAACTACCAGCAATTTTTTTTTTTGTATCAGCACATACTATCACCCACACTGGGCACGCTCACTCTGGGCTGCCGTTGACATTGACAAACATTGATGTTGGTCTACCACAGAGCTACAAAAAGTGATTGCACAGCAATATTTTTTTCTTGAACTGTCTTCTTCTTCTTTACCTTCTTCTTCTTTACCTTCTTTACCATTTTTGTTTCTTTACTGGAAAAGGAATTCAGCATTATTATTCTTATTTTATGAACTGTGGGAGAAAACTCATTCAGAAAACTTTCATATAAAAGTAAGTAAATTACTCACACTTGTTTCACATTAAGGAGTGTAAATTGTCCCAACATGTAATAAAGACAAATGCAAATATATTTCACTTACCTTCAAGGTCAAAATCTAAGCATCTTACCTAACTCTTACATTCTTACCTCCTACTTCCACCAAGGCCCATCAGGTAGCTTTTTCCAGCACAAATTAAATGTACCATATAGGACAACAATATTTCTCATATACACATAAACATATAACTCCCAATAAGTAAAATTGTCAGATTCCCTAAGAAATCTGGAACTGAAACCCAGTGATGATTTCTTATTCAGTTTCTTTCTACTAAACTATGCAATTATTTGCACTTTAAGTTACTGAGTCAATAAAACAAATTTAAATTGTAAATTGTTTTAAAGGTAAAAAATAGCTTGAGTAGCAGAAATGATTGTTCCTGCTTTTTATTCCTTTATTCGGATGAGTTGCTACTTCATATTCAAATACTACAAAGTTAAAGATTATTAATTATTTGGTTCATAGAGTATATGTTTGTCTGAGGCTAATTTCCCATTGAGAAGAATAGGTCTTGTTATCTTGCTTCTTCAATAGAATTGTCTGACAGGAAGTTGATCCTGGGAATATTGTTAAAATTGACTATAGCTGGGAAATGAGATGCTCAGCATTTTCCTAATGGCATTCAAAGACTGATGTTTGCAATGGGATTTTACTCAATGATTTCCACCCAATTGGCATGAGAATTTTACTAATAAATATCACATTTATTTGCCAAGCTTTGAATCTGTGTCTCTACAAGCTTTAGAATTACTCATAAATAATTCTCAATGCATCCTGTAGTTCCTCTAGTATCTATGTGATGTGATTCAGTAACTATTAGAATGCACAGACTCACCTCCAAATTAATTCAGAAGTCAAAGAAAAATGCTATGTCTCCAAAGATCAAACTTAGTGAGGAAGGGGAGTTAGCATAGAACTTCCAAAAATGCTTTGTAAGTATTTGAGAGCAATTCAGACTTCATCATGTCAAACTCAATAGCAAAAATGTAAATAAGTTTCTTCTAATGAGAAAAGAAAACTATAAAAAGAATGAGAAAATATTTTTTTAGCATTTAAAAAAATCTCAATAAAATCATTCAAAATCTAGCTTCCCCTTTTGTCATGACTACAGTATTATATAAACTGTCAATGTACTTGGTACTCCATGGCAAAAATGAGTTAAGAAATATGAACTCTACATTAATGTTTTTGTAAATTTGATTTTCTCATAGTTTCATTGTTATGACTTTAGACAAAAGTAATCTCAGGAGAATTCTGAATTTTTTTTAAAAAAGTCTCTGAAGCCATTTGAGATTAATTGTTTTAGAAGCTTTAAATATAGATGCTTTGACCATCAGCTTAAATAAATGCAAAATAAAGAATATTAAATTCCCTTATTGTTCCCTAAGGCCTTGAATATGGAGCTTACTTACTTGAAAGAGTAGACATGTATCAGATTAAAATAATTCTGTAAGCTAGACACACATTTTTTTAACAGAATTCGAGAGATGCTGTTAAGTAAAAAAAACAAACAAACAGAAAAAAAAACTTGTTCTCACAACACAATATCACTTGTATTCTAGGCTTCAGATGCCCTAAATGTAGACACTTAGAGAATGTAAAATAGCTATCATATTTACACGTAACTCTGACCTTCTGACCTATGGGTTTATGTGAACAAATTCACACTTATCTCTTTCTAGTCCTCATCTGTCCTACAAATATGTTCTGGTTCCTATGTGATATAAAGTAATCTATAATATTGTGCCAGCCCTTCCATTTTCACTTTAAACAAAGCAGTAGTCTCACCAGATGACCTTCTTACATTGGAGCACTTTGTGAATTCTTGTTTCACAAGGAGAATGGGTGTGGACTGGCACGGTGACAAGTAAGTGAGGCCCAGTGGGAAGTCAGATGCCCTCTGCCCACCAATGTGTGAGGTAGTCATAATTGTAATGTATCCTGTACAACTAGTGACTGTCCTGCTAGGAGGAAAGTCTTCTTATAACCAGTTACCTGAAATTGACATCCAACACTGTTTTACACATTAAGAAAAATATCTAAGAGCAAAGATAGAGTGCTGCTTAGGAACAAGGATCCCAGAACTGAATTACTACGGTTTAAATTCTGGATTTTATTTTACTAGGTATGTCATCTTGGGCAAGTTTCCTACCCTCTCCTTGCTTTGATTTCCTTATTTTAAAAATTGTGATGATAAATAATACCATTAGATCGTTGGAATAAGAAAATGTAAAGAACTTACCATGGTGCTTGACTAACAATAAGCACACTGCCAGGCTTACTGTTTTTTAGTATTCTGCAATAGGAAAAGTCTTAGCACTTTAAAAAAAATATTTTGTAATAGATAAATTCTTCAAATTATATTAAACTTTATTTACCACTTCAAAAAATCCATACCTACTGTAACAAAGCAATAGTAAAATAGCAGCTTTCAGTATTTTAATCACACACAATATAAATTGCATTTTTCTGTTTGTTTGTTTAATTTGGGGACTTCATATTCCCAGAGGTGGGGAGGTGCAGAGAGTACTTTCCTGACTAACTTGGAGGCTTATGAAGGTCAAGTTTAATGACACCAGCAACAGTGGATTTGAAATAAAGTTTATTAGTAGTATAGTAAACAAGGATGGATTCCCCCAGTAAGAACTCAGATCACTGGCTGCAAGTCCTTATGAGAAGTGGGGTAAGATGCCCCAGTGAGGGCCATCTGTCATGGTTTGAAGATCCTAAAGTGATTTGGGACATAGACTGTGTGTGTGTGTGTGTGTGTGTGTGTGTGTGTGTGTGTGTGTGTGCCCATGTGCATGCGTGTGTTTAAATCAAATTTCTCAGATTCAGAGGAAGGGAAGAGGTGATAAATTTAAAGCTCTGAGTTATCCTACATCAAAAATGTTTTTTCCTTTTATTACAGTGAATTTCCATATATCTTCATTCATGATTCTATGTCAAATAGTACACATCTCACTACTTCAGAGTGACTTCTGATATAATTATGTCCTATGTTCACACAAAATGCTGTCATTTTTGTTTCTATATGTACTTTATACTACACTGATGGCATCATCTTGATTAATATTACTTATATAGGTTAGCTTTAAAATCTACAAATTTTACTTTAAGTTAGCAAAATGTAATAAAATATTTGTTCTTAAAAAGTATCACTGGTCTCACTGGTTTGAGAAATTAAACTATAGTCTTTCCTGAGACAGAAAAATGAGCAAGAATAGGTAGGGGAAAATTAGAAATATTTCCCAAAGATATATTTTTGTAGAATAACTGTAATATTATTCCACAAGTAAGATTTATTCTCCCAAATTTTTGTACATATCTATACTCACCTACTTTCAGATAGATTTTGGGCAATATGCTATGTACTGAATCATTCAAGGAAAGACGTTGATTGAACAATCTATCTTGCAAATTTAAAAAAGAAAAGAGAAAAATCAGTATGTGCCAGATGGCTTCCATAAACCCAGCTGGTGATCCATGAGTTTGGAAGCCTTAGGCTGGATTAACTGCCTTAAATTTTTTAATTAATTGCTTTAAGGAATTGATTTATAACCACTGAGAAATGCTGTGTAGCAACCAAGAAGTTATTTTGAAAATAACTGCAGAAAGCATACACTTAGAATCAACAAACTGAAAAATGCAGGTGGGGGAAAAGCATTGATAAAGACATGCTATTTACTCAAGAATATAGAGAGATAGAATTAAGTGGTCTCCATGGGGAAAGAGAAAGTTTATATAATGAAGTTTTAACCTTCAGGTAAACCAGTTTGGGTAAGTGGTGGGCAAATATGGTAATGTTTTTGCAGCTTGCTGTTTTATTCTTATTGGGGATGGGTTGTAAGGAAATTCAAAATGCTATTCAGGGATATTTTAGTGTGTCACTGTAAAGAGGCATCATCTTTTCAGTTTGACTGCTACATAAAGGTAGGGTAATATTTCATGATTCCATTGCACATACTTCTGTTCAATTTTCTCTCCAGGAAAGGAAGATTACTTAGCAATGAAGCTGAGTGAGCCCCAGGGTACCCTCACCTACTGGTGAAAGTAAAGCATAGAGTTTCTATAGGTAGATATTCAGTTATTTGTCATTTTAAAAGTCCCCATGTATCTTCTAACCAAGTTCCTAATTATTCCCTGGTTTATTTATATCCAAATAGCTCTTAACCATCAGTATCTTTTGAAAGTTTCTTGGGAAAAATAGAGTGTAGAATTTAGCTTTAAAATAGCATCTTATTTGATGCTATTTTGATGCTAATGAATCTTTCCTAAAATTACCACTAAATTATCATGAAAGAAAAAGACAAAATGGAAAAAAAAGAAAGAAAAATATTGCAAACAGCAGAAAATTCTATATCAAACTTCCTAACTTTAGCCACAATTTATGCAGTATTTTTTAAAAATAGTGGAACTATACTGTGAAATAGAAAATGAAAAGGAAAGTAGGATCATGATTTGGTTATTCTTAATAATAGTAATTATTAGTTATTATAGTAGTTTTGCTAACAGAAATTTTTTGAAAAATAGAATCGGAAGTCTAGAAAAGTCCAAGTAGAAGATCTATTTTAGAATACCTGTTTCTTTGCTTAAGAGAGACCTACGATTATTAAAAATTAGGTAGTAATCTCTATATTGTGTAGCAATATTTCTTACAAAAGTCATTTATGCTGGAGAAAGTAGGAGTTTCCCAAATAACAACGACCTGCTCTGGCATACATTACTAGCTGTGATGTTGAGGATCCTGGCCTATCCCATGTAGGCCATGAGTTCCTCTAAGGAATAGCAATGTTTTCCCTAAGCACAAACATTAGATAAGGATGCTGTGTTACTGTGGTGGATTGAGACAGAAATAAGACAATACTATATTCATACCAAAGCCCATGTTGCAAACAAACATAACCCAACATGCCCCTTTCTTGACTAACATGACTGCTGCTTCTTAACCAGCTACAGTTAGCCTTGTTTCATCCTTGCTTCTTTTAAAATATAATGGTGTACCTACTGTTAGAATGATTCTTTGCTTTATACAAACCATGATCCCCCACCTTCTTGAACCCTTTCATAATCTCTTTCCTTGAACTCAATCTTAACAGTAATTTTCTCTTGCTTATAGTTCTTAAGGAAACTAACAAGGGTTAACAAAAGGAGAACAACTAGGAATCAGCCATCATAGTTGTCCTTTGACAAAGACCCAAAGATGGCCAAAGGTGACAGAGAGCTTTATAGTGGAAACAGGGAAGGCTCTATGTGTGTGCTGATTGGAACTTGTTGGCACATGGAAGCCACAGACAGGCTACCTGGAAGCAAGGACTCGTTGAGGACAAGCTGTTATTTGAGTGTATCACCCTGATCATATATTGGAACTTTAATTTCTTAATGCAGCAGTATTGGAAGGTAGGGTCTAATGGGAAGTGTTTGGGTCATGAGGGCAATGTTGTCACCAATGGATTAATGCCTTTTTCATGTGGTTGAGTTCTCACTTTGATGAGATGAGACTAGTTATCTCCAGAGAAACTCCTTTTAAGCAAGGCTGGCCTTTGCTGCTTCCACAGGTATCCACTTGCCCTTCTACTCTCTGCAGTGAGTTGAAATACCTCAGAGCTGTCATCAGATGTGAATGCCCAATCTTCTCAGTCTCCAGGAACACAAACCAAAATTAATCTCACTTCTTTGTAAATGACTCTGCCTCATGTTTTCTGTTAACACACAGAAAATGATAAAGATAGGGTATATATTTGATTTGTCTTTTTAGTCCTAAATTGGAAGTGTACACAAAAATTAGGAGAATTTACTTCCAGAATAAGTAACTAATAGTAATTAATAAGTCCTGACCATTTGAAACTGATTGTTACAGGAGCTGTTGTTTGAATTTCTGGATTATTGCTACAACAATTGTCCTGGTTTCTGGACCATCTGATTTATGTGGGTTGATTTATTTTGGCTACTTATCATAGAAAATAGTTTGGTTTTCAAGTCTTGATTCTGAAGATTGTGGGTCATTGTTCTATTTTTATGTATGGATTGGCCATTGTTTGATATGGTTTACCATCGTTTGTATATTCAGTCTCTCATTCATTTCTAAAAGTATTTTACTGTGATACTCCATTGTTTCACATGATATCTAAGCATTTATGAATAAATGCTAGCAATGTGGTTAAGTGAAAACAGTACCTAGTAACATGTCGGCCAGGCCCTCAATGCCCTGGAGTACAAACACTTCAAAAAAAAAAAAAAAAAAAAAAGGTTGAGATTACTATCACCTGTATATACCAATGCTAGCTATTATATCTTCAGATTTATGTTGCAGACTTAAGTTCATACTTATGTGTTTTTGATTATCTGCTCTACCAATGGGATATCTAATGAAAATGGGCAATTTATACATTATCCCATATTTTTATTTTTACATAAAACAAAAAACAAAAATATCAAAAGAAATCTACTCTCTTTTGGGGGGCATTTTGTGAATTCTTAGTGATGTTTTTGGACAGTAAGTAGGAATTTGGACAAAAGTAGGAATTTATGAGGCTACAATTCCAATTATATATTGTCCTTTCCTATCATAAGTGGATAACTACAAATTTGTTTGTCTATATGTATATTCTGGGTAACCTTTGGCTGGAGATTATGACAGAAGTGAAGATTACTGATATTCAACTAGGACTCTTGTTACACTGACCTGAGACCATCAAGTCAACACAAGTGAGCACATGAATCTCTGGGTCTCAGCAACAGGAATAGATACGGACTTAGGGCACCACCCTGGCCCATGGCTAGGAGGTAAGTTCATGTGTTCTGCTATTTCACTGAGGCCTGCTTGTCAGCATTTTGTCATTGTGACCACACTACCTGATAAGAACAACTCAGAGAAGGAAAAGTTTATTTTGGGCTTACAGTTTCGGAAGTTCAGACCATGGTCGACTGATTCCATCGCTCTAGGCCTGAGATGAGGCAGAGCATCATGGCAGAAGGATGTGGCAGAACAAAACTACTCAGCTTCTTGGTGTCCAAGAAGCAGAGAATGAGAGTGAAGAGTGAGGAGGGATATGTGCTCAGACACCTTCTTCCTCCAGTCACACCATACCTGCCTGCAGTTACTACATAGAGTAGTCCTTTTAAATCATTAATTCCTCAAATGGTCTAATCTACTGATAAGTTTATAACTCTCAAAATCTAACCATTTCACCTCTGAACATTGCTGCATTGTCTTATGAAGTTTAGAGGACACCACGTGTTCAAACCATAACAAATCATAACATTTAGTTTGGGATTAATTTTGTTTGATTTCCTATGTGACAACTGAAATTTGGCCACTTGTGGAGAGAGGACATAGTATAGTTCCTGAGAAAGTTTTGGTTCTTACAAATTGTCTCAAATTAAACTGTACCTGATCCCCTTAGACATCTCACTAGTACATTAATTGTTATACATATTTCTCTGTAAAAATTTCAACAGAAATAATTTAAAATTACAATGGCCATTTGAGAAGATTTTGATATGAAAAATAATTTTATTTTGGGAGATGCCTTCAAACAAAAATGTGAAGCCAGTAAAGAAGCCAATCTGTTGTTTCCATACATTAGAAATTAAGGGATGAGTTGATAAAGTTTTTAAGAAAGTGAGCTATTACATAAAACATATGTAATGACTCTTACTGAAGAATGTAAGTGTCCCTAATGATTTTCTTAAATTTGAAGTTTCTCCCCTCAACTTACATAAGAGAAATAATTTATTTAATACAGTTATAATTTTATATTTTAAACTGACCTCTCACTTATGTTTCTCTTTTATTCATACATTTATCATTTTTCCTTCTGTTAGTAAACTGTAATGATTAATTAATCAGAATTAAATGTGATTATTATGTGAGCATTCTAGGTATATCTAGTCCATATAAAGATTCAGAATGTCCAAATAAAAGAAAGAACATGTGTTCAAGGGTTTGCACTTCTTTAGTAGGTAGGAAAAACAATATTTACATAATAGTCCTTGTTAATATAGTTATAACTAAAGAGGAAAAGTCATGGTAACAAGATATTTTTAAAGAAAAAACATGAGTTCTTAAATTTTGGCATGAATTACATTCTTCAAATTTTAGTTTACTATCTAAAAATAATGTTATCACAATATTTTGATTTGTACAAGACTAGGGTTAAATTCTTACAATGTTACAAATAATAGCATTAAAATAAAAGAGGTTAGCCAAAATTATGATTTTCATATCTTTAAGAACCTAGAGAAAAGATTTAATTGTTAAATAAATTTTACATGCTTAGATAACTTCTATGACAGAAATTGATTAAAAAATGACTATTAAACATAATTTTAATTTACTTATTTCTTATATTGAAAGATGTAAATGCTTTTACATATCAAATATATGCATGTAAATGTACAATTATATGTGGTTATCTTGTCATGTCAAATTAAGAAATTTGACATTCTTAAAATGATGTGAAATTAATACTCATGGTAAAGAAATAGCTGAGTTATATTGTGATTTTCTCTTCTACCTGGGGAGAATATAAGGTTATTTAAAGATAAAAATATGAAGATTCATTATACTAGTTACAATAAAAACATATTATATATATATATAACTTGCCTTTACACACACACACACACACACACACACACACACACACACATATATATATATATATATATATATATATATATATATATATGTTGTAGATATATATACATCTACACACATACTTCATTATCTGTCTCTCTATATAAACACATTATGGGCACATATATTTAGTTTGATCTTACAAGATAAATATTTGAGATCATTTTTCTAGAGAATGGTAATAAGAGAGAAAGAGCAGAATTACTAGAAATTTAACTATGAATTTTATTTATTTATCCATCCAGCAGCAGATGCAGTAATCTCAGTGCCTAAAATAAAATCAGCCCAATAAGTGGAATCAATTCCATTTTTCCTTTGAGTGGTAAATGGCTTAATCTTTGCCAATTTCAATATGTATGAATAGAAAATAAATAGCTGTTATCTCTACTGAAAAAAAATTGTTCAGTTTGGCATGAATTACACAGTAAATCTTTAAGAGTAAAGATTCACAAGCAAAACATGTGGAGAAAATTATTCATTATAGTCAAATTTGGAAAATTTGTGTGACACTATGAGACAAGAAAGATTCTGTACACAGGTAAGTGAGAAATTGATCACATAAAGGGAAATATTTTGTCATATAAAATAATGATATGAAATTAAATATATTCAGTATGGAAGAAGTGAAAGGAAATTGAAAACACAGGAACTAAAGCTAATTTAATTCCAGAACTTATTATTATTTTGTTTTGTTTGCTCGCTCGTTTCTGTGATGGTTCCTAAGCTGGGAATAATGTGATGAATTCACTAACTTGCAAACACCTATGATAGATGACTATGTTGACACTGCCTTCCTGGAAAGGAATTTGACAATATTACCCAACAGAAAATGTTGCATTCAAACTGGGAATTAATTGCAGAAGTAAGCATAATTTTTAAAAATAGAAATATTATTCTTCAGTATCCTGGAGGTACATGATGTGTTTCTGAATTTTTTTTCTCAGATGCTAAAATAAAACATTATAAAATGAAAAATAGATGGTAGAAAGTATTACATATTTAAAAATAAAATATTAATGTGCTTAAGTCTGAAATTTGGAGAAGTATGCATTAGTAAGGTGAAGTCTTTAAATATACTGGGTAGCATAATAAAATTCACCATTTTAAAAAGTTTTTTCAATAAGACAATGTCCATTATCTTTCATAAGATATCTTTTTTTAGTGCAAATATTTTACTTTACTTTTTAATTTTTTTGAGAAATAATTAAAAAGCATACCAGGTCTTTTAAGGCTTTATATCAGACAAAGAGGTAAAATAGAAACCAGTGAAACTGGACTAGAATAAAACTGGATTTTATCAGATGGGTATTAAGTGGAAAGGATTTAGAGAAAAGCCAATTATGTGCATGGGACCAAATTTTGGAATATAATGTATTATTAACAAAAAGCCCAATTGTGACTCAGCAGATCTGGGTTCTTTCTAGGGCTACTAGATTTGTATTTGACCTTCATCTTTATTCTAGAAAACATAATAGTCATTTTAATTGTTATTTAAAGTTTTATTGATCTTGAAATTTAAGATGATTTCTTAAAGTTTGAAAGGCTCAGTGCTAAAAATTTAAGACAACAAAGACAGAATATTCACTCTTGTGGAAAGACTCATTATGTTGCCTGTACGGTTTCTTCATGATTTAATTTTACTTCCCTCTGTGTCAACAAGGCATTTTATTAAAGTACCCTCAGTATCTGAAGTTTGGGTTCCAGGATTTACTGCAACTGCAGATAACAAAACTGGAGGTTGCTCAAATTGCTTTAATAATATTGTGTAGTGTTTGTGCTTAAACTACAGACACTCTCTCTTAAAGATCTTTAGATTATTTATAGTACCTAAATAATGTAAATTCTGTAGAAAAAAATTGTTGTACTGGACTCTTTAGGGAATAATGATGAGAAAAAAAGAGATCTATATATGTTAAATACAGATGTAGTCTTTTTCCTGAATATTTTTTATTCAAGATTGATTGAATCTGAGAATATTGAAGCCACTGACCAGAAGGGCTCACTATAAATGTTCCATTACAATGCTTCATTTACAATCTTACATGATCAATATTTAACAATAGCATTCATAATTAAGGCTTTGACATAAAAAGTCATTTATAAATGGGTCTGATTTTAAAAGGGTAGAAAGAGCATGAGCAATTTTGTCCATCACATAAATTTTCAAAGAAAATAAGACTCAAACGTATCTTCATGTGTATGATTTAAAACTAATTAATATTAAACTCAGTTTAAAGAGTTCATATTAAAACCATACAAACTTTTACCATGTTTGTGTTTTTTTGCCTATAGAAATATGTTTTTTAGTATTTTATATTTACAATATTTATAGTACCTAAAGAAAGATTATATATTAATTTAATCTAATTAAGACCTTTCTAGTAGGGAATTGTAGTGATATGTTGAAGGTGTTGCATTATATTCTACCCTTTCTTATTGATATTGCTACTTCAAAATTATGTCCTGTGAAAGTATTATGAAAATTTACTCAATGGAGGAAAATGTTACTCAAATAACTTTTCACTAAAGTAACAATGCAAATGACTAATGTCACTGTACTTAATGAATTTTTGTTATTGATAAATAAAATAACAAAGGCAAGATATTTTCCCTAGCAAAATAATAACAAAATGAAATGGGTATATTGAATTGATTTGCTCTAAAATTATGAAACCATTTGCATTTCAAAACAATTGATAGATATATTACTCAATAATGGCAATTTAATTATTTTGCATTACCTTAACATTATTTATTATGATTATAAATTGCCTCACATTCTATTGATTTCTATGTCTCGCTTTAAATGCTTATTTTTTTAAATAATTAAGACTTATTTTCATAAGACTATTCAGTTTTCAGTATTGGTTTTTATGTCATTTTATATTGACAACCTATCATATTTTTTAATTCGTGTATTTCGGAGGAAATCCATTTTTCTTTTTTATCCTGACATAGTCAGTCTTGCTTTAAATTCAATGTAAGTTAGAATTTGTTTCATTCAAATCATTTTTCTGAATTATAATAATAAACTATCCCCTTATCTTAACCCTAAATTGCATAATGTCACACAACAGCTTATCATATTTTTCTTTATATTCATTATTAATGAATATTTGTTAGCCTATAATTTAAAATTTATACTTGAAACCTCAAGTATAAATTTGAAATTATAGGCTAACAAACTAATGAACAGAATTGTCTACTGAGATCAACATTGTTATTTGTAAAATTAGTTACTATTAAGAATTCGCATCTTTTATTTATGAGAATTCAAGAAATAACAATTTTAAGAGCTCCCTTATGTTTTTTCTATTCATATCTTGGAAGATAGAATAATACATAGCTTTTTTTAACAAATAAATGAAAGCACATTTTTCTTGTTTCAATATTTTTAAAATTTAAATTATTATACTCCACTATATTTATGTTAATAATAGAAAATAGGAAACTCAAAATTTTATAATCAATTGGGTAACTCTAATAAGTAAGTTTCCCTGCATCTTTTTGTTTACTTCTATTTTCCAATAAATATGTCTTTGTCAAATCATTATTCAAAGCTTCTTCCTCCACTTGGCCAAATTTTATGCATTTAGCCAACAGAAAGCAGGAAGTGAAGGTCTCACATATTATTTAAAAAGCAAGGAAACAGGATTGTCTTCAAGAGACCAAAATAGTCCTTAGTGACAGACTCCAGAGAAGGAAATACATGAAATATTTGAAATGAAATTTCTCTGGGGTCAAGGTGAAATATTTTCCTGTACGCAGTAATTAGTTGCACCTTTTTGTAAAAAATCTATTAAGTCAGTTAATTTTCAGTTGGAGAATGTAGTTCATTTACATTCAGGGCTAATATTGATAGATACCAGCTTACACTTATTTCGTTATTTGTTTTTGGTTTTTCTGTGATTCTGTTTCTTTCTTACTCTCTTATTATTTATCTTTATAGTTTCATTGGGCTTTTTGTAGTGATAATTGCTGATTACATTGACTTTTTCATTTGGAGAAAGGAATGGATAAGTTTACTCCACACAAACAGAAATCAAAAGGGAGCAGAAATAGCTATACCAGATAATACAAATATTAGGTAATATGAATTTAAGTCAAAAACTATAAAAGAGAGACAAAGGAGACAGAAAAACTAAAAAAAAAATCTCAAAAAATTATAGTACTTGTAAATATGTCCAGTAAGTTTCACAATAAAAATTCAACACTCAAAAATCAGTGAAACTTCAATACACCAATAACAACATAGCAGAGGAACAATAATGAAAGCAACTGCATTTTTAATAGCTACAAAAATCCCTAGGAATAAATTTGACTAAAAAGATGAAGATATCTCATATTTCTTTTATCTTCGTCTCTTCATTCTCCTTATAAACAAACGATGAGTTTAAACGGAACAGTTATTTAACCATGGTATAGACTGCGTCAAAGACTGAGCTTTATAGTTTATTTAAACAAAATTGAAAGGAAGGCAGAACAAAGCACAACTTTTCAAGACTTAGCAATGTGACCAAAATTGACCAAATTTCAATTTCACTTAAAATTGTGTATTTATTCATGGTATTCTAAAGAGCCAATAATGCGTGTAAGTTTTTTGGTTCACATGTGGAAAAATAAGAACTCTATATCCATCATCTAGATGACCTGCTGAGATTCCCAAAAAGACATATCATAGAAAGTATTTTGAACAATACCCTTATTGTTATAGCTGAAGAGAGCATCCCTGAATTACAGCAGTGAGCATAAACCTGAAAAAAACACTCCTGACCCTATAGCGCTGAATGTTTAAATGCTGATAGCCAATTTCCTGGATTCCTAAAATATAAGATAAGTATAAAGTGCTACAAATCACAACTCTGAAAGGTGAAATCCTGAAAACTGCAATTCCATGCGGTTGGGGAGTATATATATGAGGGATAGAAAGTTGAATTCTGAAGAAGGACTGGTCACTCCAATGATGAAAACCTTAATTAAAAAAACATCATTTATCTTTATTTTCATTAAATCTATGCTATAAAACTCCAGAAGTTTTAATGAATTAAAAGTTCTTTTTCCTGGGGCTGGGGCTGTAGTTCAGCGGCAGAGCTCTTGCCTAGCATTTGTGAAGCACTGGGTTTGATCCTCAGCACCACATAAAAATAAACAAACAAAATAAAGGCATGCATCTACAACTAGAAAAAACAAGTGATTAAAAAAAAAGTTGTTTTTTTTTGTCCTGAAAAAGACAGTGCACTGACTGACTCATTTCAAAATAATTATGTGTGGGCTGGGCATGTGGTTCAAGCGGTAGCTTGCTTGCCTGGCATACGCATGGCGCTGGGTTCAACCCTCAACACCACATACAAGATGTTGTGTCTGCCAAAAACTAAAAAATAAATATTAAAAAATTCTCTCTCTCTCTCTCTCTCTCTCTCTCTCTCTCTCTTTAAAAAAATAATAATTATGTGCATGGTAGGATGGGAAGACCTTCACACAATAGTGTTGCTATATGATCACCAGTAATATTTCTGCCAAATGTGTGGGCTGTACATGAGTGCATGCAGAAAGGATTTCCAAATACCTAAAACAAGATAAAGGTATAGCACAGAAGATCTGTCATGGTTTTATATTTTTCAAGTAAATCTCACTTTAAAACTATAAATAAATATGTCTTAAACAATTTGGAAACATTTTATCAGAGTTGTGTTTTCAGGATTTTTGTAATTTTAGGATTTTAGACTTTAGAGATTTGATCTTTTGGGATTTCATCATTTGGAATTATGGCATTTGTGATTGTAGTCTTTCAGGAAACTCACAAATTCCACAAATATTTTATATTCTAATAATATTAATATGATTTTGTATTCACAATCAATTTATCTCTGTCACCCTAAAACATCATGTGTGCATTTATGTGTATTGCATGTGGACACATAAAGCAAATCAAACTGGATGAAATCTCTATCCCAAATATTCCCAATTTTCAGCTGTCCTTTATCTCCCAGATCTGAAAACTTTCATGAAACAAAGTCTATTATCTTATTTTTATATGAGGGAAGAAGGTATGAATGTTAATTTAACTTTCATTCATTAACTCCGTGACAACTACACTGTATGTAGTGGCTGTATATAATATTCAAAGACACTGTATGGAATCATAAATTCTTCTACATGCAAGAAGGAGTCACTCTCTACAAAAAAAAAAATTCTGTGTCAACCTCAGCCTTGGCAGTCAAACAATACACTTCATATTATGCAGGCGCAGCTCCCAAACTAAGATTGTAAAAAAATCCCCGAGAATAATTTATGAGCAAACATTCTTTTATGACTGCTTCAAATATCAGGTCCTCAGATTGTAGGAAATGGATATAAACAAATAATTTATTTTGTCCCATGCTAGTGCACAGAAATATCATAAAGTTGAAAACCCTGGTGCTAGAAGAAATTTGTAAAGGTCAGCTCATCATTGATATAGTTTTAAAAGTGAACATGGAGATAATCCAGTAAATCTTTCACTCTATTGGAAAAGAGAGTGATTTTTAAAGAGTTTACCTGACTTTAGGAGTAGGTTCAAGGGTAAATCTAGGACCAGATTTCCTTATTCTGGTTGTGATCTTTTTAGAAAGGTGTATCTATTATCATGATTTTAGAGAGATCTACCCTCAGGTTAAGAAGACACTTACATTCATTCTTAGGCAATCATGGAAAAACATCTATAGCTTATGCTCTAAAATTGTAATATTTTAAAAATTTGGTCTTTTTATCTAGGTGAATTTTCCAGAACAGATTTTGTAAACCACAGATAATTAGTTAATTGTTTATTGCTAGATAGTCAGCATTTACAGCTTCCTTTTTGGAACTTTAAATATTTCTGGAAATGTGCCCACTTTGTGCCCTCTTGTCCCCAAGAAGCTAAGTACCCAGATATTTTCTCTAAATTCAAACTGTGTTGTAGAGTTCAGCTGCTTTTACTATTCAACAATTTTGTTTTCGCCTAAGTCTTCAAACTAAAATTTCCTACTGGCTACTTACCTTTCTATCTATTGAAAATACTCATTTCAATAAGTCTTTCTGTCTGTACCTTTTTATTTCCACTATCATTCTTTACTTTTATCTTTATCTTTCTGTGTCTTCACTTACCTTGTTTCTACTTCCATTCACTATTAAAAAAATTTCCCAGAAGGAAATTTTGATTCTCTAGTCCAGTATTTTAGTAAGTCATATGTCCATAAATACAGAAAATGCAAAGTTCATTCTCTTATGTACAGAGTTTACAATCTTTTAAAAAAAGTAGATGTTGGTGCTAGTAAGTACAATAAAATGTAATATGTGAAATTAAAATATTTATAACCAACCTCTTTCAGTATATATCTTAAACAAATGCATTCACATCCAAACTATAGCTATCCCATTAAAAAAAAGGTGGGGAGATCCTATATTATACCTTGAACCTTCTACAGTCATTGAAATCCTTTATAGTTCACACTTGGAATTCTTCATTGTTTTCCTCAATTCTCTTGACTTCAGGTTCTTTTTATTTTTCCCTTGGCACTGGAAATTGAACCCGAGCACACTTAACAACTAAGCCACAGTCCTAGCCCTTTTTATTTTTGAGACAGGGCCTGGCTAAATTGCTGAGGGTGGCTTTCAACTTGAGATCCTCCTGAATCACCCTTGAAGCTGCTGGGATTACTGGTGTGTACAACTGGACCAGTCTGACCTCAAGGTTTTTATTTGATTTATAATTAGCTTTTGATTCACCACTTGGAATATGATGGAAAATTCTCATTTTAGTCATAATCTACACTCATCCCAATGATATTTTGCCTAAACTGGTAGACTAAATCATGTAATTTCTCAAATAAGTTTTCAAATATTTGAATGCCATTATAGTCTCTTGAGGTTAATAAAGAGCCCAAGTCTGGTCTCTTCTCTCTCTCTCTCTCTCTCTCTCTCTCTCTCTCTCTCTCATACACACACACACACACACACACACACACACAACTTTAAATCATACATAAAACTGAAGGTAACCCTTTATAATTTGTTATTTTCATTCAAGAATAAAATATTCTTTCACTACTGTCTAGAGAATTCATTCTTTTTATTAACTACATAATATTATATTAATTAAGTAAACCTCTGGTTCTTTCTCTTTTCTTCCCTCTCCCAGTTTTTCTCTCTCTTACATGTGCTAATGTTTTAAAGTACAAAAAGGAGAAAACCCTTGCCATACTCATTTGTAAATTCCTAAAGGGTGGTATTGCTGGATCAAAATTATATATATATATATATATATATATATATATATATATATATATATATATCCACACACACATACATATGAACACAAACATATGTATACCCACATGTACACATATATACACATATATGCCACAAGCTGTTTGTGGGTTGTGTGTGGACTTTTGTTCATTGTAGCCTCCTGAGGGGTTAAGTCTGGCATTAGAAACTCCTTGTGGCACCCCAATTGGGATTGACCACCCCCATAGGGATTCACCACCTGCCCACTCAAGCTCTGCCAAAGATTCCACAGAGCACCTGAGATGGGTGTGACCTGCCATGATGTCAGTCAACCTACTGACAGCAAAACATGGCAGGAAGACTCTGCCCTTGAAACCTTACCCCTGCTTTTGATGTACCTCCTTAAATAAATCATTTTGTCTTTAGTCTAATTCCAGAACCCATGTGGACTAGATTTATCAGGGACTTCGCTTTCTGTAAATATATTTCTGAGAATTTGTGCTTTGTTACTTACTAATTATCTGAGTTTTAGGGTGGCTTGGATTATCCTGGACAGCAAGAAGATCCCCTTAATGAGTCACTGGCCATCGTCTTCTGGACATATATATGTTTATGTGTGTGCATATGTTTCTTTATGTATATGTGTATGTGTGTGTGTGTGTGTATTTATCAATATAAATGTGTATGGGCATTTATACATTTTTCTCAGTAGAGATTTATACTTCACTGCCATTATTATTCTTATCCAGTCTTTTTGTAGTTTATCAAAATGATTTAAATCTAATAATTACGTAGTCTTGATTTTCAGGTCTTTTAGCAGTACTGAAACTGAGCATTCAAAAGCATACAAAAATTAGGAATGATGGCACTTGATTGTAATCACAGTGAGTCTAGAGGCTGAGGCAGGAGGATAGCATGTTTGAAGCCAGTTTCAGCAACTGAGTGAGCCCCTGTTCCAAAATAAAAAATAAAAATAACTGGGGTCATAGCTCAAAGGTAAAGCATTTTATATATTAAAATGTGTGACTGTATACTTGTCCATTATCTTGTTTTGATTTTATCAATAATTTCTTCACTTTGATTTTATACAGATAAATTTAGTTTTTTATTTTCTCTTAAAGATCAAATATCTCTTTTCTTGATACCTTTGTTATTTGTCAATATTTTTTCCCCTGAGATTGACTTTTGTTAGAACTAGGGCAAACAAATATTTCAGATGATAGTTCAAAATTTAAATCAGTTGTATGCTTTATATATATTTCTACACACATACACACACACACACACACACACACACATATATATATATATATATATATATATATATATATATATATATACACACATGTATATTTAATTTTTAAAACCAAGATTTCTCTTATGACCTGGACAAGGAATGAAAGAATGTCCTACTCACTCACACAGACCCTATGCATTCATATGGGACACGCATAGCAAACTTTGTCAATAATGAGCCTGACAATCTTTCCCCCAAAACTGCTTTTCCTAGCTTAAATTTTTCATATTTTCCATAAAATACACTTCTAATATCTTTAATTTAATTTTTTCCTGTGAAGAGAATTGAGGAAGTGTAAAGAAATTGTATATATGGATCGTCTATTTTGTGAAGATAACTCTGAAGGACTCTATTATTCCTTCACAGCATAATTATCCTTTGATATGCTAACTTTTATTCCAGTTTTAAACATAAATGCAGGTGGTTCCTTTCATTTCAGAGTTAGGAATAGGTGTCTACTTCCTTTTTGTCAAACAGGAGTTCTGACGAATTTGTGAACCACATATCTGAGAAAGGCTGACCATCTCACTCATCCCTTCTGGGCCAGGAGCTACACATGACAAACTCCACATTATTATCCTCCTTCAGTCTCTTCACAAAAGGGATGTTCTCAGAATGGGCATATTATATAACTTGTTTATAATTTAAATTTCTGTAGCAGTTACAATGCTGCTGTATAAAGGGGGAAAAAATCTAAACAAAACTACCTTAAATTCTGAGGTTTTTTTTTCTGATATTTTAGTCATAACTTCTAGAAAACATGCTCTATTATCAGTAGGTTTCATCAGTTAATTAACTATTAAATTGTTGTGACTTAGATATGAGGTGTCCCCTAAAAACTCATGTGTGAGACAGTGCAAGAAAATTTAGTTAAAATTACTGGGTTATGTTCATCTTAATCTATTCCTTGCGTTAATCCATTTGAATGGGTTAATTGGGTGGTAACTGTAGGAAGGAAGGCTCTGACAAAAGGAGATAGGTTATGGGGCTTACTGTTGGCTTATATATTTTGTCCCTGATGAATCAAGCTTAGTCTCTCTCTGTTTCTTGATTGTCATGTCCTGAGCTGCTTCAGGTCTTTTGATCACAGCAGTGAAAAGCTGACTAAAACAGAAGACTTGTGTCATCAGAGGCAGTACTACTTCATATGTGAATAGAAGCCTTCTCATGTTACATAGAGAGAAAAGTGTCTATTTACTTCCTTATTTGAATCCCTAGATTGACATATGCCAAAAACCAACCTTCTCCCCAAAGTGTGAGTTAGGTTAGACAAGGAACACTTCCCTTTAAATATAATGTAGTTTTGTTTAGATTTTTCCCCTAATATTGCAGCATTGTGACTGCTACAGAAATTTAAATTATAAGCAAGTTAGAAATTGATGATTAGGGGCATGTAATAGCAAAAGAGTTTATAACTATATGCACTATATTATACCTTGCCTTATCTGACCATGTTTCAACTGAAGTTTAACCATTTGTGAAATAAAAACAGTCAAAATGTCTGGTTGATGAATTTTATTGTTACTTCTTGTGGTTTTCTGAGACATTCTAAAACTCACAAAAATAAATGACAAAAATTATAATGAGCAGCATCACAAACAAGAATATTGATATTAGGCCAGATATGGTGATGCTTGCCTATAATCCCACTGGCTCAGGAAATTGAGGCAGGAGAATTGTAACTTCAAAGCCAGCCTCAGCAACTTAGTGAGGTTCTAAGCAACATAGGGAGACCCTGTTCCAAAATAAAAAGTAAAAAGGGATGGGGGTGTTGCTCGGTGGTTAAGTACCTTTGAGATTAATCACAGGTACCAAAAACAAAAAAATTAGTACTAGTACAAATTAGCCAATGGAAACCACATGGGCAAAAGGTTACAACCCACAGAAGAGATGCCTTTTAATATTTTTTCCTGCCCAATCTATGGCATGCATTTAAATAATTGTCTCCTTTTTCTTGGTAGTCTTAATTATAATTGCCCCAAGTTGAACATAATACACATATCCATTAGCAGCCAGATGGATAAACTTATCTGGATACTGCCTGAATGTAAAGAATGGAACCCTAGGGCACACAGTGACACAGATGAATCTGAAAAGCAAAGACTCAGTGATAAAAATAAAGCAAAGCAAAGCAACCAGTTATAGAGAAGTGTGTACAGTATGATTCCATTTGTATTAGATTCTAGAAACAAAAATGAATCTCAGGTGAATGAAAGCAGATAAGAGATTGGCTCCAAGTTGGGATAAAATTAACTCCTAAGAGTCTTGAGGGAAGATTTTTGGATCCTGAAAAAATTAAAATCTTTATTGAGTTGGCAGTTATACTATCTGTTAAATTTTGTCAAAATGTACACAACTATTGTGTACATTTAATTCTAGGGTACATGATTTCAAATTAGCCTTTATAAGTTCTGAATTTTGTTCTGGTTGAAATGAAATAGTTTCAGAAATGTGTTTGGTCAGGAGATAGAAATATTTTAAATAACTTTGTTTGGCTTTAATTGTATCAAGATATACACTATGTGTTGCCAAAATGTTCATGTATACAATCAGGTTCATTAGTCTTGCCTTTATCGTCTGTTGAATCTCAGCTGTTTTTTATTCAAAGAATCAATAAAGCTATTTGATAAAGCAATGAATTATCCAAAAATAAGTTAGGAAAACCACATTTAGTTTGTGTTTTTTTTTTCATATTTGGTTTATTTGAATGGCTTAAACTATTAATCTGATTCCATTTTTTGTCTAATGACAAAAGACTTCATGGTACACTGCTATGTTTTACCCTTTCCAATAAATAGGTTTATATTATTTCAATAATCATATTGATAGAGGGCAGAAATATATGAGTAGTGAGAACAGAACACAGGTTAAGGGAGTAATTCTATAAAATAGGCCCAGTGTCCTGACCTCCAAATGCTTTCTTTTCCAAGAAGCAATTTACCTGCAGCTCTGTCTGGCTTAATGGGAAATGATATGTCACATTTCTCAGGAAACTATTTGTTATCTGCAAGAGAAATGCAGGCCCCAAACAACATTCGTAAGTGGAAGTTACTCTAAAGAGGGAAAGCTTTCTGGCCCTTTTCACAGACCAAATCTTGAAACTCAGGGAGATAAGAATGATTCCTCCTAACCATAAAATCTATAAGAATGCATGGTTAAGAATCCAATTAGGACCGGTCAGCATGGGCCAAAGTAACCTAGAGTTGTCATGGCAGTAAGTTGTCATGGCAGAAAGCCTGCTATAGTCTTGTTGTCAGTCAAAAGTAAAGAGTTGGAAAGTGGCAGGATTGTCTGGAAACCTCTCTGAGATCCTCCATAAAACTGAAGTGGAGACAAAGGAGACTGTCCCTTTCTTCTCTGAGAGGACTCACTCTCTCCCTTGAAAATGACACCTTTTCCTTTCCCAATCCCTTCAATAAATTCATTCTTGTTAAACTAAGAGCCACGCATTTGAAATCTTTCCAAATTGATCACAAGAATTGGGGGCTGATGGGGAAGAATTTTCACACTGCCTCAGTTTCTCAGAAAGCCTCAGCCTTGTAACATTATTAGTTGGTCTCATCCTGCATCAGTGCAAGTTCTATCTCCTCTCACTTAAATAAATCTTTCTCAATTTCCTCTTTCCTTTTGTTATTGTTGGTGAATTTTAGTCTTCAAATTTTAAAAACAAGTACACAAAAGGAAATTGGTGAGTCTGGCAGTCTGAACAAACACTATCTGTCAGCGGGAATGGGGAATCCAGTTTCATCTCAAAAGTCTGTTTTCAATATTAGAGAGGAAACCAACGCATTATTACTCTTATTAAAAATAATTTTAGGGGCTGGGGATGTGGCTCAAGCGGTGGCACGCTCGCCTGGCATGCGTGCAGCCCGGGTTCAATCCTCAGCACCACATACAGACAAAGATGTTGTGTCCGCCAAATACTAAAAAAATAAATATTAAAATTCTCTCTCTCTCTCCCTCTTTCTCTCTCTCTCTCACTAAAAAATAAATTTAAAACCTCATCAAGTTGAAACATTTAAAGTTTATTTTTCAGTCAATATAGAATAATCTGCTTCTGGTGATAAGACAGAGACACACTTTGCTATTTGGATTCAAGGCAGCAGAAGTCACAGGTTGAAGTGTCATCAAAATTATCTTCTACTTTTTTTTTTCTCTTTCTCTCTTTTTTTTCTTTTTTGACTTGAAGGCAGTTTCAATCAATAGCCTTGAAGTTCAAGATTATCTATCAAACTGAGAAAATCTGACTCAGGTAGATCCTCTAATCAAATATTGACAGATGAGATCTTCTGGGTTACAAAAACTGACTTAAAACCCAGAATGACATTATTTGATGAGAATGGTAGACTACGTATTCAATTCAAGATGAAACATGTATCATACAGTAGACATTTAGCTCTCAAGTTAGTACTATTCCTAAATAATAGAGGTATAAGTTTGTACTACTGCTTTCATTGTTATATATTTAAATGCTAATGTCAAATCTTTTCCTGTTTGTGTTGCTAACATACTTAATCTACATTTTTATCCTGATCTATGTCTGAAGTATACAAGTGGAAAAGTTTAGTTTAAAAATACCATTTTGAACAAGTACCTTAAAATCTGAAAATAGTTATCAGTCAAATTTTTAGAAATTTGATGTATGTTAAGGTCTTATAAAGTCATTCCCAGAAGTCTTAAATTAATTTAAAAATTAAAAAGTTTTAAATATAACAATTACATATATAAAAATATATGTAATTTATATATATATTTATATATATATAATTTATATATAACTATTATATATATACAAACGTAACTATTATATATATACACACAGAACTGTTTAATTTAAAAATTTTACACACACACACACACACACACACAAACACACCACACCTACATACTACCTAATAATAGATAATTTAGGGACTAAAATACATTTGTTTATTTTAGAAATATTTAATGGGTTGTTACATGATATTTTGTTACACATTTATTGTTTTTTTTGTCTTCTGAATTAACAAAAAATATTAAAGAATGGAGTATAGTCACTGGGTAGGGATTAAATAGGAAAATAATTTTTAATGGATGATGTAAATTCATGTAGAGTTTGAATGCAGTTATTTTTCTCTAAAATATTTCCTGGCCTGCTATGGAAAGAACACAATGGCACTGTATTCATTGTTTAACAATAAAAATTAATAAATTATTTAAATGCATAATGGGAGGCAATAAAGAAACAGTCTATGAATCACGTTTGGCAATAAGTCTGAATCCATGGAATTTGAAAACTTGGAGTCAGGCCTAGATGTAAATCAAAGATTTATAATATGTAAGAGGCCCAAAGCACATCTTGACCTTACATTTTAATGTTGGAAGTATCAGCCAATATTAGTACCATTCACTATCATCAAACTCTTAGCATGTCAATGATTCCAAAATTTTTCTCATTTTTCCATGACCTAGTTTTCCAAAAATGAGAAAAGTTTGAGGAAAATTTTATCCCAGGTCTGCAGCAATTATAGAAGCAAGACTTTACCTATGGTTCTTCCAGGAAACAAGACCCTTCCATTAGAGCTACCCCAAGCATTATATGCTACAGAAATGCAAGGGAATAAAAACACTGAAAATGAACTATAGGACTTTCTTGCAAAACTATGGATCCTGTCTAGTATTTTTAAATTAATTATATAGTAATATTTTTACTATTATTGTTATTATTTGGTACTGGGAATTGAACCTGGTACACTTATCCACATCTCCAGCTTTTTGAAAAAAATTTATTTTGAGGCAGGGCTTTGCTAAATTGCTTATGTTGGCTTTGAACTTGTGATCTTCCTGCTTCAGCCTCCTGAACCTCTGGGATTCTGTCTAGTATTCTTTATTTTATTTTATTTTTTGGAGGGGGTATAGGGTTTGAACTCAGGAAGGCTCAACCACTAAGCCACATTTCCAGCCCTATTTTGTATTTTATTTTGAGACGGGATCTCACTGGATTGCTTAGTGCCTAGTTTCTGCTAAGGCTGGCGATCTTTCTGCCTCAGCCTCCTGGGCCACTGTGATTACAGGCATGTGCCATCCATCTGGTATTCTTAATGAGAAAGAAAAGTGGGTGAGTCTGTTAAACACACACACACACACACACACACACACACAGATATTGCATAAAAGACAAAATAAAAGGTGATGTTTTTCAGAAATTGTGGAAACAGGAAAACAACAACAACAACAACAACAACAACAACAAAACAACTTTCCCCCTGGCTGTATGGTATTGATGATTACTCAAGAGAGGGAGATGATTATTCTATCATAGACATTTCTAAAGGTTTGTAATGTATTTTCAAAATTTCTGATTAGCATGGAAGTTAAGTTTATGTGTGACACAATTGCTATCATAATTACAATTTGTGCATTACTCTTACATCTCTATATTCTTTGTGACATAAAGCCTTAAATATTAAAGAAAACTTAAAGTAAAGCACCAACATGAATCTTGAATTAAATGTAGAAATATAAATGAGCAGAAACTAGTTCCACTTAGAAGAAAATCTTGACTTATATATTAGTTTGTCAAAAAAATCATAACACAAATGAGGCTGGAATTATTGTCTGCAAGTTCATACAAAAGGTACTCTTTTGTAACCTTATTTTGAAAGATCAATGTGATACAATGAATGTAGAAGAGCTTGACAAAGCTTGCCTATCAATCCACTTGTAAATCTTTTTCTTATTCAGTATCAACTTCTTCATTTTAAGATTGCTGGATTCTTAAAAAAAAATTTTCAAAAACTTACACAATAAACCTGAACAAAATGACTAATAAGCAATTGAACACATAATATGCAATAGGAATTCCGTTAGAGTCTTTGTGTGTAATCATTGCAGAATGAGTGTCAGAGGAAGTATTAAGCCCAGTCAACAACCTTCCTTATTCAGAAGTCTCAACTTGCAATTGGCTCAGAATATCATGTATAAGACCAAACTTTCCTAAATACAATTCAGGCAGATGGAGAAGATTTACCAGGTAAAGCATCATGTAATAGTTTGTATTTGGTATAGAAGTTATCATTGTGAAATTTTTTGCCAGGATCATATCATCTTTTACTCAGAAAATTATTAAATTTGTTATAAAAAAGATAACAAAATTTATTAACACGGATCATTGAACATAATATGCTACCATCTCTTACTGATAGGATTCATATATTGAAAAGTAGACTTCAAATAATAGACACTTTCATATTTTTCTTTAACACAAATAAAGGAATTAAACAATGTTGATATATAACCAAAAGGATTAAAAAGAATGCATGCATGTGTTGAAGTTGTTATGGTTTGATTTCTACCTTCTAGTATAAGAGTGAGATTTTTCCTAAAAATGGAATTATTTTGAGGGCAATAGAGATTACACACATAAATATATTTTAGTCTTTTAGAAATTGTGTTAAATAAAAAGAATATCTCAGTTTAGTTGCACCATGGGCCAATAAGAAATATGAGCTATTGAATTGGGTAGTTTAATTATGCTAACTAGTAAAGTCAAACTTGCCATGCACATGTTATGTAATACTCTAGAAATGAACAATATGTAGTAAATTTTATATCTGGGGTACTCTGTTTTCATTACTTCTTCAGGAAATTGTTTCTTGCAATAATGAATTTAATAACATGTTTTCTTTTGTCAACAACTCAGGTTATATGTTTTCTCAGAACAGTAATAAGTTGTTTAAATTCCTTGCTAATGTACTTATCACAAATTGACTTGACAAGAAAAAGGGAACAAAAATTAAAACAAAACAAAAATTCAATAAAATATAAAACAAATCACAAACCATCAGGTAAATAGGTAACATATGGAAGATGAAGTTCTCCATGTCTAGTTTTTTGATACATCATGGAAAAAATATGTCAAAAAGATTTTTTAACATGACTTAGACAAACTGTAAACACCAGTGTTTCAATTGCCTTTAACCTAGCTCAAATCACTAATGACTTCAAAGTGAGCAGCTTTGCTAGATGTGAAATAAGAGCCATACTGCTCTTTTGCAACTTAATTGGAATAATATGAATGAAATTTAGTCTCTTCAGTGGTGTCCACCGAAGGGGAACACTCTTTTATCTAAGACAGCTAAATCAGAAACTATGCTATAATAATCTTTTATATTTTTCATATTAATCAAAATGAACATGAGCCTTAAATTGAGCAAAAATAGATATATAGGGTCCCCAACTTAGGACGGTTTGACTTAGGAGTTCTCAACTTCACAGTGATGTGGAAGTGACATGTATTCAGTAGAAGCGGTACTTCAGAGTTTTAATTTTGCACTCCCCTAATTCCCCCACTTCTCTGAATGTTTGTTGCCAACACAGCTTCCTGAGGGGAGCAGCTGGAGGACTGTGTCCCATGAGGCTTGTCCCATACCACAGGGCAGCAATGTCCACAAGTCAGGCAGCCCCTGATGTCAGGGGCTGGGACTCACACTCATCCCTCTGGATCCCTGGAAGCAGGTAGTGGACAGTGCCTGCACCAGAAGCAGAGGTGGAGACTCCATCACCTTCTTTGCCCCTCACAGTCTGTTCCCCTCAGTATGAGCCAGGAGAGGCCAGGAAGTCTCGGTGGCTGGAAGACATTGGCTATCAGAGAACAGGAATTCTCTTCATTAGTCTGTGTGTGAGACTGCTCAGTCACCAGGAGCACAATGCTGTCATTACTGCAGTTGATAATGCAGAGAAAACTAGCATCCTTTAACAGTTTTCTATGAGTAAAGTTGTACATACATCCTCTACCATGGTTGTACTAAAATGGTAGTAGTTCATTATTTTATAGTGAAGCAGATGAAAGTTGCAAGGTTTGAGCTGTTACTTAAATTTGTATATTTCTAGATTAATGTTTATTTTTCAATATTCAAAATGATAATAAAGATAAACAGTTCAGGCTGTTTTAGGGAACTCACTCTGACAGAAATACATAGTGTTGGAAAACATTAAGGCTGGTCGTGAGGAATTATTTAGGAGACTACACCAGGTGACTTCACTAACACATAAATTAAGATAGTGACAGTGAAAACTAAAAGGAAGTAGTAATAATACACAATAACTTTGAGTTATCTAGAAGTCTACAAAACAGGTCAATCTTTATGTTTGTTTAGTTGTGGTTTAATTAAATAAATAACAAAATAAACAATCCTGTATTCATTTTTAAAAGATAATTTCATTTGAATACTGTGAACATGAATGAGAGTTATGTATCTAGAGCTCCACTTAGAGTACCTGATAAATGATCCATTCATTTATGCATTAATTCTCCTCCCCAAAATTAAAATATACCATACTAACACTACGCAAAAGAAAGCAGGAGGAGCTACATTAATTTCAGACAGCAGACTTCAGATCACAAAAAAATATCAGGGATAAAGAGAGGAGAATTGCAAACAATTAAAGGGACATTTTTATAAGAAAAAAATATGTGTGTGCCTAACAAGAGTGTCAAAATTCATGAAGCAAAAATTAATAAAAGTATGGGGAGAAATAGATGACTTTACTATTATAGTGGGAGACTTTCAACACCCCTCGATTAGAAGTGGGCAGGTCCAGCAGACAGCACATCAGTAAGGGCAGAGTCTAACTCCATACCATCATCAATCAACTTGACATAATGAACCATGTGTAGATTACCTTATACAAAAGTAGCAAAATATACATTCTTCTAAAATCCATGTGGAATATTCACTGAGAGAACCCATTCTGGGCTGTCGACACAACATACTTAAAAGAAGAGAAATCACATAGAATCTGCTTTTGTGCCACAAAAAAATGGAATTAAAGTTGCAATCAATAAAAGAAGTACATCAGGAAAATCTAAAATTTTCTGGAGGTTAGACAACACATTTTTCAATAATACATGAGTTAAAAAGACCCTTTTAAATAATTTTTTTAAAAAAATTTGTTTTTGAACTAAATGGGAATGGAAATGTAACCTATCCAAATTCATTAGTTGCAGCAAGTAGTTCTTAAGGAAAAATTAGAGTACTGAATTCATATGATAGATAATATGAAAGAAAGTAATTTCAGCTTTCATTTTTTGAAACCAGAAAAACAAGAACAAATCAAATCCACAGTAAGTAGCAGGAAAAAATATTGGATCAGAAATTAATGAAATTAAAACAGAAAATCAGTAGAGAAAATTCACTGACCCAAAAGTTAGTTTTTTGAAAAAAATAATAAAATGAATTAAACAGTAGACACATTAACTTAGAAAAAGAGAGAAAAACATCTTGCTAATATCAGAAATAAAATATATCCTTGGACACTGGTCAAACAAAATAAAATATATACTCATTTGAAAGGAAGAAACAAATTATTCTTGTTTTAAGACAACATGAATGTCTATATAGAAGGTGCCCCAAATGACCAAAAAAATTCCTGGAACTATTAAGTAGCTATGCCAAAGTTATAGAACAGTAGCCTGCAAAGTCAACCATTTTTCTGTATACCAGCTGTGACCAAACAGAATTTGACATCAAAAACCCATTACTACTTACATCAGTCCATCCAAATTGAAATACTTAGGCATAAATCTAATAGAAATGTATAAGACCTGTATGTGGAAAACAACACACAATTCTAATTAAAGAAATCAGAGAATAACAAAATGAAGGAATGTTTCACTTGTATGGATTTTGGCAGAAAGGAGAAATGAATAGGTAAAGGACAGAGCTTTGGATCTCTTCTGCAGCATTCTCTAATGGTGGTTAAGAGTCTTTTTACATGTGTTCATAGAATGTACATCAAGAGTAAGACCTAATTAACTTATAGCTTTTGTGTGATAATGATTTGTCCACATTCTATCATCAATAGTAATAAATGTGTAACTGGGGAGAATGTAGATTTAGGGTGAGGCTATAAGTATGTAGAAGGACAAGAGGTTTTGGAAGTACATCAAGTATCTCTCTGCACTTTCCATTCTATTTTTTTCCCACAACTTAGAAATGCTCTAAAACTAATGTTAGTTAAAGAAATAAACATTTTAAACAATAATATAGTAATAATGATTGTAACAATAATAATAGTACCAAAGTCACATGTTATTTTAATGATTAAATGAAACAAGGCATATTAAGTGCACAATACAGTACTTGGAAAATAATAATCTCTAAAATGTGAGCTATTTTCATAATGAATATTACTTTTTTCCATTATATGCAATATTTTGGGGAAGTTAAGAAATTGGGTTCAGTATTTAAAGTTTAATATTAGGACAACACAGAAAAACTCATTAGACTATCACAACTTTATGCAGATACTCAAATGTTACTAATGCTTATTTATGGAAAGAAATTTCAGCTAAAGAATAGACCCAAACTTATCAATTCATAATTACAAGACACTATTACTTGGCTTGATACCGTTGCACTACCTTTCTTTTCTCTTTGCTTTAAGCAACTAAACTTTAAAAATTCAAATTTCTGAACACCTTTTACCTTTCTTTTTGGATCATTTAAAATATATGTAATGCATTAATTAAAGTGATTTTTGAAGAGAAGTGCATGGTAAAATGAGACCATGCAGTGGCTGGAATTAATAGATTATTTCATTGAAGGTTAATGAAAAACAGAACAATTTATGTTCAATTCTCTTCACCATCTGCTGAAAAGGGCTATAGCTTTATAATACGGTTACAACTAGATAAATGACTTGAACATATAAATCTCCAGAAATCAAATAACTCAATGTGTAGAATTTTACCTGCTGTATCATGTTTCAGCAGAAATTCTTTAGACAGAGATGAAATACAAACTTCAATTGTTGAGAAAAAATTATAATGTACTATATATATATATATTTGTACACCACAAACAGTCAATAGTAGATATAAAAAGACACATATTTGAATAGAAGAATGGACACATTGCATTTAATGTCAGAAATCTTCATCTGAAAATAATTGAGTAAGCTGTCAGACAAAACTTCACACTAGAAATATAACAGCCCATGTCAATTTAATTGACAGTTGAAAATTATACCAAAATTGTAGAGTGCATCAAATTTGAAAATTGAATATTGAAGTTGGGAGATTCATTCTAATGATGAATTTTTTTTATGTCCAAGTAAAGTGCAATATTCAATAGAATTCTTAAGGTAAATGGATAGTTATCTCATTTTGTGAACAGATGTAGGGTACATTGAACATTGCATTTCTGGTGAACAGAATTTTGTAAGATAATTCTGTAATTGAAATAATAATATTTACCAGTTGTTTTTGTTGCTTTAATTTTTTTGTTGTTGTTGGGGCTTGAGCTCAGGGCCTCACACTTTCTAGGTAAACACTCCACCACAAAGCCACATCTCCAGACCAATAGATTTGTTCCCAAGTCTGTCACTGCAGGTTTTGTTGTTCTTGTGGAAAGCCTTATGCCTGAGATTTAAAAAAAAAATTGCAGGAACTTTTACAAAAGTATAATTTCTTAGTCCTTTATTTGTGATATGGGTGCTAGATAAGGAATTAACATGCATAAATTTTATTTTAATCTTGCGGATAAACCTAAACGAAAGTTATTGTTAGCATTTCCAAGTGCGAATATAATCTTAGAAAGGTAAGTTTTTTTTTTTTTAAGATCAATAAAGTACAAGGGGTGGTGTGAGTGTTTCAAATTCTGATCTTATTACTTTGGAGCTTCTACTCAGCCACTAAGTTGTACATTGTAAGTTGATTGACATTTTAAGCCTTGGTCACAGAATTTTACCTGAAGTTCACATTGCACTTTTACTGCTTTGTCCAGAAAAAAAACAATTATATATGTATGTACAATATTATTAGCTTCCAAATTTTAAGTATGCTAAATGAATGAATGAATGAATGGGTCATTGATTTGGGGGTGTTTATTTAAAAGGAATAACCCACATACCACAAGAAAAAATTTGTGACCTAGTGAGTAAATCAAATCCAAATGATGGAGACTTCCCGTCTGTCTGCCCTTTGCTGTCTTGAATGAATCATACTTATATTTGCCATTTAAAAAACATGCAGTATGGGAAGCAGGAGGTGCAGATTAGAAGTGCTACTTTAAAATTTAAAATGGCTATTCGATAAGGTATATCACATAAATTATAGAAACCATAGTAGTACATTTTCTTATAACTCATGGGAATTCCAACAAAAATTTTAAAATTATATTTGGCTTCACATTCAAGTGACAATAAGAATCTTCTGATATTCATAGCACAGTGCTGGGCACTAGAGGTTACACAACCTTTTGATTTCACTAGACCCTATACAGCACCACCTTTATATTACTCAGGGAATATTTGCCCAGCTAAAAAATATTTTTCTTTGAGATAGAGAAGAACCCATCAAATTCAAATTATATTCAGAGTTTCAGTAAATATGAAGTGGTAGTAAATCTGCTTAAATAAATTCCAAGGCTTTCATAAATTTTCAAAATAAATATTGGAGAAATTAGAATAAATAAAAGTGATTTTACTCTGCTGACAGGATAGCATAAAAGCAGCATTTTGAATGTCATTTTAAAGTAAGTTGCATATGGCAGTTCACATCTGACAAAAACTGAAGATATGATCCAAAACTGTTTGGTTGAAAACAAATTCAGACTTTATTTGCCAATACTTCATACAAAACTTGGAGCAGTTTGTGTTGCTTTTAGCTTATATGTGTTCTGAAAAAATTAAGCACTACTTGAATAATAAGGAAAGTTAGAATTGAAGAAAACAGTAAAGGTAACTAAATCTTAAATCTTTCATATTTTTGTGATATTATTTTTTCACTCTTTGAAAATATGATGGAATAACTAAAAATATGGAGCCTTTTTGACTATTTTGAACATTTATTTTCTCTTTCTTTTCTTCTTCTTCTTCTTCTTCTTCTTCTTCTTCTTCTTTTTTTTTTTTTTTGGTATTCCTGGGGATGAAGCCAGGGTGTCATACATGCCAGACATTTGCTCTACCACTACAAAAATATCAGTATTGAATGAATTCTCATCGATACTTATATTAATATTAGTATTATATTTTCTCTTTTGAAAACTCCCTATTCAAGTCAAGTATTTACTACTTCTATCAAATACAAATGATGCTTTGAAATGTAGTTTGAGTAAAGAAAGAAAAGCTGACCTGGAATTTTTATACTTAATTGATCATAAAGTAAAATGTTTGCTAACTTGAATTATCACAGAGCTTGAAAGTTTTCCATGCCTTATGAAGAAAGTATATTCTATTATGTACTAAAATTGAAAGTCTTTCAGTTTATACTCATTTGCATCAACATAATCATTACCTATAGGCCATGTTTTATGCTCTTTCATGAAGTTTAATAGTGCAAATTTGAAGAAATATCTAAAAACATTTAACAACCTCTATTATATATTCTTTGAAATACTCCCTAATTGCAAATTAGGTGGTCAGTGGTTTGAAAGAGTTTATGTGCCTCCAGAACCTCTTATGTGGGAATAATTGCAGGCTTCAGGCTCATTAAGCAACACACTGACCCTCCTATACTAACAGAAACTTCACATTTATGCTCTTTTCTTCTTTTCTTAAATGTGCATTATCTTTCCTTTTGATTCTTTTTAAATTATCTGGATTTAGTTTGACAACATCAGCTGAACTCTCTTTTAGATAGCATTGGGACTCTCTTCTTACATTCAATCTTCATGCATGAATGCAGTTTTGACCAGCATCATTTTGAAAATCTTTGTTGAATGACACAATTATTCCATATTACCAATGATGACATCAAATTATGAATTCAAGCAAATAATTTTTACAGAAATTTTTCAAAGCTCGATTATGAACCTATATCTATATTACTATTAAGGTATCCAGTCATTTTATTCTAACTATAATTATTCCCTCTAGAATTTTGTTAAGATCGAATTGATGGAGTTTTCATCTATCATCAGAGGATATTTTTAAATTCCTTATCCTTTGGTATTTAATACTTGTATCACCTAACTTAATTAATACTATGTTTTCCTCCTGTTGAAACCAGATGGCCTGTGGGTATGTTATTTCTCAGCAGGAAAGATTCTTCCATTTTTTATAAGGTATTTCTGCTAGCATAATTACATACATCTTTCTATCATAGTAGAATTCATATTCAAGACTGGATTTGGAGATGATCAATACTGTATCATTTTGAGTTTAGGGTTTATATTATTTCCAGTATGTCATCTCTAATACTCAGCTTGATGCATTTTTTTCCCCATGTAAAGATCTTGATTCCACATGACAGATCTGCAGATATCTGAACGACAACTGTGAACTGGGTTTTTCTTGTCATCAGAAATGCTGTGCTTCAGAATAACTAAAAAAAAAAACAAACATATTTTTCAATTTTTTAGAGGTTTTTAATATGTCATGACCGTGAAAATTCTGGGAATTACTCATAGACTTCAAGGTACCCAAGTAAAGGGTCAGTCTTCTATCCCAGACTAAAATCATCTATTTTAAATCACAGAAAGTTTTAAAGCATTTATAATTTTCTTCAGGTAATCAGAGCCTACCTGTTGGCTATTGTTATGGTTTGAATATGAAGTGACCTCCAAAAGCTCATGTATGAAGGGATGCAAAGAAGTTTAGAGGTGAAATGGTTGGGATATAAGAGTCTTAATCTATTCAGTGCACTACTCTACTGATATTGATTAAATGAGCAATAAATGTAGGAAGGTAGGTATGGCTGGAAGAAGTAGGTTACTGAAGGTGTGCCTTTGAGGTATAATCAAGAATCAAATGGCATATGATTCTGTTTAGAATTAATTAATTAAAAAGTTCAGTATCTTCTTAAACTATTATACTGCCAAACAAACTTCCTAGATCCAAAGGAAAAAAAAATTGGATTGATAAATCCTTTAAGCAACCAAGTAAGGCATATTTTCATGTGACTACTTTCCCTGTGATTAAAGGAAATTTTTAGAGATTACGGAAACACACACAAAAAATAATGACTTGGGGATTCTATGAAAAGGAATGAAAATGAAGCCTAATCAAAGCCCATTACCCATTTTCAGGACAGAAAACCTTCAAACTTCCACAATTGGAGGCTTCAGAATTGCTGCAGTCCAGTAATTTCCATGGGTTTCTCTTTCAAAGGCCTATAAATAGAAATGTTCATTTTGTTTTCCCTTTCTCTGCCTTGCGATAACATTTCCAGTGTATTTTGTGAAAGCAAACATAGTTTCTTTTATCTCATTATTTTTCACATCAATAGCAATGGTGTCCACCACAAATTATCTTTTATTTAAAAATTACTGTGTTTCAAGCAGAAATCTTGTCATTCAGATCACATTGCACCTGGATTTGATTTTCCTCTCTTTCAGGGTAGGTGGTTATATATTGTTTAAGGGAGAAAAAGAGGGCAAAATAATTGATGAACACCACGACAGATTGGGATAGTTCATTAATGGTGTGCATCGACTATTTCTGCCTCTCTGAATCACCTGTATTGTGCAAGGAAGTTACTTTAGGCTTTTTGTTGTAATGGAGTAGATAAACTACATTTGTAATAGGGCAGTAATTGGTGAGCAGAAATGACATATACTTTTCTCAGGCCAAATATTTAGTACCATTTAAGATTCTCCAGAACTATTCTGTTTGGAATGATATTCAGTAATTATTGATAATCACTTCTTCAGTCTGGTAGACTAAGAGAAGGTGATTCCGGTCCAGGACCATGTGGTGTGAGTGACCGAATTTTATTGTGTGATTTTTATTTTTTTAATCTGGGCATAATCCTGTTCATGTTTTCTTAACTTTAGCATTGTCTATATTTGATCTAGACAACTCACTGTTCTGGGGGGGCACTGCTCTGTGCATTTAGAGAACTTTCGTAAGTTTTTCTGGCCTCTAAACACTGAATGTCAGGATATCAATCACACCATCACCCACCCACTCGGTTGCTGAAGTCAAACATGTCTTCAGATATTTCCGCTGTCTCCTGGGGGTAAAATCATCCTGATTAAAAACTATCATTTATTCTGACTTAAAAAAATGGTGGAGCTAAATAAGCAAGTCTATGTAAGACAAAAATTTTATCACCATCTTAAAACCAAATAGAGTGAAAATTTATGACTATTAGCATTAGATAGGTAAGATTTAAACTACTCCACAATTCTTGTGTTGTCAGAAATTAAGATAAAGATTCTGAATTATATTTTAGTTAATTATTCATATTCAAGTTCTATTTTTTTCCTTTAAAAAATTAAAATATGAAACATCTGATATAGGAGAAGAGTAAAAAGCTAGAACAAAATGTGTACACACACATACACAGGGAAAAATAAAGCTGAAAACATCAAGAAAAAAATAGACAATTAAAAATTCACAACTCGAAAGAGTAGAAAACTTTAATGCTTTTCTCTTACCCATCTATAGAACAAATGCCAACACAAAATAATTGGAATAATGTACAGAAGATGTGAACAAAAATTTAATAAACCTGGCCTGAATATGGTCAAGCATGACATATTGAACACTATTCTCAATAAGCATGAGTTATGCAGGATTTTTAAGCTTAACCACAATAATTTATAAAATTTGACACATAAGAACTCTATATTTTTCAGGAATTATCAGTAAATTTAAAATCTTTGACATCATATAAAATGTGTTCTCTGGCCAAATTCACTTATGTTAGATATTAGCAAAATAGTAATACCTAAATATAATATCTTTAGAATTTCAAACACATTCACAAGTCATGGAGAAATGATGAATTATTCAAACAAAAAAGTAGAAAACAAAATCTAGAAAATGTGTGTTGAACTGAACATTAATGAAAATACTACATAAAGAAATTTCTGGTATACTAATAAATGGTATGCCCTATGAAAGGTACAGCATTAAGTTTTCCTACGATTTTGTAGAAGAGAGAGATAAGCGAAAATTGAGTGATACAAGTATTTATCTCAAGAAGTTTGAAAATGAACAACAAAATGAAACTTTAACAGAAGAAAGGCAGTGATAAAAATAAAATTAACTTTAAAAAAGAGTAAACAAATTGGAGAATAAAATTAAACAAAATTTACTTTTTAGAACAAATAACAAAAGACTAGAAAGATTAAAAATGACAAAAGAGAGAGATTATAAACAAATTGCTAATAAAATTTTAGGTAGACAAAACAGACGTAAATAAGAAAAATACAAGCAAGTGATTATCACAAAGTTTGAAGAGGTTATATCTCTGAGGGGGAAAATATTTTCTCATAAGAAGAGACAAACCAGAACTGGATAGTGTTTAAAAGCCTTGGTAACTCTTCTACATTGTGTACATTTATTTTTAATGCAATTTTAATTTGTTCTACTCTATTTTTGATAAAAATATTATTTAAATACATTTATAATAGGGTTTTGGGGAAAATCTATATACATAGCCATCACCACTATTTTTTTAATTTTAAAATTTGTTCTAATTAGCGATACATGATAGGAGAATGTATTTTTACATATTATATATTTATGGAGTATAATTTCTCATTCTTCTGGTAGTACATGATGTAGAATTACATTGGTCATGTAATCATATATGAACATAGGATACTAACATCCATTTCATTTTACTATCTTTGCTATTCCCATTCCCCCTCCGTTTCCTTCAATCTCCTTTGTTTAGTCAAAAGTATTTCTATTCTTCCATAATCACCCCCTTACTGTGAATTAGTACCACATATCAGAGAAAACATTTGACCTTTGGTTTTGGGGTATTGGTTTAGTTCACATGGCATGATATTCTCCAGTTTCATGTATTTACACACAGATGCCAATTCCATTCTTCTTTATTGCTGAGTAATATTCCATTGTGTATATATACCACATTTCCTTTATCCATTCATCTGTTGAAGTACACCCTAAGTTGGTTCCCTAGTTTGGCTGCTGTGTATTGTGCTGCTATAAATATTAATGTGACCTAATCACTATATTATTCTGACTTTAAGTCCTTTGGGTATAAACTAAGAAGTGGGATAACTGGTCAAATGATTGTTCCCTTCCAAGTTTTCTGAGGACTCTCCATATTGCTTTCCACTGTGTTTGCACCAATTTGACGTCCCATCAGCAATGTATGAGGGTACCTTTTTCCCCACATCCTTGCCAACATTTATTGTTGGTTGTATTCTTGATAATTGCCATTCTGACTAGAGTGAGATAAAAACTCAGTGTAGTTTTAATTTGCATTTATCTAATTGCTAGAGATATTGAACATTTTTTTCATATATTTGTTAACCAAATGTATTTATTCTTCTGTGAAGTGTCTTTTAAACTCAGTAGTCCATATATTGCTTGGGTTATTTGCTGTTTTGGTGTTAAGTTTTTTAAGTTCTTTATATATCTTGGAGATTAATGCTCTATCTGAGTTGCAAATGGCAAATATTTTCTCCCATTTTATAGACACTCTTTTCATATTCTTGATTGTTTCTTTGTTGAGAAGAAACTTCTTAGTTTGAATCCATCCCGTTTATTGATTCTTGATTTTACTTCTTGTGCTTTAGGAGTCTTGTTGAGGAAGCTTGTTCCTAAGCCAACTTGATGTAGATTTGGGCCTACATTTTTGATCAGGCAGAGGGTCTCTTCTAATGCATAAGTCCTTGATCCACTTTGAGTTGAGTTTTGTGCAGCATGAGAGATAGAGGTTTAATTTAATTTTGTTGCATATGGATTTTCAATTATCTCAGCACCATTTGTTGAAGAGATATCTTTACTCCAATGTAGTATTCTTAGTGATTTTGTCTACTATGAGATAATTGTAGTTTTGTGGATTTGTCTCTTTGTCTTCTATTCTGTATCTATTCTGTATCATTGACTTGTGACCATTTTAGTTATTATGGCTCTGTAGTATATTTAAGGTCTGATATTGTGATGCCTCCTGCTTCACTATTCTTGCTAAGGATTGCTTTGGTAATTCTGGGTCTGTTATTTTTTCAAAAAAAAATTCATGACTGCTTTTTCTATTTCTATGAGGGATGTCACTGAGATTTTAATAGAAATTGAATTAAATTTGTATAATGCTTTTGTTAGTATGGCCATTTTGAAAATGTTAATTCTGCCTAACCAAGATTATCTCCAGAAAAGATAAGGCTCAATTTTATTCAAAATTAAATTGCTGATAATAAATAGTATATTAGATAAGACTAAAAATCAAAAGTAATTATAAAGATTTATATATCAAACAATGGTCAAGATGATTTGAAGAATTTGGAAAACCCAGTCTATGCTGTGTAGTTAATAGAAGAGATTTCTTTTGTTCATCACAATAGTCCAAAATGCTTCAAAAAGATGCATGCTACTATTTATTCAATTTATTTATTTCATATAAAAACAACTTACTCACATTCAATATTAAGTAGCAAATTTATATTTTGATTAGAAATATTGAATAAAATATGTCTGATTTCCTTTTTTTATACTGATATGCTATCTGTGTTGCTTGTATATATTATGTGTTGTTGAAGAAAATTAGAATTGAGACAGGCTGAGAAATGCAAGTGCACCTAAACATAGTTAGCATATATAAGATTTCAGAAAATACATGAGGGACATGTCCTATGCAATCAAATTTATCATCTATTTTCTTAGTGAGTCCCACAGTACAAACCCATGCTCCCTCATTTGTAGAATCACAATTGTTTTGATTATAGACAATTATTTTCAAATACAAATCAATTGTTTTCTTAAAAATAAGTTATAAAAAGGCCTATGCTATCTGCTGTGCTACTCCAAAAAATGTCCATCATTATATGATGGAAGGTAATATTTATGTTTTCTTTCCTCTATATTGCAAACATTTTGCCCATAATAATAACAATTGAAACAATCTAGGGATTTAGGATATGCATATTCAAACTCCCTACAAGAAATTGAAGAAGCATTTTTTCTTGATTTAAAATCTCAAGGAAAACATTTTCATGACTTAAATTATGTTTCCTTTTTTATAACACAGAAAACATTTTTTCTACTACTTCATCGAGAAAGGAAAATGAGAGCAAAGGAATAAAATTCAGCAAGACTTGTTCTGGAATCCTGAAGGACTCTGAGAACTTTAGCTAAGAAGGGTGAAGATATGTTTTTAAAGGAAGATAGATGAATGAAATTGATGGAAATCCCTTCTTATTGTTTTTATTGTCGAAGGCTAAGAGAGTCAAATCAATTAGATTCATGAAATGATAAGGTTAATGTTCAAACCTATGTACTTAATACCACCAACTTGTGTAAGCAACATCCATTTTATGTTGCTGATTGACCTTTCCTAATGAATGCTAGAGAATGTATCACTGATATGCCAAGGTTTTGCCCTATATTTCAGAGACTAAAGTTTTGCTTTAATTCAAGAACCAAGCAATACCATTAAAATTCTCTACTTGCCAAAAGGTTTTGATTAACATTTGACATCAATTTTGAGCTCTGAAGCATTTTAGTAGAGGTTACACAGGATTTAATATCTTGGAACACACACATAAGAGTATTTCCTAAGAAGGCATGGGAACCTCACAGTAAGAAAAGTTGTATTCTGAAATATTAATTTGATTTAGTGTGTTGGAGGAAGTGTTAGAAATCTTGGCTAATAAGAAAAGATGGGAGGGGCCAAAAGGATCCATTTTCTCTCTTTCTATATGATTTAATTACTCTCATTTTGTTTCCCAATTCACTGGATAGCAATCATATTAGTCCATTTAATTCTAAGTATTTTATGTGATTTGTAGTTTTGCAGTAGAATTAAAAATTAAGCAATAAATTCTTATCTGTCTATATCTCCGTAAAAATGTATCATCAGTTAAAAATTCTGGATGCATTTTCTACTTTTAAACATTTCCAAATAAAATGAAATCATTTTCGGTAGCAATCCACTTTGAGTATGTGTCATTTTTATTTGTAAGAATTATTGAATAACATTATAAAATGATTTTGGTCAAAATAACTGATTTTTAATAAAATACATGTGTATTGCTTCAGGTAATGAAACATATGAGTTCTACACATTCAATATGCATCAAAATTAATGTGATTTACCCCTTGCTGTCAAAAGTTTTAAATTCTCTGAAGCATAAGGGATATTGAAAATTGGGGTGGTGATAAGATAAATGCTATAGCAAAAAATAAACAATGATAAAAAAATAAAATAATGTGATTGATAGAAAATTTTTTATTAGTTTACTATTTAAAAATGTTATTTGTGGGCTGGGGTGGTGGCTCAGTGGTAGAGCACTTGCCTAGCGTGTGTGAGGCACTGGATTAGATTCTCAGCACTGCAAGTGAATAAATAAATAAAGGTCCCATAGAAAACTAAAAATAAAATATATTATAAAAAAGAAAACTCCCGACTCAAAAACAAAAAAAAATGTTACTTGATAAAACATTAAAATTTTGTTAAACATAAGGTTTTCCTACATGTCTCTGTCTTCCTGTCAACTGGTTCTCTCTCTGAAGGCAAATATTCCTAGATATTTTTATATTTATTGTTTTAGAGGTATTGTATAAATTGAGAGAAAAATGTCTATATTTTGAAATCCAAATGTTAGCAGTATGTTGTTATCTGCATTGCTTTCATTTATTTGCAAATCTTACACTATTCAGATATATTGTTTATCTCTTCAACAAATGGTGTTGGGAAAACTGGGGATTCACATTCAAAAGAAAAACCAGATCCTTATATTATGCCATCTACAAAAATTAACTCAAAGTGGATTAAATGTCCAAACATAAGACCCAAAAAGATAGGGTGAAGATTCACAAGATTAGATTTAGTACTGAAAAGCAAAAAATAGATACATGCAACTGCACCAAACATATTTCCTCAAGTTGGAGAGAGACACAGAGAATCACAACCTAACCCAAAGCAGAAACCCTTGAGTCTAAATCTGGGAACTAGTGCTGGAGTAAGAAAACCTGAACTGCTAATGACAAACTGCTATTGGCTTAGGGTAAATAAGCCTGAGAGATAAAATCTCCATCTGGACTTGATCAGGGTAGTATCTTATTTTCAGAAGCTCTGATTTGAAAGCCTTCAATTACAAGGTGTGAACTAGACAGTATTTAGCAAACACATAATTTCAAGATGCTTTTTATAATAAATAACATGCACAAAATGTACATTGTAATAGTTTTCTTCATTTTTCAGCAAAGCTAATTTTAGGTACAATTTTTAATGTTATCATTGTTTCTACCACACACAATGAATGCTTAAACAATATTGCTATATTTCTTATCCATTCATTCTTCAATGGTTAATCAGAAAATCCAGAAGTTTAAATTTTGGAGAAAAAAGTCAAAAAGATAAGTCTGAGTTTTTGAAACTGACAAGACATTGTTTATCAATATCAGAATGTTTCTGACTACATTTTATAATTCACTAAATTCCAGTGTTTGTAAGTATTCTATTTTTTGATAATATTCAGGGTAACATAAGAAAATTAATGTTTATATTTTGCTATATCAAATTGATGTGATTCAGATTCACATAAAGTAAATATAAACATTTTGTAAAGAAAACTTAATATGTGTGTGTATTCATATACATACCTATATGTATGTGTACATATGTGTGTGAAAAGCTAGGCTTCCATTTAAGCAAGGAAATGATATCAGTGAATAAAGATGTTTAAAGATGACATGCCAATGACAGAGCATGAAACTCACAGCACAGTGGACAGTGAGAACCAGAGTAGCATGTAGATTGGGTCATACTAGGATGGCAGACTGTTGTGTGATGCAAGATCACAGTTTATATAATAAGAAAGAAAAAGCACAAAGTTTTCCTAACTCTGGTGAGTAGGGTGCTTATTAACAATTTTATTGTATCCTCAATTCATAGAACATAAACTTTTTGTGTCTAACAATATTGGAATTAAGTACCAACTCTGTCTCTTACATGTCATGCTAAAGTAAATAAAATAAATAAATCAAGTCACAAATACTTCATCAATAATATAGAGACAATAATATTACTTTTCATAGGTCTCTAGGAACATTAAATGACATATTTCTTATAAAATGCTTGGTGCAATAAATAATATGTGTCTAGATATCAATGTGATTTTAGAAGCTCAATATGTGCTTATCATATGTAATTAATCACTATTTAATATTATAAACCTAAACTTTTAAAATATAAGCACTTTACCCAGGGTGCATCAAATGTCACACAAATATGAATGTATTATATTTTAAATTCTACACTCCAAATCCTATGCATATTACAAACTTTCTATTTTGAGGTTTAATTTCTAAAACTTTCCATATTTATTCCTGTACTTTTTTGTGAAAAAAGGTGAAGTTCTTTGTATTCCTTTGAAGGTGTCACAGCCATCTCTTCATACTGCCAGAACATATACCTTTAACAAGGTACCTAAGAGAGGTACTGTGTAGAAAACTGCATGTCTAATTTATAACTTTCTGAATCAAGACATGAGAAAGATAAAAAATTTCTCCTTTATGATTATGGGATTTCTGTCTATGTGGTACAAGCAGAAGTTTAGCTTAGTGTTATGTAATAATTATTATTTTATATCATATGTGTCAGAAACTTGCTTCACTTAAAAATAAGCAAATAGTTATTTCCCTTTCTGCCAAATAACATTCCCCAGTAAATCAGTTCAGGTATTCTTAGTGAGTATCCTTTATAGATGCTTATTATATCTTGGTCTGATAGCTCCTGATTATCTTGCTGCTGGCTGGTTGAAGAAAGTCATGCTGCAATTAACAAAATGTTTGCATTTCTATATGTTGTCAAGTGGTCCTGCACTGGAGGCTCATTTTCTAGTACCGAACATAGAAAGTAATAGAGTAGCAGCACTGGGCAGGACTGTTAAGTGGTGCTTTGTGGCAAATGCACTGAGCAATTCTTCCTGATGCTTTTGGAAAGAGCAGGAGTATTTTGCTTCTTGGATTTTTTTTTCTCAAATACTGTTCATTTCTTTATTATTTGTCAAACTATCATGTGAAACAAAACAAAAAATCTATGAGAATTGGTCATGATCAAATAGTTTCTTTGCTATATCTACGCCCCCCACCCTCAAAAAAAAAAGAGAAAAAAAAAAAGAGAGAAAAAGTTTTCATACTAGTATCTTGTTATGGTGGTAAAATGAGATACCTAGGAAGCAAATAGGAGAAAAATGGAATAAAGGAGTGAATAAAGAGAAATACAGAAGAAATACAAAGAATCTTTTCCTGACAAGATTGTTTCAGCTACAAAGCAACATTAATGACACTTTAGTAGAATCTATTTATTTTTCCCTCTTTTACTTCTGTGTCCCACAGGAGTAAATTTACCCAACAGTGTACTGACTCTTCTATAACTTGTAGGTGTGTCATCTAGCATCTTAATTTAGGACCTGGGGAAGACAAAGCTGCTGTGTGATTCTTGCCAAGATTCTTGCCTTCCAGCCTCTCTCTCTAAGGATGTGCACACATATGGTGGCTTTAGTGGTAATATATAGTATGGATTTTGTAACTATAGGGAAAATGCAAACTGTCTGTAGGATCAGCAAGAAAAGTTCTTAATTCCTGGCAGGAAACTGGGCAAGATTGTGACAATCTAGTGTGGCACTTGAATTGAATCTATGATAGTCTTGGTGTCCTTTGGATTCATTTGAGCATTAGTAATCTCATTTTTTCATAAAGAGAAGAAAGGTGAAGACTAGCAGTGTCTTAAAAGAACTGATACAACGGCAGTTCCAAGGGTGAAAACTGGTTATCATCATCTACTCCTGAAACACCATCTTTTTCATTGTTCTTCACCCTCACGCAGCACATGAGCTAATCTCACTGATTGCCTAGAAGAGTCATCTGAACCACAAAACCTGAGCTAAGATGATCCAAGTGAAGAACCTAGGGTGCAAAGCTCATTCTTAGGGTCCTGCAAGAGCTGACCCTGGAGAGTGAGCACCTCATTAAATTCTCATACACTATGTATCTTGCTTATCTAATCTTAGTCTTGACTCTGTGAAATCCTTGAAAAGTTTCAGCTACAAAGCAACACTAATGACAGTTGAGTAGAATAGAATCTATTTATTTTTATCTTCCTCTTCCTTCTGTCTCACAAGGAGCAAATTTCCCCAACAGTGTTCTGACTCTTTTGTACTTTTAGTTGTGTCTCCTTTAGGTACATATATCTATTCTCCCTTTTGTGATAGAGAACTGCTTTTGCCACCATAATTATAATTATTTATTACTTGCATAGCATTAAGATTTCAAGTTCCAATAACTCATTGAAATGTATCCATTCCAGACCTAGCTCCATTCCAAAAATATCAGAGTCCTGGTTTTAGCATAGATTTTTCATATTTAGTTTGTTTGGAAGAAATTATAGTTTAAAACTATCATATTTTTTCAGTCTTTAGTTTCTTTCTACTTGTAGTCTGTTTGCTGCAATTGCTTTTTCATGGCTATCACTGGCCATTCAAGGATGTGAAATAAATTCATTCTCAAGGTTCCAGGCAGCTTCTTTCCGACAGTCTGAATGCTCATGGTAAACATGTCAAATTACCATCCAGTATAGTGCCTGATGCTATGCAAAGTGACCATGTAGAAATCCAAGTTTCCAATTCAAAGGAATACCCACAGGAGTACCCACTATCTGCTTTAAAAATAACCACTCTCTGAGAATCAGGATCTGTTTAACCAGCAGAATTTAAGACTGTGAACATAGGAAGACAAAAACCCCATTGGTTGTCCCAGAAAGTTATGAAGAGCCTATAAATTCTACTTTCGTTCCTTAACCCAACCAAGCAGGAAAGACACAGCACCATATACCAACAATTGAAAGAGAATGTCAATTCCACCGAACATTGTAGCTAACATTTCAAAGACAATTTCACATTTCATCACCTTGAATACCCCCAGGTAGTAGATTTCCTGAAACAATCGAAATGCCTGTTAGTCATAAGCCAATTCCTACTCCTCCTTTTCTTTAAAGTATATCCCTTTTCCAAAGAATGTTAAATATTTAATAGTATTGAATAATTTATGGTAGTTATCATTAATAGACATCATTTGCAAACTTTCTGCACATTTCCATTGATATATACACTCGTGTCTTCAGATTTCCTTGACCCTGGGATTTTTAATCTCCTCTATCCCAGGTCATGGACAGACTGGTCAAATCATGTGCTCATGAGTCAGTAGAGATTCATATTTTTAGCTACTTATCTCTCATATGTTAAAAATTATTTAAAAAAATTTTGTGACTTTTCCCTCACTCAATAGTTATTTTTTAAAGTGCCTACCTATTATGAAAGCATCCCTTCACTGTTAACTTTCATGGTGCAACTATAATTTAGCAAAGTTATTCCTGACCAACGTTTTCCCCTGTCCTGTCCATGAGTGAGTCCAATTCTCTTCTCCCTTTTGTGATAGAGAACTGCTTTTGTCACCATAATTATAATCATTTTTTACTTGCTTAGCATTAAGATTGCGAGATCCAATAAATCACTGAAATGTATCCATCCCAGACCTGGCTCCATTCCTAAAATATCAGACTCCTGGTTTTAGCATAAGATTTCTTATTTAGTTTCTTTGGAAGAAATTATAGTTTAATAATATCATATTTTTACACATTATTTTCAGCAGAATCAGCCTCTCAATTTTCTCTTTTAAATATTTTAAGCTTCAAAACAAAGCAAAACAATTGAATGTCCCTGTTTCACAATGTGCCTTAGGTTGGCTATGAGTATCACTGAGCCTATTACTTTACTTCTGCAAAGGCTTCAAATGTCATTAGCAAAAGTCAAAATGCTGTTTTATTATCACTGTTATCAAGAACAGCGAGGACTTGATATCCCAGTGTGGTTGCCTTCTTTTCCCACCCTATCTTTATTAAACACAAATGGAAGTCTTACTAAATTGGATATCATTGCCTACTAGAGCTTTTAGCCACTCTCCTTATCAGGATACCTGTTGATCTCATATCTGTCGTCATAGAATTCCAGCCCCAAATCCCATTCTGAGGTCTGCTAATAATCCCTAGTTATACACACTCTTTAAGTCCATACTCCTAGAAAACAGAGTCTAAGGCAAAGGCTTTTGCATTATTGCTTTATTGGTTGCAGTTCCACATAAAAAAGTAGTGAAGGAAGAACATAAGAGAGGGAAGGAGGAAATTCCAGTTTTAAAAATGTGTTTAATGAAGCTGATCCCAGATTCAGTCATTCTCTCTTTCTCTCATACACACACATACCTTTTCTCTGTAACCTATTAAATTACCAGTTGCAGTTTTTCACTGTATATTATATCCATTCCCTTTGCCACATATTTTTTTTCTCACCACAGATGAAGTATGTTTCCCTACTTCATTGAATTTACACCTGGACACATGATTTCCTTTGAGCATGGAGATATCAGCAGATGTGACACAAGCATCAACTTTTAAGTGTCCTTGTGGAATCAGGCTATTCCCTTGCACATCAAGTTGCCCTATGATTCCAGGAGAATAAGACAGATACAGAGAGGTTCTTATCCCATCTTGTGTTCCTCAGCCACCACCAGCTAAGATCAGCTAGAGTGGTCAGATAGATCTTTGAATAAAAATTAAATGAAGGTTGTTGTGAAATGCTGCGTTTTGAGATGATCTGATACACAGCTTTATTGCAGCACTCGCCAACTAATATATAAGACCTTGTGGAACATCTTCAGTAGAGCAATATGCTACTAGTAAATCCTAGGCTGCATATTGGTGGGAAAAAAATAAAGTGTTTATCTGCTGACTCTATCCTCCCCCAAATCCCTGCTGCTTCATGGAGCATCAGCTCCCCTGAACTGCAAGGTACTTGTGCAAATCCTGGCAAAGCCCAGTTCTCTCTTTGTCTATTCCACCAGTGTTCAGGAGGTGGGTTAAACAACCACATGAACCCCAAGCTTCCACTTAAGCCTTTCTGTCCAGGAAGGAAGACTGAGGGAAAAGAGTCTACTCTGAAATAATCTAGGATAATATACAAACTGTGTGTGGGAGATATAAGTTGAGTTCATTAAAGAATTAATTATATCAAGCTTTTTAATTTCAAATTTTTTTTTATAACAACTTCTGTCTTCAGGTTAATTTAGATAGGGAAATCTAAGAAAACTGAAATTGTTGGAATTGATATTTATGTCATCAAAACATAACAACTGATTTATTAGTATGTTAAAAGTAAAATGAAGTGAATGAGAAAAAAAAATTTCTTACCAACAGGCAGATATAAATGTGATGGTTCATTTCCATAGGATTGGAGTATAAAATGAAAAAGAAATCCTCAAGATAAAAAGTACTAAATAGGCATACATAATAAACTGCATCCCTACTTCCTATATATACATACACAGACACTAACACACAAAGGGAATCAGAAGGCCCATAATGTAATAAGATATAAATAAAATTTAAATTCATTCAAACAGAAAAAGTCTGATATTCTAATTCCTATTTATGGGACAGTGGACAATGGGCTTCTCTTGTCTGGATATCATTATCATAATTGTACAAGGGGAATGATATTGTATTTCCTATAATAATTTTATAAAAAATGTCTTTTCATAATTACCTTTCATGTAGTAGAGAAAAGCTTTGAGGATTTCATAATATAGTAAGCGAGTTAGAAAATAAATACATGTTTGTAATACATACCCACAAAAATGTTTTAGCATTGACTCTTCAGGATATTATGAGATTAAAAAGAAAGAAACACCTAATAATCTTATAGTTAGAAGAAAATAAAAGTTTTTCAGTAAATTAATATATAGCATCAGGTAATAAAAGTGCTAGCATAGGAACATTCAAGAAGTTTTAGTTCTTTCTTTCTAGAAATGTGTTATTTAGGGTATTGCTGTAGTAGGTGACAATTTTATTGGTACTTCCACATAGATTTGGAACAATAAATCAATATATGCAGACCCTGTCACACATACTTCTGAAGCCTTTTGTAAGCATCATTTTTTTAAAAAAGGGAGAGAGAGAGAGAGAGAGAGAGAGAGAGAGGGGGAGAGAGAGAGTTTTAATATTTATTTTTCAGTTTTCGGTGAACACAACATCATTATTTTATGTTTATGTGGTGCTGAGGATTGAACCCAGAGCTCCTCACATGCCATGAGAGCGTGTTAGCGCTTGAGCCACATCCCCAGCCCAAGCATCATTTTGAGTAATATTAAGAAAGAAGTTATTCTTTCTTTCTAGGAGTAGTGGTGCAAGCCTGTGATAACAGTCGGTTGGGAGGACAGGAAGATGTCAGATTTCAAAGCTAGTCTCAGCAACTTAGTGAGTCCCTAAGCAAATCAGGGAGACCCTGTTTTTAAATAAAATGCAAAAAAAAAAAAGAGCTGGGGTTGGGTTCAGTGGTTAAGTGGCCCAGAGTTCAGATGATAATGGGTGTGTTCAGGGTGGTTAAATCCCCAAAATTTAATTAATATGTAATTCATGGCATTCCAAGCCCAGATAAATAATTTATTATATTATAAACAAGTTCCTTTTCTTTCCCTTCTCCGTAATCCTACAATTTTACTGTTAAAATACATATTTAATGTAGTCCAGTCATTATATGAGACTAGTGGAGGAGAAATTAAGCTAATTGTTTTCATCCTTGTTATAATGATTATCAGTTGAGGGTAAATTATGTTTTATACACCAATTTTCTATGTATCAATCAATTGCATGCTTTATAGTTAATGTTTTCTTTGGACAAAATGCTTTGTTGATTTATTTTGGATGTCAGCTTTTCACTCAGTGGTTTATTACTTAGATCTTGCATTTAAAGACCATTTTTTAAGTAAGAAAAGAAATCATTTTGAAAAGACACAAATGGGTACCATCAAAGTCAAATACATTTTCAATATATTGTTTATCTATCTAAAATAAAAAATAAATAAATAATTTTCAATTTTCAAGGGCTTTTTAAAATTTCAGTTTTACATTAGTTTAATATATTTGGAAGATTGAAGACTCACTGCTCCTAGGTATTAGTTTTTATTTTGATACTCAGTTGATCATATTTTGGGGAAGAATGTGTTTGTGCATTTGTATAGATGTGTGAATACAGATATGGAGGCATATTTCCCTTTGGATTATGAACATTAATGACTTCCTTTTTTTAGAAAGTAGTTTCCTTAGCACAACTCTCTAGTTAGTTGGCTGTCATTCAAAGTGGGTAACATTGGGTAAATTAGTTTCTAAATGCCTCAATTTTTTAATAAAATATTGAAATCATATTGTTCTTCATGGGATTATTTTTAGGTTAGTGGAGATGATGCAAATATCATCATAAAGTTAATTATTTTATTTCTTATATTTTTTTCCTAGGATAATCCATTAAAATTGTCACTTTTACATTGCTGAGTTCATGACTTTTCATAAGAATGGAACCACAAAGAGACCAACAACAGAGTGTTGTGATGTTTATCATCTACAAACACTGTGCACTTTTTCTATGACCACTAACAGTTATGCTGATAACAAAACATCTTCAAAAACTATATCAAAAACTATATCATCAATATATCTTTCTCCTTTGAAGTAGTGACAATGATAGGTATCAAAAGAACATAATTTTTACAAAGCATTTTTGACATGACTTGCAATGTTGGAAAACCAATGGACAAGTAAGTGTCCTCTAGCTGTCAATTTCTGGCCAAGTCCCAAAGAACCTTGAGGCAGCCAAGTTACAGAATACAAATTACATGATCATGTGGTTAACAATCTTTCCTTGTAATGACCCAATAGATCAGATGTAGGAAAGTCATTTCAAAGCTGACCACAGAATCAATATTGAGTTATTTCTGAAAAGTTTTCAAAGTCAAGATTTCAGACTTAATCTAATGATTTTATGTTTCTTCTGGGATCCCATTTTTAGCTATTTGATAATGAACTATATTGTCATTATTTCAAAATAATTGCAGATTGGGGCTCAGAAAAATTTTAAATATATAATAATTAATTACTGAGAAAAAATGTTTATATTTTTTCTTCAAATGATATAGATAGTTATTTTATGGAATATTTTAAGATAAATAGAGCATTTGTAAGATATATTCTCTTGGTATAGAAATTTTTATTTTGATTTTCCTTTTTGTTTTCTTTTGGTACAGATTTCATGTGTTGGTGTTTAAGGATTAATTAAACCTATCATTACATGCTCTTGACGAATAGAGATGTTAAGCTAAAACTTTAAGCTAATGTATTCGGGATAAATTAGAAGTCTTTATTTTTTATTTTTAGTTTTCTTTTGAGACAGGTTCTTTCTAAGGGGCCAGGGCAGCTGCGAGCTTGCCACCTTCCTGTTTTAGCCTCATGTGTGACTGGGATTACAGGAGTACACCACCATGCCCAGTTAGAAGTTTAAAAAAAAATCAACCATGGAACATGACTGCATTTTCACAAATCATAACTTCAATGGTATTGAAACATATTGACCTTGGGTAACCAAACCAAGAACTATTGAAGTGTTTTGTTGGAAGTAAGATTAAAGTCAATAAAGCCAATTATACAGAATAAAATATTTCTCACTTATTATTTCAGAAAAATATTAAGAAACTTTACTAGCATACACTCACACATACACATACATGCATTCCCAACACACACACACACACACACACACACACACACACACACACTCTCTCACACACACATATATTCTATATTATAGACTTACTCATAAAAGGGTAGAGGACTGATTTGACATCACTTAAGATTTTTAAATTTATTTAAAACAAATATTGATTATGAAGAATAAGGAGATTAAGAATCTACTTTTCTAAAATAATTAATTATTATTAGCTATGGTTACCATGTTTTGCAAATAGATCACTGCTTGTTATTTTTGTTTAATTTTCTAATAAGCAATATAATCTTATTAAATAAGTGACAATTTTCTATTCCTATAGGATATGCTGCATTTATATTAAACTATAAATTAATTATAATTGTCAATTAAATTTATCATTGTTTTTCAAAATCTGCCAACTAGTAAGAACATAAAAAGTTGTAAAAGTTAAATTAGCATTAAAAATTTTAAGAAATGTTTTAATATGATTTAATTTTATGAACACATTCAATGACTATAAATGGGAAGTAGAGAAAAGTTTCTCAAACTACCATAAATTTCTGAAATTCTATCTTTTTGATTAGATATTCAACCGCAGTACAAGAGACTACATCCTTCAGGCAACTATAGGTTACCTTGGGGCAGAGATGTGCCCTATGTACTTTGTCAGTAAAGCCCCTCCTCAGGACCTGCTTCAGCCTACATCCAGAAAGGACACGGTCATTAGGCACCTTAGGAAGTGACAGCAACAACAATTTAGCTTCCAACACATGATAACTTTATCTCTGCATGCAATATGCATTTATCTATGCACCTTTACAATTGTACTTGACAAAGCAAGACATGGGTGACCATGTGAAAGGGTCATTTTCATTGTTGTTTGAATACTCCATCAACTTTCGAAAATCACTTTAATGATATTACATCTACTTTTTATGTTAATAATGATGTTAACATTAAACATTTAAGTTTACAAAGAGCATTATTATTAAACATTGATTATTTTGAAGATTATCAGCATAATATAAAAATTAAAACCACCATGACACTCTGAAAGTGCAGCTGGAGTCTAGAAACAGCTTTTTACATAGAATTCTGACACCCACTTTACACTAGGCTATAGACAGAGTTTCATAGCCCACCTCATAGAATTCTGGAGACATGACTTCAGAACTTAGGCTAAAATTTTTATCAAGGACATAAACACATTAATATAAAACCAAAAATTGTACAAGTTAGTTTCATTAATAGATTTGGTGCTATGACATTATGATACTCATTGTATAGCTGTATAGAAATTATTTTAGTGTCATGTGTAATTATGTTATTTTTAAATTTTTAAATTTTATTTTTTTATTTATTCTAATTACTTATATATGACAGCCGAATGCAATTCAATTCATATTACACAAATAGAGCACACTTTTTCATGTCTCTGGTTGAAGACAAAATAGAGTCACACCACTAATGTTTACATAATGTTCTTAGAGTAATATGTCCATCTCATTCCACCATCTTTCCTACCCAATGTCCCTCCTCTGTTCCTATCCTTCCTCTTTTCCCTGTCAAAGATTGTCTATTCCTGTCACGCTCCCCTACCCATCCCCATTATGAATCAGCATCCTTGTATCAAAGAAGAGGCATTTGGTTTTTTGGGTTTGGCTTTCTTCACATAACATTCATTACATTTTCCAATTTCATTCATTTACCTGCAAATGCCATGGTTTTATTCTCTTTTAGTGCTGCATAATACTTCATTGTGTATATACCAAGTTTTCTTTATCCATTCACCTACTGAAGGGAATCTAGATTGGATCCAGAATTTAGCTATTGTGAATTGTGCTGCTATAAATATTGATGTGGCTGTGTCCCTGTAGTATGCTGTTTGTAAATCCTTTGGGTATAGACTGAGGAGTGGGGTGGCTTAGTCAAATAGTTGTTCCATTCCCAGTTTTCCAAGGAATCTCCATACTGCTTTCCAGATTGGTTGAACCAATTTGCAGTCCCACCAGCAATGTAAGAGCATGCCCTTTTCCCCACATCCTTGCCAATACTTATTGTTGTCTGTATTCATAATAGCTGCCATTCTGACTGGAGTGAGATGAAATCTTAGAATAGTTTTGATTTGCATTTCTCTATTTGTTAGAGATGTTGAACATTTTCTTCATATATTTGTTGATTGATTGTGTATCATCTTCTGAGAAGTGTCTGTTCAGTTCCTTGGCCCATTTATTGACTGTATTATTATTATTATTATTTTTCTTTTTTTATTAGTTGTGCATGACAATACAATAATCTTGACATATCATACATTTGAATCAAATGGGGTATAATTTCTCATTTTCTCTGAGTGTACAGGTTGCAGAATCACATTGGTTATACAGACACATATATACCTATAGCAATACTAGTGTCATCATACATGTATTTTGTATAACGATGAGGGTCTCCTTCCATCTTCCATGCAATTTCCCTTTTCCCTCCCATTCTCTCCCACCTCTCTTCCCTATTTAGTGGTAATCTTCTTATCATACTCCTCCTCCCTGCCCCATTTTGAGTCACCCCCCTTATATAAGAGAAGACATTCAGCATTTGTTTTTTATGGATTGGCTAACTTCACTTAGCATAATCTACTCAATGCCATCCATTTCCCTGCAAATGCCATGATCTTGTTTTTTTAATGCTGTATAATATTCCATTGTGTAAAAATGCCACATTTTTAATCCATTTATCTATTGAAGGGCATCTAGGTTGTTTCCACAGTCTAGCTATTGTGAATTTTGCTGCTATGAACATTGATATGGCTATGCTGGCAAGGATGTGGGGAAAAAGGTACACTCATACATTGCTGGTGGGACTGCAAATTGGTACAGCCAATTTGGAATGCATTATTATTTTAATGTTAAGATTATTGAGTTCTTTATATATCCTAGAGATCAGTGCTCTATCTGATGTGCCAGTGGTAACAATTTGTTCCCAAGATGGAGGCTCTCTATTCACTTCACATATTGTTTCTTTTTCTGAGAAGAATTTTTTTTAATCCATTCCATTTATTGATTCTTGATTTTAATTATTGTGTTATAGGAGTCTTATTAAGGAAGTCAGGGCCTAATTTGACATGATGGAGATTTGGTCTTACATTATCTTCTATTAGACACAGGGTCTCTGCTTTAATTCCTAGGACCTTGATCCACTTTGAGTTATTTAGTTTAGTTTAGTTTAGTTTAGTTTATTTATTTAGTTTAGTTTAGTTTATTTCGTTTTATGCACAGTAAGAGATGGGGGGTTAATTTCATTTTGTTGCATATGGATTTCCAGTTTCTTTCACCTCTGTCATTAAGTTGATTCCCAAGTAATTTATTTTTTGTGAGGCTATTGTTAATGGGGTAGTTTTCCTCATGTCTTCTTCAGAGGATTTATCACTGATATACATAAATGACTTTGATTTATGGGTGTTGATTTTATATCCTGCTACCTTGCTGAATTCATTAACTAGTTCTAGTATATTTCTGGAGGAATTTTATGGGTCTTCTATGTATAGAATCATATTGTCAACAATTAGTGCTAATTTGAGTTCTTCTTTTCCTATCTATACCCCTTTAATTTCTATTGTCACCTAATTTCAAGAACTATATTAAATAGAAGTGGTGAAAGAGGGCATCCCTGTCTTGTTCCAATTTTTAAAAGGAATGCTTTCAATTTTTTCCATTTAGAATGATGTTGGCCTGGGGCTTAGCATACATAGATTTTACTATGTTGAGGTAAATACCTGTTATCTCTAATTTTTCTAGTGTTTTGAACATGAAGGGGTACTGTATTTTGTCAAATGCTTTTTCTGCATCTATTTATTGTATAATTATTATCTTTAATCTATTAATGTGATTAATTACATTTATTGATTTCTGTATGTTGAACCAATCTTGCATCCCTGGGATGAACCTTACTTGATCATGGTGCACTATCTTTTTGATATTCTTTTTATTTGATTTGTGAGAATTTTATTGAAAATTTTGCATCTATGTTCATTTAGAGATATTACTCTGAAGTTATTTTCTTTGATGTGTCTTTGCCTAGTTTTGGAATCAGAGTAATATTGGCCTCATAGAATGAGTTTAGAAGTGTTCCCTCTTTTTCTATTTCACAAAATAATTTGAAGAGTATTGGTATTAGTTCTTCTTTAAAGGTCTTGTAGAACTCAGATGTGTATCCATCTGGTCCTGGACTTTTCTTGGTTAGTAGAATTCTGATGGTGTTTTCTATTTCATTGTTTGAAATTGTTCTGTTTAAATCATGTATATCATCCTGCTTCAATTTGGGCAAATGATGTGACTCAAGAAATTTGTTGATGCCTTTGATATTTTCTGTTTTGTTGGAGTACAAATTTTCAAAATAATTTCTAATTGTCTTCTATATCTCTATAGTATCTGTTGTGATATTTCCTTTTTCATTATGGATGCTAGTAATTTGAGTTTTCTCTCTCCTTCTCTTCCTTAGCATGGCTAAAGGTGTATCAGTTTTATTTATCTTTTCAAAGAACCAACTTTTTATTTTGTCATTTTTTAAAATTGTCTCTTTTCCTTCAATTTCATTGATTTCAACTCTGATTTTTAATTATTTCCTGTCTTCTGCTGCTTTTGGTGTTAATTTATTTTTCTTTTTCTAGAGCTTTGAAATGTACTGTTAAGTCATTTACTTGTAGACTTTTTCTTTTATTAACAAATGAACTCCATGCAATGAACTTTTCTCTTGGTACTGCCTTCATAGTGTCCCAGAGATCTTGATATGTTGTATCAGTGTTTATCCCTAATCTCCTACTTGACATCTTTTGCAACCCATTGTTCCTTCAGTAGCATATTATTTAGTTTCCAGGTATTGGAGTAGCTATTATTTTTTATTTCATCGTTGATTTCTAATTTCCTTCTATTATGATTTGATAGAATGCAGGATAGTATCTCCACATTTTTGTATTTGCTAAGAGTTGTTTTGTAGCATAATATATGGTTTATTTTAGAGCAAGATCCATGTGCTGCTGAGAAGAAAGTGTATTCACTCATTGAAGGATGAAATTTTCTACATATGTCAGTTAAGTCTACGTTATTGATTGTTTTATTGAGGTCTACAGTTCCTTTGTTCAGCTTTCTTCTGGAAAATCTATCCAGTGGTGAAAGAGGTGTGTTAAAATCACTCAGAATTATTGTGTTGTGTGATCTATTTGACTGTTGAATTTGACAAGAGGTTGTTTGATGAGCATATATTCTCCATTATTTGTGGTATATATATTTTTAATTGTTATGACTTGTTGATGCATGGTTCCCTTGAGCAGTATGAAATGTGATTCTTTATGCCTTTTGATTAACTTTGGCTTGAAGTTATTTGATATCAGAATGGAAGCCCCTGCTTGTTTCCACAGTCCAGGTGAGCAGGTATGTTTTCTTCCCAACCTTTCACCTTCATTCTGTGTATGTCTTTTCCTAAGATGAGTCTCTTGGAGGCAGCATATGATTGAGTCTTTTGATGTTGTTGTTGTTGTTGTTGTTCTTTTTAATTCAGTCTGCCAGTCTATGTCATTTCTTTGGTGGGTTTAGGCCATTAACATTCAGGGTTATTATTGAGACATAATTTGTATTCCCAGCCATTTTTGTATTTTTATTTGTTTTTTAAATTTAACTTGACTTGGTTTCTCTTTGATTTGCTTTTCCTTTAGTGTAATTCCCTCTGCTTATTTTCATTGTTGCTTTTCATTTCCTCCTTGTGGAATATATTGCTAAGGATGTTCCTTAGTGCAGGCTTTTGAGTTGTAAATTCTTTTAATTTTTTTATCATAGAAGGTTTTTATTTCATCATCAAATCTAAAGGTTAATTTTGCTGAATATAAGATTCTTGGTTGACATCCATTTTCTTTCAGAGCTTGATATATGTTGTTCCAGGATCTTCTAGCTTTCAGGGTCTGGGTTGAAAAATCTGTAGAAATTCTAATTGGTTTACCCCTATATGTAATCTAATTTTGTTCTCTGGCTTTTAAGATTCTCTCCTTGGCATTTTTATTATAATGTGCCTTGTTGTGAATCTGTTGTGATTTTGTATGTTTGGCATCTGTAAGCCTCTTGTATTTGGTTTTCCAGTTTATTCTTCATGTTTGGAAATTTTTTTGATATTATTTCATTGAATAGATTGCTCATTCCTTTGGTTTGGAACTCTATACCTTCCTCTATCCCAATAACTCTTAAATTTGGTATTTTTATGATATCCCATATTTCTTGAATATTATGCTCAAAGTTTCTTACTATCTTAACCATGTGATCTACATTCTTTTCAAGATTATATATTTTGTCTTCATTGTCTGAGGTCCTGTCTTCCAAGTGGTCTAATCTGTTGGTGATGTTTTCTATTGATCTTTTAATTTGGTTTATTATTTCTTTCATTTCAAGATTTCTGTTTGGTGGTTTGTTTTTTTTTCCAGAACCTTCATCTCCTTATTGAAGTAATCTTTTGCTTCCTGTATTTGCTGATGTAGCTCTTTATTGAAATAATATTTTGCTGTCTATATTTGTTCTCTTATAACATCCTTTAATTCACAGAACATTTGAATTATGTATATCCTGAACTTCTTCTCTGTAATTTCTTCTGTTGTGCTACCCATGGATTCTAATAATGTAGCATCTTGATTTGTTTGGGGCACCATTTTTTTCCCTTGTTTTTTTATGCTGCTCATGTGTCTTTCCTACTAGCTCTGAGGATCCACAGCATTACTGTTTTTAACACTTTAGGCTTATAGTGCCCCCGCAGGGTTCCAATACCTCTCCTGCCCAGCTGGTGTTAAGAGCTGGGAGTTGCCACAACTAAAGATGGCAACAGTGGTGTCCCAAGATGGAGGCAGCTGCTTTCATTAATGGAGTGTCAGGAAGGGTGGGCTGGGGGAGTGGTGATGGCAGTTTTGGGCAATGTGTTCAAAGATGAAGCTTGAACACAGTGCAGGCTCCTTGGGCATTGGCAGGTCTGACTTGGGCCTGATTGGGCTCTGTGGGTGTCCATAATTATACTATTTAAAGGCAGTATTCATAGCTTATGGAACTTCTTTATTCCCTGTGCTATCATTCATTGTATTCGGTAAAAAGAAGATGATAAACATCTGATTGATTGTTAATATATTTTGCTTAAGAAAAAAAAATCTATCTTGTAATTACTACCTAATGAACTTGGCAAGGGCTTCTGGATACTGCATTTCTAGAAGGGGAAAAGGAATATTTGCTTAACCAAATGTTAATGTCAATTTCCTACTAAGGTGAACCAGTGATTTACGCTTAATTCAGGTTATGTTTAGAATATTGCATCACTCAGATTGTCTGGAACAAATGTATTGCTAGTCCTTGCTTTGTTTCTATCCCAGTGATTTTGTTAAAAATTCTTTTCTTTCATTTAAATCTTCCCAGATGTAATTTAGTAGGTTGATCTAATATTTCAAGATTCTTTGACTCTGTAGTCTTCAATTTAATTGTCTGTGCCACTCAGTACAAATATCTGTGTCTACCAATTACAGAGAAAATAGATAGCAAAGCAAAGATAGGTCCCCATTAGTCTGAGGTTAGCCTGTAATCAAGGACAAATATTCATAAAGGTGACAAAAAATTGTCCTTTAATTTTTCATTAATCTTGCTGTTTGCTGTATTGATTCAATATAATCTGGTGAAAAAGTGAATTACTTTTTAAAATATCTCGTGAATCTTCACTCACTTTTTCCTCCATTATATAAATAATGATAAACAACTTCTCATGTATTATAATTGGAAATTATATAAACAGCTCATTAGTGATATAGTTTTTAATCAATAAACAAAATTGTAGTAATCATTAAAAAATTTTTCATAAAATTTAATGGCATGTCATGGAATATCTTTTTATTCAGCAAGGCAGATTTGGGGATAAATTTTCAAAATTATTAAAAATTGAACTTTCACAGTTTAATTTACCATTTCATTTGTGATTAAAGGGAGTGGGGGGCAGTACCACCAACACCACCACCACCAGCAACAAAAGAAATATTTTGGATCAAAGATTCTAGAAATATTCACATTTCATAAAGATATTTTACATTAGAACCAATACTTGAAAAAATGCCAATATCAATTCATTTATATAAAGACTTAAACACAATCCTCACTAACAATTCAAACAAAAACAATGTATCAAGGCATAATTGCATTGATATTTTAGTGAAGATTTAAGTTCATATTTTTCTTTGAAACTATTAGATAAATAATTTGAATCACTTTAATAATTTCCACTATAGAAAGCAATACGTAATTTGAATGTAAAAATTATAACAAATTTTAGAGTTATTTTTAAATTTATTCCAGCATAAGAATGTAATAAAAAATGGAAATTATACCACCATTATAATTCTTAATCACAAAATTTTATATGTCCTGTCCCTTGGGAAGAAAAGATTCTAATGAATTCTATCTTTCATTTAAATTCTATAATCTTTCCATTGTGAGGTGTGATATGTGCAAATCTTTCACGCTAGATTAAACAACTCTGAAAGCTGTTCCATTTTTTCGAAGCCATGCTCAATTGGAGAACCACTCAGAAAAGGGAATCAATCTTGTTTTCCACTCAACTGAAGGTTTGAGCCTCAAAACTTATATGTGTAAAGTTCCATAAAATTTGTCACTAAATTTGATACTCATTGTTTACCTTTTCTTCACTTAGTTGTGCTGGGCTCAGGAAATCAAATGATGATGTCTTTTTTGTCTTCTAAGTCTGTAGTTAAAAGAATTTACTCTCAATATGGAGAGAGAAGCTTACAGTTCTCTTTATGAGACATTGTAACAGAAGCAAGGGAGTTAAAATGAATAGTTCACAAAGGAGGCAAGAATCCAAAATCTCCTCATTTCAAGACCTGTCTTGTGCACTTCAGAAGTAAATTTGATTTTATTTAGAAAATATTCATGAGCTTTGATTCAACCATTCTGGCTCTGAGTGTCATCTCTTAGTAAGGTAACCTACTGGTACTTAGCTTTCATAAATAAAACTATAAATGTTATTTTAGTTTTTTATGCTAAGGTTCATTCTTAAAATGAAACCTTATTTTTAGACTAATGAGATTAAATGAAGGAACAAATAAAATTAACACTAGTCAGGAATAAGAACAAGAAAAAATTAAATTAAGATATTAAAAACTATGTATCTTTCCTATCAGTTTTGAAGGATTTACATATACTAATCTAAATAATAAATATCTCCAAACTCTTTCTAAAAAATAAATTTTTAAAACTTTTATATTGATATGAATTTCTAATATTTAAATCATTTGTGTGATGGCTTGCATTTTCTTAACAGAAAATATAGGAATGATGTAGCCTTTAGGAACATCACAGGACAAATCCTGTATAACATATCAGAAAAGGGAATCAATCTTGTTTTCCACTCAAGTGAAGGTTTGAGCATCAAAATTATTAAAATAATTAAAATGTATTAATTTAAAAATTTATTACTTTAATAGTTAAAATAATTAAAAATTACTAAGATAATTTATAAAAACATATAGTTTGGAAGGCAATAGCTTAATATTATTACTTTTAAAAATTCTATTATCATAATTTTAAATGGGCCATTCATATCAATAGGCTGATATCCATTCTAAGTCATCTTGTTTTTTAAACAAGTGATATTTCCAAGTTCATTTGAAAGAATTAAAATAATATTGGCTATCAATCTAAATATCACTGTTTAGCAAATCTTTAAGTAATTCCTAAAGATATGGATAGAAATGTAAAGCAAAGATGATTAAATAAAATGCTATTTTTATGCATTCCCTGAGGAATACTGATATGTTGATAAGTACTTTCTAAACTACTGTAATATTTATAAAGATTGAGATAAACTTTATGTTTTCTTATAGGTAATTACATATGAGACATAATAAGAAATTGCAAAATATATCAAATTATTTGATGGGTCAGAAATTTCATTTTATGTGATATTGACTTCATGTACTGTGAGGTGATGTGATGAAGAAACTAAAATGAAAAAGTTAATCATAAAAAACTCTAAAAATTTAAATATTTGATCCACTTTTAAAAAATTTTCTCTGGCCCTTTTCACATCGATCTTATAGTCCAAGTTAGAAAATATTCTTATTAATTTAATTTTAGCTTTATCAATAGTAATTTTATTCAACACAAGCTATTTGATGAGTGATAAATTCTATTCATCAAATAATGAACATAGGCCCCAACAGACATTATTGAACAAAATATTTCAGTATCAGTTTTTACCAATCAAACAAGTCAGCCAGGTCAATAATCTCAGAACTTAATGTTTATAAGTTTTTGTTTGAGAATACACTCAAAGAAAGATGCATTATATTTATTTAAAATTGGAAACAACATTTCTAATACACCTAATGTATTTTAAAGAACATCTGACTCACAAAATTTCTGGTAACTAGTTGCCTCAGGAATTACTAGGAAATGGAGTCAATTGTAGAAACAGTAGTGCTTGGTATGAGGGGTCCCACTGTGTGTGTGCATGAGCATGTGTACTGTGTGTGTGTGTGTTGTTGACATTTTTTCATTTTGTTGAATACAGGAAATTCTATGATTCCTGCCCCCTTCTTCATAAGCTCTTTTTCTTGGAATTACTGTTTATCTGCATGGTATCTTTACCTTCAGTCCGTAGCTTTTTGACCAATCTGATTTCAATAGTGGACCTTTTTTCCTTCTTTTTTTAAACACCAAATACTTCTGCAAAACCAAATTATTTTCAGTATTAAATCTTGCCAAATAAGCAACACTCATTTTTTTTATTTTTTCTTAAATCAGCTTGAACAAGAAAAACTTATTTAAAAAGAATAACTTTCAACTTAAAATATTATTCAACCTCAATTAAATATTTCATGTCTGTACAAAAATTCTCACTAGGTAAATAATCTATCTTATCATTTATGCTCTATTTCACTATTTCAAATGTTAATTAAAAATTCTATAAGTAGGTATGAAGAATAATAGAATTGAAGTAAACCAAGTCTTTTTTTCCCATTTATAACACCCACCCCCAGTTTCCTCTCACAGGCTTTAGAACTGTAAAATGTTGGATGAAAATTTCATATAGTCTCAAAACGAACACTAGCATCTAAGTCCAAATATATCATGGTTGACTGTATTACTGGTTGTTCTTAGAATTAATATGTATGTAAAATATATCATTTATCAAAAGTTTTTTAAAAAGTATTGATTTGAAGCTTACATATATGTAATTGTATGTGTGTATGTTGGCGTGTGTGTATAAAATTAAAACTATGCAGCATTAGCAAACGTTTACTAGTATACAACAAACTTTCATGTGGAGGAGCATTTTGCTACTTTCAGTCTTTACAATTGCCATCCTGTGGTGATGATAAAAAGTAGATCAAATGTTAGTCCAGTTTCTTATTATTTTAAATGCTCTGCAGAAAATGCACACTGTAATTGCCTACACTATGGTGAACTGACTCTGCTGCTTCATATCTTTATGCCATTGCTAATTAAAAAAAAATACATGTATCCAGGTAAATGATAATGCATGGTAAATTATAATTGTGTTTTCAAATTTCTGTTGTGTTTTTCTTTTCTTTAGTGATAACTCAAGGTTTATGGGAAGATTAAATTGTCTTGCACAATTTTGAAATCACCTTCAAAGATATTTTCCTTGTAGTTTTTACTGTCCCGTTTTCTGATGAATTGTTATAGCTTTTGCTTATTTAGTTGAGAGCACATGGTAAGCAGAGTTTGAGAGTTGTTTCTTAGAAAATATAGTAGAGACTATTCAGTGCCATGCTTAAATTACTATGCAATACTTTCAATATAATGAAGATTTAAATAAATGGTGAGCTTACTATAATCACCTACTGCCTCTCTCAGTGGCCATTCACACATAACAAATACAAAAATCATATGCTTAAAGCAGAAACTATCTATTAAAACAATACATTACTACATATAAAATGCACTAGTACTGTGGTACTAATCAAATAAAATATATCTTAAATATTTAATTAAATTTTATTATCAGGTAAAATAGAATTTTCTTTAGGTTTATGTTTATAAAAAAGAATTTGTGCATGTTCCTTAATATTAAAAATATTTAAGTATGGAAATATGGAATACTAAAAATAGAACTTAGGATTTTATGTAAGCTCAAATCATAATTCATCTCTAGATTTTTATTCTCATTATGTATTTTCATATGAAAAAATTACAAAGAGGAAGAGTTAATATTATCATATGGAGCTGGCAATTATTTTAAGGGCATTTTAATTTAAATTTGTTTCCAATTATACAGAACAAAGAATTTCTCAAGTAATACTTATGGAAAACTATGGAACACAACTTATTGAATATAAATGGATAAATTTGAGCACAGCCACATTCTCTTCAGGTACAGCTGAATGTAAAATAACTTGCCATCCTGCATAATAACTTCTGATTTCATAAAGAAATAGTGTGTTTAAGACCTTGTAATAGCAATCAAAGAAGATATACTGAAAAGCGAGAAATGAAAGTATATAAATTAAGTCACAGATATCATGCCCATACATGAGTTTTACAATTTAGTGCTTATTCAAAATAGCCACCTTTTTTTCCCTAAATAAATAACACTCACATTTCACTTTTAATAATGTTTAATGATATTCTTCAAAGGTGTAGAAAATGAAACACAGCAAAACGTAAAAGGAATTAATTAGAAATTCTCTACAGTATGTATATATCCTTGATATGAGAAAATTAATTTCCTGTGTTTTCAATTTTTTTATATCCTTTTTCTGAACACTTTGGCTTTGTACTTTATGATCTGCCAGTCTAAAGGTTTCAACTAAGTCTTAATGTCTGCAAATTTCAGAAGCATATATTTAGATATATCTCTGGTTATTTCTAATAGTTTATAACTCATCTAAATATAATTGGATGCTGATTGACTTGAAAATTGGAATAGCTCAGTATAGTCCATGGAAAAGACTATATAGAAATAAAATGAAATTCTTTTGGATTAAACATTTTTTGTATTCTATAACTGTTTGGGTTTTGGTTGTAAATTTATTGGCAAAGAATTTTAAACATAGCCAACTCTACATGTATTTCTTCAGTCTTAACAATCATCAATGGCAATAATTTTTACAAACATAAGTTTTAAATATCCCTGGAATTGATCATTTCAATGTTAAGGGGTGGTAAACCAGTTTCTTAAATTTTCTTTCACCCAAAAGCCCATGAAAATATAAGAGCCCTCTAGACTTGCTTGCTTAGTACTAAGTACTTCTCCAAACCCGAAAGACACAGAGTGTATTCATTTAGTACCTAACCAAGAATTATATATATATAACTCCCATATATATATATATATATATATATATATATATATATATATATATATATATAAAGTGCCAGAGAATGTAAATATCCTAACTGACACAATAACATCTAGGAATGTGGATACAAAATATATAAAATATAACATCCAAAGTGTCTTAATATTCTTAACATTGATTTTTCATCTAATTATTTTAATTTTCTACATTATTAATCTTTTCTATCTTTTAACCATTATAAGTACATATAGATTGTAAATATTCCTAACTTTTAGGAAGCATGAAAAGGTAGTGTCCTTATCACTCAAGGATAAAGACTAAAGACTATTTATGTCTTTCATTTTCATCTAGAAGTTCCTGTAAACATATATGTGTATATGCATAAACAGAAAAACACATTTTCAGTTAAATGGTAGTACGTTTGTATGTACTCTGTTTTTTTCATATAACAAAGTACTATAGACAGTTTTTTATCATTACAAAATTAAAAAGTCCTCATTCTTTATAATGACTATGTTGAATACCATATTATAATATTTCCCACCCAGATAGTCCAAGTTGCTTATATTTTACAGTAATCAATTCTGTAGCAATTACTCTGCTTCACATATATCTAAATACAAACATACTGTGTTTTCAGGATAAAATAAAAACAATTGCAGAGTGATGAACACTTATATTTAAAATGAGATGTGTTTTCTCTTTAAAGTCCATTGGCGTACTGCAAAAATTACTGTGTACATGAGTTCCCATAATATACAAGGCCCTACTATAATCTCTCGGGTCTCCATTTATCTCTCTATCTCTTCTTTCCAACTCCTCGCAGTTCACTTGTCGCTCAGTCTTCTTCCTATTTTTCGACACACTATTTCCCAACTCAAATATTTTGCATTTGCTATTTATTTTTTTGTTCTAAAATTCAGTTAGAGTTTCATCTAACTATCCTTATAGGTGTTAAATGCCACGCTTTTGCAATTTTTTACCAAGAGCAGCTGATTTTAGAACTTCCATACTTACTTTCTTTTCAATCAGAACTTCAACTGAAAGATTCTTTATTAGAGGGTTAAGCCAAATCTAGTTTTTTGAAGGACTGAGTTCTCCATGAACCTTTGTGTTGTTGCTATTGCTGTTGCTATAGCATCCAATTACTGCTATTATTGGCGATGGAAGTATAAAGAATTGACTTGGGTAACCCTTGACTTCAATTTCTCTAATAATCAATTTCCCCTTGGTAACCGGAATCATTAATTTCATGTAGAGTAATATCTTTCTTACCCTATATGTTCTATGGCATGAGGTATTCCAATTGCTGAGGAGACAGTCCCAATATATAATTCAATGAAACTATTCTTTTTCCCTCATAGAAATATTCTTCTCTAGGAACTCCAGACCTCCAAACCAGAAGAGCTCAAAGTTAGAGTTTTAGGCCTAATAATGAAATATATCATTTTCTTGTCCTTCTTTTTATCCTAAAACCTCTGTATTCTGACAGTACAAGATAGAGCATTATGTACTGACTGTTGCTTCAAGCATAAACTGAACCTTGTAAGATTATGTAGCACATTCATAGGATCTGCTCATCATCCAGTGACACAATTGGGTACTCAGTAGCACATCCCACTGGCTGATGAGTCCATCTGCTTCTCAGTGATAGGGCAGTGGTAAACAAATTCTACAACTGTGAACCCATTGCTGCATGTTTTCTGCTATGAAATAAATTATGTGTTTTATGATTATTACACAGAAGAAGTGAATAACCTGTTAACCAGCACTCTCTCCTGATTTCCATCCAAGATTGGCAGACTTACATACAAGTCATTAAATAGATTGACTTAAATATCTCATATTAATACAAAATTCAAAATGTCTCAACAAACATTGATTCTAGAACTGTTGGGGGTTCAATATCCAATAACTTATTTGGAGGTCTAGGTCATTAGGTTGCTAGAAACATTACTGGGTCTTTGTAAGTCCCTGAACATCATGGGGTTAAGCTCCCAGTTTAGGACCCTTATAGTGATTGCCACTTCTGGCCCATTTGCTTTAGTTGTCATGTATCACCAACAAAATAACACAATGTAATGTGAGGAATTTGAAGATGATCAAGATTCCTCCAGATTCTGGCATAGCAGAGAATAGGGGACATCATGAAACCAGAGGCTATACTATAAAGGTGTTTGTTGAATCAGTCATATAAACTGTTTATGGCAATGCATGTGAAAATACATGAAGAAAAATATTTAAGATAAGCAGCGAAATATGCCAGGGATATACAATTGGAATAAAAGCTAAAACCAGAGCCGCCACTTAATTAAGTTTACAATAATCTACAGTCATTCTTAAAAAAACTTCTATGATTTCTACATAGACTAACAGAGAAGCTACGAGGTCATAATGTGATAGGTGTTACCTCTACTTCATATTTTAAGCCTTTGATACACAATTTTTCACAGGTGGAGAATTGCTTTTATCTCAGTTGATAGAGTGCTTGCCTCACATGTACAAGGCCCTGGGTTCAACCAGCACTACCAAACACACACAAAAAAATTCATATAATATGAAAGATAATTCTGCATCCTCCAGTTTGCCAATTTGGCTCTTCCCTCCCTAAGTGTTCTTAATTCCTTATGAAGAGAATGATTTCCTAGATTCTCTTATAAAATAGTGAATATACATGTAGCTGGCACATAATAAATCCATTCCAACATCCCTATCTCCTTATGACTTTCTGCTATAGGTTTCATATTATGCCAGGAAAAGTTGTGATGTATCAACTTTATTAAGCACAGGCCACTATTGAGTGCAAATCCCAGTCAACCAAATAAGAAAGCTGCTCTAGCAGTTTGCAGCTGAATGAGCAAAAATATTAAACCCAGAATTTCTGGTAAATGCAGCCAAATTGATAAATTCATCTGAATCTGGTATGATATTCCATCCTCCCTAATATAATATATTTAAATCCATTCCCACATACATTCCTAAGGGTTCTACCAATATGGGAAATAATATTTATTCAATTATTTTGCTATATAAAGCGTTTTTTATCCAGTAAGACTTTTACTTTCCCTGTTAGAAAGTATTAAGATATAAACCTCATTACAAGTCTAATAAAAATGAAGAGTATTGGGTATAGATGTTAAAGAGAACTTGAATTTCCTTGAAAGAAATATATTTAGGTATAATTATTACTGTTCTTTCAAGAAATAGAAACATAAACGTGTCCCTATATGAGAGTGAAAGCTACTTCTGATCAAATGTCTTAATTTGAAATTTTAGGGTCATATGGCTTACTAAAATTATATATGGGTCTTGATTGGACATGTATTTTTTTAAATTTTACAGCAATTAAAAAGTAAATAAAAGTATTCAACAGATTTAGGCCCAATGGCTACAAGGAATGGAGGAATCTTTTGGAAACAGCACAGATACGCTCCAAGTCTGACTGTAATTTGAGGTGATAATTTAATGACCTCCAGCTTGGCATGTTCTATCTGTCAGTGCTCCAGCACAGTGAAAATATATCCCACATGATAGCCTTTGTAGTCACTGTCACTGTCACAACAGACAAATGTAGCAGCTGCCTAGTTTCCCAAGGCACCTGCTTCAGTAGATACTTTATCACAATTAGTCTTAGGTAAAGGTTTGACTAATCATCACTGTTGTCATGAATTACTAGCATCTGACTTCCAATTTGCGAGCAAATCAGTTCTGTGCTCAAGCACAAGAAGAGAACGCAATGAAACTCACTGCTTTATATTTTAGATTCTTAGGATGGCTCCTAGCACAAATTTCTATTACTGTCAAGGTTCAGCCACAGGACAGAAAATACAGCAGTTATTTGAACGAAAGTTTTAATGTGGGGAATTGATAGCAAAGATATATATATATATATATATATATATATATATATATATATATATATATATATATATATATATATATTTAACCAGATAACTTAAGAAGCCAAAAAATAGACAATAAATGAATTCTAAAATATCATAGAATAAGTGATGAGTACCACCACCATCTCTGATAGCTTCGTCAAAATTTATATGTTTGACAAAGGACCTGGCAGAGTGAAGCCCCTGATCTCTGAAGAGCCAGTGCTACTTGGTGTTTTTGTGTATAGTGCTCAGGGAGGATAGGGCCAAAGGGGCTGAGACTTCATTGAATAAGTTGCTACCTCTGAGGGAGTGCTGTGAGTCTGGTGGGGTAAGTGATAGGGGAGAGATGTATTGTAAGAATCTGATGCTAGGAATAAGAAGCCTGTGATGCTATGGGAAAGAAGGTGCAGGAATCCTAGGAAGCACACAGGAAATAAAATCAAAGACTAAATCCATTCTTTCGGCATCCTTGGAGTCTCCCTATAGCATACCCTGACGGCTGAGCCCAACAGGGAGCTATCTAGCAGGAAATGTATTTAGAAGGTCTCAACACAAAGTGGTGTATAAAAAAGTTGATTTGAAAATGAAGTAAAACATTATAATTAAAGAGAAAAAATTAACAGATATCTCCCATGATTCTCGTAAATAATAAAAATTTTCCCTGAAATTTCAACAGATTTGAAAGTGTATTCTCCAATTTTGTTTGTAAATTATTATTTATTATTTAGGAATTTACTCCCCCCAGGCTGGCAGCAGCACTGCTGAGATGCTGTATTTCCACCCAATTCTGGGTATATCAGTGTGTCTTGCAGAATTTTGGATCATTAAAGATAAACATATTTTTAAAATGTTTACTAAACTATGTTTGGTTGATACTTTCATACTTATTGTATACTCAGAAGCTTCTCAATAAAAATTTTCTCTGGCAAAACAAGAAAAGATATTCTTAAATGTATTAACATTTTCTATTTAATATATCAGAATAAATTAGTTATGTTCCAGTAAGAATGCAGAAAATGCTCCAGTTAATCAAAGAGGGAAATTTTATAATATTTGAATTGTGAACTAACAAATGGTGGTTAACTACTATGAGTGGTCAAAAAAAAAATAAGAGGACCAGAAAAAGCAAGAGAAATAGAGCAAATAATACCTTAGGCTGAGTAATGTAGAAAACATGGGTAGACAGTACCTAGAAGAGGTCACCTTCTTCCACTTAGCCAGTCTGATATTTTGACTTCTTCATGCATAGCCAAGGAATTTGCAGGAGGATTTCATCAAAGGGAGCTATTTCTTATAAGAAGATATTGAGTAGGACCACCTCGTGACTGCCAGACAGCTTCTTAAGACTGTGGTTTGGCTTACTATGGAAGCAGCTGTCAGGTAAAAAAGAAACCAGAGAATGCTATTAGAATGGTAATCTCAGAAAGGCTTTAGCACTTTTAGGCTTTCTGAACAACAGTCCATGATTACCTGTCCTCAAGAGGGGGAATAAAATGAAGACCTATAAGTCCTACAGCAAAATCAGAAACAGAGCAAAGAAGGAGAATTTTGAGATACAATAAGCTGATCACTATTATATTTGCCTATCTTTTATCTCAAATCAAAGAAAATGTGAAATTTGTCCAAAAGCCATTACTGACAACAAATCAGTAATCACAAAGTCATAAATATATTTCCATTTTTAGTCAATTTAATTTCCTAGTTCATGAAGAAGTCAAAGCTAAGTGACAATACTGTATCTATTTTTTCTACAGTTGATTTCAAATTACTCACTTAGCTTACAACATTAACATAACTACGGAACTTTTAAAATAAATTTATTGGACTCAACTCTATTTTTTCTTAGTAACTGCTTAATTTGTAACCTTTATAAGCAATTCTGATTTATTCTAAAATTTAGGAACCTTAATTCTATACAGACAATATTGACATCTATGAACCTTGGACTATCTTTCTATCCTCTGAAATGTCTCATGAATTGACACAGTTATAAAGAGTTAATAAATATTATACTTGCATCTGGGAAGCTATTTATTAGGGCAAAATTCCACATTATTTTTATTTCTCATGTACCAGACCAGGGAAGGAAGGGAGAAGGAGAGAGGAAAGCAAGATGAGAAACAATGTTAAACCTCATGAAGTCTACTTAAACAAGAGATAGCTTCCATTTTGGGGAAAATAATTAGAAATAAGTTTTTAAATTAATTAAATGTTGTTATACTAAATTTTTAGATAACATTGAGTAGAATGAACTTTATGACAGTATTTATTTTCCAATCCATGAAATTGAGATAGCTTTTCATGTATTTCTCTCTTTTCAAATTTCATTTATCAATATTTTACAGTTTTTGATGTACAGGTCTTTTAACACATTGATTATATATATTTATGTTTTTCTTATCAATGGCTATTTCAAATAGGATCATTTTCTTAATTAATTTTTGGTTCATTCATTGTTCATATACAGAAATAATACTGATTTTTGTTTGTTACTGTACCATGTAACTTTATTAGTTCTGACAGGTTTTAGTGGAGTCTATTAGGTATTATGTATATTATATATTGTCATCAATAAATAGTGGAAATAGCACTTCCTCCTTTTCAACTTGGATGCTTTCTATTTCTTTCTCCTGCCTAACTGTTGTAGCCAAGATTTCTACTGCATTGTTGAAAAAGGAGTAGGAATGGGCATCTTTGTAATGTTCCAGATCTTAGAGGAAAGTCTTCAATCTTTTTTTTTATAGAGTATAATATTAGTCATAGAGTTTACTATGTTTACCATAGAGCACTGTGGGCTTATTCTATATGGCCTTTATTGTATTGAGGTACATTCTTTCTAGATTTAACTGGGTGACAATTTTTAATATGTTGAATTTTGTTAAGTTCTTTTTTTTATATATCTAATGATATAATCATATGATTGATACCTTTACTCGGTTATTTTGATGTATCAAAGTTATTAATTTGTGTATGCTGAAATATCCTTATGATAAATGGACAAATTACAATTGATCATAGAGGATGATCTTCCTAAAGTGTTGTTGAGTTTGGTTTGTTAATATCATGTTAAGGATTTTTGCTTCTATATTCATTGGGGTTATTGGCTAATAATTTTCCTTTCTTATAATGCTTTTTCTGGATTAGTGTTAGGGTAGTTCTAAAATTGTAAAATTAGTTTGGAAATATTTTATCCTTTTCTAATTTTTTGGAAGAGTTTGAGAAGACTTGATATTAGTTAGAAGACTTGATATTCTTCAAATGTTTGGTAGAATTTAGTCATGAAGTGAGAATTCCCTGGGCTTTTATTTGATGGGAGACTGAACTATTCATTACTGACTTTGTCTCGATACTTGATGTTGATCTTCTTAGATTTCCTATTTCTGCATGATTTAGCATTAGTAGATTATATGTGTCTAGAAATTAAGTCATTACTTCAAGCTTATCTGATTTTTTTGATCCTTTGTATTTCTGTTGTAAAAATGCAATGTCTTCTCTTTATTTCTGATTTGATTTGCTTGAGTTTTCACTCTTTGTTTAGTTAATCTGACTAAAGTTTTGTTGATCTTATCACAAAACTAATTCAATTTACTGCATTTTCTGTATTGTTTTTCCAATCTCTATTTCATGTATTTATGCTTTGATCTTATTGTTCTCCTTTCTGCTAACTTTAAAGCTTAGTATTTTTTTTCCTTTTTCCAATTCTTTGAGTTATAACAATATGTTATTGATTTGATATGCTTTTTTGCTAGTTATTGTAAACTTTACTCTTACCAGTGTAATTATTTACACAATTAGAAAGAACAATCCTAAAATTCACATGGAACCACAAAAACTCCAGAATAGATAAGGTAATCATGAGCAAAAAAAGAATAAAACAGTAAATATTACCATAATTTCAAATTTTACTTCAAAGATGAAGTAATAAAGTAGCATGGTACTTGAAAAGCAGTAGATATGTTGAAAATAAAATAGTACATAAAGACTGGAAATAAAAACAGATATTTTTAATAAATTTATTTTTCACAATGTTGCCAAGAATACAAATGGAAAAACAATAGCCTTTTTTGAGAAAAATTTTTTTGAAAAAAGTGAATAGCAATGTGAAGAATGAAATTGAACACTGGTTTTATACCATATGCAAAAATGAGTTCCAAATGGACTAAAGATTTACTTAAGACTGGCACATATAAAACTTATTAGAAATAAGAAAAATGGAAAAACTACATGTCTTTGCTATAGGAAATGACTTCTTTTTTCTTTCTTGAGTTTTTTTGTTTGTTTGTTTTGTTTTGTTTTTGACTCCAAAATTTCAGGCACAGAAATAGACTAGATCAAACTAAAAAATCTTCTGCACAGCAAGGGAAGCAATTAACATTGTGAAGGGACCACCTATGGGCTGGGAAATAATATTTGCATGCTATACATTGGACAAAGAGTTAATAAAAAAATAAAGAAGAAATTCAAGGAATCCAATAACAAAAAAGAATCTTAATTAAAAACAAGCAACTCAAAGAAACACAAGAAACTCAAAGGTCAAATGGAATGTTTTCTTTCATATGTGGATGCTATATTCAAAAAAATAAAAAAATAAAGCAGGAGGGAAGGAGAGTATAATATAAAGAACCAATCAAGTATAAAATCATAGATGGATGAAAGGAAATCTAGTAGAATAGATGAAGCAGAATGGAAAAGGGAAGAGAGGACAGGAGTGAAAATGTATGGGGGAATCATAAACTGAAAATGATTTCCAAACTTGTAGGAGTCTGTCAGAATGAACCCACTTAGTGTGTGTAAGTATAAAGCTCTAATAAAATGAGAGAGAGAGAGAGAGAGAGAGAGAGAGAGAGAGAGAGAGAGAGAGAGAGAAGGGTAGAGGAGGAGAGAAGATTGCTAATTTTATTTAATAAATAAAATGAAAATGTTGCACTGAATATGTGAGCATTTACAAAAGCTTACACAGAGAATATGCATTTATACCAGGTGTGGTGGCCCACATCTCTAATCCCAGTTACTCAGGAGGCTGAGGAAAGGGGATCCCAAGTTCAAAGCTAGCCTCAGCAATTTAGTGAGGCCCTCAGCAACTTAGTAAGACCCTGTCTCAAAATAAAAATAAAAATGGCTGGGGATGTTGGCTCAGAAGTTGAGTGCCCCTAGGTTCAACTCCTGGTATCAACACCTGCTCAGAAATGCATTTATGTAATATTTATAATATTTAAGATAAATATGTAAATCAGTTTTTATAACTAAATATTTTATAATGTAAACCTTTTCAATATGAAATCCTTTTAGAATTCCTTTTCAAATCTAAAGTTTTTTAAAGTTATCTTAATTAATAACTTTGAAAATGTTCACTCTTAAAAATATTAGGCAAGGGACCCAACCATACATTTTTTTTAAAGAAGATAAACAAATGTTCAAGAGGTATATAGAAAAATATTCAACATCACTAATCATTAGGGAAATGTAAATTAAAACCAAATGAGATATCAAGTCATAACTATTGTGACTATTATCAAAAAGATAAAAAATAAAAAGTGCTGGTTAGGAGAGGGAAAAAAGGCAATACTTGCACTTTGCTTTGGGGATGTATATTAGTACAGTCACTATGTTTTGCTAGATTTATATTTCTCAAAAAAAAACCTAAAAATAGAAGTACCATATGATGCAGCCATAACATTTTTGGATCCTTGCCTAAAATACTTGAAACCAGTTTGTCCAGGAGATATCTGTACTGCCATATACATTGCAATATTATTCACAAAATTCAAGTTATAGAATTAACCTACGTGCCCATCAACAGAAAAATGGATAAGGAAAATGTCATGTGCTCTGTCTTACACACATACCAGAATAATATTCTTTCTTAATAAGGAAAAAAATCTATCATGTGCAACATTATGGATGGATCTGCAGGATGTCATAGCAATGGAAATTAAACAGGCACAGAAAAACAAATACCACATGTTCTCAGTTATATGTGAAATCTAAGACAATTAAACTCACAGAAGTAGAAAGCAGAATGGTGGTTACAGAGGCTAGGGGAGGGAAGAATTTTCAAGTATAAAATTTTAGTCACCCGGGAGTGTGTTTGTTTTCTTTTGAATTCTATTGCACAGTGTGATGGATAAAGTTAGAAAGTAGTGTTCATTTCAAAATTCATAAGAGTAAATCCAAATGTTCTCACCACAAAAACTGTTAAGTATTTGAGGTGTTAACTACCTTTATTTAATTATTCCAATGCTCGTAAATCATAACACCATTTGTATGCCATAAATTTATATAAATTGTTAATTTTCAAGAAAAAATAGTTAATGAAAAATGTTAATATAAATGAAATGAATAATTAAAAATATTTGCTCTTCAAAACTCTCATTGTTAATAAGATAAATTTATGCAGAAAAGGTCAGTTAAATAAATACCCCCCATACACCTAATATCAAAATCCTAGTACTTCATTACATTTTCTTTTATAACAATCTGATTAATTTAGCAGCAGTTTGGGGAAACAATTAAGAAAAACAATATATAAATGGGTTAGTGATTAAGTTTCCATTTAATTTTTATGTGCAATAAATACAAAAACTTTTTAAAAAGGTTTATTGAATAACAATTTAGGGGGCTGGGGTTGTGGCTTAGGAATAGAGAGTTCACATTGCACGTGCGAGACCCTGGATTCAGTCCTCAGCACCACATAAAAATAAATACAATAAAGGTATAAAAAATTCAAAAATAACAATTTAGTATTTAAGTCTTATGATGTTCTATAATTTGCATATCATCTATATTAAATTTGACACTTCTGTTATATTATTTAATTACATCTTCTATACAGTAACTTTTCCATTCTTTTTTTTTTCCTAAAACAAATTAAGCAACCATCCTTTTCTTTAGATATCCACTAATGCATCGGAAGCTAAGTTTTAGCATTATTTCTGAATGGCTTATGATCAATGTAACTTGTATGATCTTGACTTAGTAGGTAATGGTCACATCAAGTATATTATAACCTCCAGGCAGTCAAAAGTTAAAAGCCTCATAAATATGTCACAATGACAAAAGGGCTATAAAGTTGATATGAATTTAATATGAATGGTCATTGATCTCAAATTTCCTCTTATAAGGGTAAAATTACTTTTTTACTATTAATATAATTTTAGGTAACCTTAGAGAGAACCCAACTTGGATTATCACATTTAATATGATATATTTTTAAATATACACATCTAAAGAAAAGCCTAAATTAGAAGTAATCATAGAATGCTCTTTAAAAATATTCAAATTTTTTAACATCTATGGACACCACATCAAAGATAAGTAAATATATATATTTTTTTAAAAATACATCTAGAAAAATTTTCTGGTATGGACTCTCAAGAAATTATAAAATTGTAAATACTAGAATACTAAATTTTGTTCATGTGTATAAAGATTTATCTAATATCACAATTAAATTCAAGTGAATAAAATTAACTGAAAGTCATATAGCTGATAATTAATATAGATAAATTTAATTAAAATATAGAAATTTTGAAAGGTGGGGTTATTTTTAAATTTGCTTTTTATCTAAGTGGATATAATAAAATAAAAATGATTATGCTGATAATCAACTAAAATGTCTTTTTGGCATATTTTGAGAGTATGTGCTTTTACATGATTAATATCAATGGCCACAAACTTAATTTTATTCCTGGTGAACAGAAGGCATTTTCTTTCTCTCAAATACTCATTAACTGAAAGATTAAGATTTATCAGGTTACCTAAAGTTAAACTCCATATTTTACAACATGTATTCTCAAGTCCTAGTTAAGATCATCCCAGAATCTAAGGGCCAGAGAATTATTAGAGAGCATTGATACTCAGTTTAACATTTTCAAGATGAATAATTTTACAACATAAATGAGGCAGAAATTAAATAAACTGGAGAGAAAGTAAAGCCCAAAGCCAGATCAGAACCAGACCAGGCCCAAAGCCTTAGAAATGTAATTAGGTCCTCAGCCAAAAACCAACTTCATTAGTATGGTAAGATTTTTTTTTTTTTTAACCGTTTTCAAACTCTCTTAAATGAATGACTCCTTAGGTCCAAAGAAACCAAATATTTTCTTTTCTTCCTAAATACAAACATTCACTGAATTGAAATATTTCCTGAATCCCTTAAGTTTTCCTTGAGCTAATCTGGTTAAGTAATTCATTACCTGTTCCACTTTGTGATGACAACACTTAAGAGAAATTTTTTTATATCAAGATAAGTTTAAGCATCTAGTTCTGAGTAGGTTGTCGAGCTTTCAGAAATCATTCAAGTTCCCTTTCCTCACTTAGCAATGATTCCATGTAAATTTATGTCCACCTTTTGCATTTCACTATGTTAAACATAGTCAGACAACACATTCAATAAATAAAGATAAAAATGAAATTACTGAAGAACAACCACCACTATTAATATGGTTCAGATGGAAGCTACAAAGTATTTTTTTTCAAACTACTTGTGAAGTATTTTTGAAACTACAGTAAAATTGTTAAAGCAAAAGATCAAATTAGTAAATAAAATATGAATTAATAAAAGGAACTGCTAATCCAAAATTGACAAAAAAGAGAAGGAACGTTAATTTAAGCAGGACAATTGCTAATAACAAAATAAGTCTGTAGATTTACATGACATATCAGTAATCATAACAATTATAATTGGAGGAAATTTTCCTTTTGTAAAAGGAACTATTGGACAAAATAAGCAACCAAAAAAAGTAAATAAAACCAAACAATATGTTGCCTACAAAATGCAGGGCTAAAAACACACTAGTATTAAAGAATTTGTAAAACATGAGCAAAAATAAATTACAAAAATACTAGCAAAGATAAAGCTTGTATAGCTATATTAATATTAAACAAGCATTTTAGGAATCACTTCATGTTGATAAATGGTTCAATTCACCAATATAAATTTATTATATAAGCAGAAAAAAATTGATAGATTACAATGTGAAAAGACAATTTCACAAGGATGTGTTGATGATGATAGAAAGATTAAATATTTTCATAATCTTATCTACAGGGTTAATGAAACTAAAGGATTTCAATGAAATGCAACAACCTGAGTTCACAGGGTCCTGGCTCACTTGCCTACCATGCCTGAGGCACTGGGTTCAATCCTGGCACCACATAAAAATAAACAAATAAAATAAAGGTATTGTGTCCATCTACAACTAAAAACTATATTTAAAAAAGATTTATTTATATACCATGTAAAATGTGCATAATTAATGTAGAGACTTCTATGAAAAACAACTAAGGGAATATATATTAGTAGATATTAAAATGTATGAAAACATATAATAAGGTAGTTTAGATTTATAGTGACATACAGATAAATAAATGGCACAAAATGTTGATCTGCAAATTAACACACACAACAAAACTTTAAGTTATTGCTATCTTTACCAGTTAAAAAGTACATATGCTGTTTGTATTAGACACATAAAACTAACCATTACACTAGGTGTGCTGAAAATTAAACCTTCACACCATTAGGCAGAAACAGAGTAAATTTAAAAATCATTTTCTTAGAGTAAAACTCATAAACAGAGAAGTAGCTCAGAACCTCCACTCTTGCATGATTATATTATCAACATATTTTTTAGGAGGGGATTAGTTTTTAGGGAAAGAGATCTTACCACCATCAATGGGCTTAAAGGGATGGACGATGATCAGGAACCCTACAAATTCTTAAAGGCAAAGAAAGAGCTGTACCTACAAGCCTAGGTAGGTGCTTTCTGCTTGACCTAGTGGCTTCATAGAAACTGGAGGCTACTGAATGCAGTCTGCAGAAAGAAATACTGGAGCTGGGCTAAAGTTATCATTAGTAAAAGTTGTATAATTTATTGTACCACATAGAAGCTTAAAATGATTATATTTGTTATCTCTTATTTTCTCCAGGTAAGAAACCAGGGTATGCGTCAGTGAGCTTCTTTGCTTCACAGTCTTCAGAGTCTCTTGAAACCTTCAGGTTTCATGAAGGGAGCACTGGGCTTTGGTCATCTCAAAGTTCAACTGGGTAAAGAACAATTTCGGGATCATTCAGCTGGTAACTGAAGGATTTGATCCTGCACAGGTTGTTGGACTGAACACCTTAGTTCCTCCCTGACTGTTGGCCAGAGAGTTCTCTGAGATTCTTACTGTCTGGAAATTTCTATGTTATAGCCCCAAACACTGCATCTTCTTTTTTACAGTGAGCCAGGAGGTGTTTTTTTCACTCAGCAGTTAAGGAGAGAGAGAGAGAGAGAGAGAGAGAGAGAGAGAGAGAGAGAGAGAGAGAGAGAGAGAAAGGAAGGAAGAGGTAATGTCCCAGATCCTGCTTTTTCTTAGATAAGGTCCATGCCACAGTTCAACTTTCTTGAACTCCCCAGAGAATCATTCATCCCATTAGGAATCTCTCAGCAATAAATTTAGGGCATTTCATCCAAATTTGACAGGATGGGAGGCATACTGGCTTAAGAATTTTATCAGAATAGAAAAAGATGGGCATAGTCAGAAGTCTGAAAACAAAAAACCCACAAACTCTGTGTCTTAATATGAAGAATTAAATGTAATATTCTTTTGAATGTAGCATAATCTTCATACTTTTCTGATACATGTTTACTAAGTTAATGGAGAAGAAATTATACACTTCAATTCATAACTCATGAAACATAAAGTCAGAGGAATACATCATGATTTGATGTGATTTGTCATTTGAAGCTCTGATGAAGATAGAGGTTCATTGCCCACAAAACTTACAAAACTTACCACCAAGGAGATATAGTATTGGCCTCAAAGATGGAATCATAATAGCCTCTCAAATTACATTATGGCAATGTAAATAAACATTATTCAAAACAGCTGCTGCCCTTCTACAACAGCTGCTTTATATAATTAAATAAGTCACTTGCTTCAAAGAACAGAGTAAAGCGAGATCACAACAACAAAAGCCAGCAGTAAGGACACTGTGATGCATCCACATATCCATTCTTGAAAAATAATCATTAACTTTCTCAACAATTTCTTTAGTTGTAGATGGACACAATGACTTTATTTTATTTCTCTATTTTTATGTGGTGCTAAGGATCGAACCCAGTGCTTCACACAGGTCAGGCAAGCAATGTACCATTGAGGTATAACCCAAGACCTCCCAACAATTTTTAATATCCCCATATTTTGTGATTGTTTACTTAATTCTTCTTATTTTTTATTTTTTGGTACCAGGGATTGAACCCAGGGGTGCTTAACCACTGAGCTGCATCCCCAAGCCTTTTTATTTTTTATTTTGGTAAAGGGTCTCATTAAGTTGATTTGAGCCTCAATAAGTTGCTGAACCTGGCTTTGAACTTGAGATCATCCTGCCTCAGCCTCCTGAGTTTCTGGGATTCAAGGCATGCAAAAATCCTAACTATATCCTATTAGTACTGTTTCTCTGGAAATCCCTGACTGATAGGATAGCTACTCTGATATCCCAGATTTTATTTAAAAAAAAACAGAAACAATTACTGAATCTTATACAGCTATTAAGTGGTGAAAGCTAGATTTCAAATAAGGCAATCTGTGGCCACAGTCTCCTCACTTCATCACTAGCTATCATGCTTGCTCTGTGTGTATGTGTGTGTGTGTGTGTGTGTGTGTATGAGAGAGAGAGAGAGAGAGAGAGAGAGAGAGAGAGAGAGAGAGAGAGAGAGAGAGAGAGAGAGATATGAAGGGTTTGCTTTATTTTTTCCCCTAAAGTTCCTCATGAAGTCAATTAAGAGGATTTGGGTCAAATATCCTTAATCACAACTGAAATAACTCAATTCTAGGTCCATGTCATCTGCTGCTAAGCTTATAAAGGACAAATATCTCCTACTTTCAAAACCATTTTCTCTTAGTTGTCCATCAATTGTATTATTGTCCTGAAAAGGAATCTGTCATTTAAATCAGGATAACTGGAAGAGAGTTTAACAAAAGGGTTATTGTCAAAGTCACAATAGAATATGAGAAAACCAGACAGCAGAGGACAGTATTCTGAGGTTAACAGAAATGGAAAGCAGCTACCTCTGCTATTCCTGAGTAAGGAGATGCAGAGAACATTTCACTAAGCCTGGAGAACAGGAGGGTTCTGTGTAGAGAGCACTGTCCCTCAGAACCTATTACCTAATGTCAATGATCAAAATTCTCCAATGATACCTGCCGACGAATAAATACTTCAAAATAAATACTCCTTGCTGCAGTCTGGCTACAGCAAAATAACCAGGGGGTGACTTGTGAAGCAACTTGTGAAGGTTGATACAGCAGGAGCGGGAGCCGCTTTATTGTAGGACAGTAGGGGTATATATACATAACTGAATACACAGCTTGTTCTTAATTAACATAAACTAGATGCAGCAGTCAACCAATTAGGAATCCTCATCATATTAATGATTACACACAGCCTTAACCTTAACTTAATTGACATAATCTAGACACAGCAGTCAGTCATTAAGGAATCTCTATCATCTTAATGGCTTGCTGGCCTCCCTCTGGCAAAATGCCAGGCTCCATATTGACTTGTCTGTGGCTCTCAACAACTTCTCGCTTTATGTTCTCATCACCTGTGGAGTGATTGCCTTTAAATAAGAGGTTCATTTAATGTAGCTCACAGTGTCCCATCAATGATAGAACAATTCAGGAGAGAGAAAAATGGGAGGTAAACTGGGTGAGGTAAAAAGAAACCATAAATTACAAAGCATTTTTAATAGATGAAACCGAGGACTATGCATTTCTAATAGAATAGATTTTATAGCTACTTTAGTACTTTAACAAATGTATATAATATATGAATTAATCCAGCATTTCCTTATAATCCTAAACAAATGGAATTTAATTTCCTATTAAAAGAGCATGAACCCACATGTGTAGATTTAATCCTTTATTTTAATTGTTATTGAATATATGATAGTAGTAATTAAAAACTATTTAAGTGGAACTTTAAAGTCATTACAGTATCACAGTAAACAATTGATTTGAGGAGGAAAACCCCAATGTTTTGTATTCCTTTATGATTGCAATCAAGTAGAATTGAGCTCTCCACTGTAAGAGACAAAATGTCTTGTTTTTGTTAATTTTAAAAATTATTGTGTATACAAAATATAGTAATTAAAAGTGCCATGAGTGAAACTACAATCAAATAATTAATATTTATTTAAAAACATAATTGTAACTTATTATTATAAGTAGCTAAGTTCTATTGAATAGGAGAGAATAGGCCTGCTGCACATGCTTTATAAGTATTGTATCATCAAATCCTCATAACAGCCCTAGGAAATAAGTTATTTATTACCCATGAACAAGTTGCCATTGCTTGTAAACAGAGTCTCACAGACCCCGTATGCCTATTCATTTCTCTATTCTCAATTGATTGGTGACTCCAGCGGAAAAGAGAAGTGTGCATGGGATCTTGAATGCACCAGAGTCTATAAACCCTCCACCACAGGGACTGCCTGAGGAACAGAATAAAAAAAGCAAAGTGGCTGCCCTGGTGAAGCTGGCATTAAAATTGAGTTAGAAACTATGCAGAGAGAATATTATGAAGGTAAAACATAATGTCAGGTCAATTACACTTCAAACAAGTAAATAATAGTCAAATACAAATGATTTAATATATATCTTTAAAATCCTCCTGCAAAATATGTCTATCCTTCCCAACTTAGTTAGAGGAATCTGTCACTTACAGCTTCATGGTTTTTTATCTAGACTCTTCTAGCATTGTTGCAAGTCAGCCCTCTTCAAATTTGATATTTTTCATGAAGGATATATTAACATCCTTGACTGGATATTGAGATCACTGAGTTTCATGCTGTGTGCAATCAGTCAGTGCCTGTAAGGTGTGCAGTGAGCTCTCCTTTTAAATAGTGAAAAGCTCGAAACAACCATTATTAGCATTAGACTGAATTCCTAAATATTTGTGCTATGTAGCTCGTGACAAGCTAACTCATCTTTCTGAGCTGAGGTTGGGAAATTACAACTTCCTGGGCCAATTGTAGACTATGGACTATATTTATGAGTACATTTTTTTTAACTTACTGTATTACTAAGCTTTTCATTCTGTGATAAACATCTGACAACTAAGAGGAAGAAAGATTTATTTTAGCTGATGGTTTCAGAGGTTTTAGTCCAAGGTCAGCTAGCTCCATTGCTTTAGGCCTGAGGTGAGGCAGAATTCAAATAGGTTGATATTTAAAACTTACCATGTCTAGATTAATGAGCAAATTAAAATTTTAACTAGTGGGAGTAATGAAGTGTTTAAAATAAATCTTATAAACTGTATATTTCCCTTGCATGTTTAGATATATATTTATACCTTTTGCAGAATTCATTCTTTTTTTAATTTTTATGAAAATAACATCAAGCACAATAACACCCATGCACATACTTGTTAATATATTTACAGTGACTAAAAATTAAACTAACTACAATTATATGAACAGTTATCCATCTGTGAAATTTTACTATTGTATATATATATATATATATATATATATATATATATATATATATATATATATATATATATAAAATATGCATTATAATAAAGTTAAGGTATTTATTTTAGTAGAAATGTAGGATTGCTCAGAAAACAAATGATCTACTAAATCAAGGTATGTGATAAGAAAGAATGGAAGAAAGAGCAGAGAAGCAATTTGAAATGATAATTTTATTTTCATATATTGCTGGAAGACATCAAGAAAATTGAAAGGGTGCTCATGTAACAGAATATACTGAAACTGTGAATTATTTATTTTTTATTTTATACTCAAAATGGTTCTTTAACAACAACAACAACAACAACAACAACAACAAAAACCATTACATTGTGGAATCTAAATTTATGTCAATGAGAGTTTTACACTCTGATGTATTAAAATTCATTGGCCTTCCTTGCTTATGATTATATTGCTTTACCATGTGTGATTTCCTGACATAATGCATTGGTCATTGGGAACGTATTAGTTTGATGCATTGCTCCTATCTTCTGATAGATTTTATTAGTATCAAAAAGCACATTACTAAATATCACCATTCTTCTCATCAGAAAAGTGTTTAGGATAAGTAAGTGGTCAAATTCACATTGGCAGATATATTTTTCTAAATCTGATATTCTTTGAAAGCTCAAAGTCTATCATTGGCAACAAATACTGTCAATTGTTGAACTTGGCATAAGAGACTCACTTCATTCATTTTTAAGAAAATGTCTGCCACACATCTAAATCAGAAAGATCACAGTTTGTCATTCTTTTAAGGTAAATTAACTTTGATAGAAATTGGAACTGGTTTTGCTCACAACTCAAATAACTGCACAAGTATAACATGTATATTCTTCAGTGAAATGATATAATTCTTACTGAGATTACAATATAATGGTCAAAATTAGTGTGATGACTAGCAGAACTGGTTCCACTCCCTCTATTTGTGTTAAGGAGCTATTGCTTTTTCACCATCACTACAAATGTGAAAACAACGAGAAAGTCAAATGACATCTTTGTTTAAAAAAATAAAATGAGAAAATTTTAGATTTCTTATGAAAATAATTTTGACCTCATGGATTTCTTTTGTCCCAGAACCTTCACTGTTTTCCAGATGACACTCTGATCATGGCAGGATAACTGTTTGAGTGGATTTAAAACACCAAGTATATTCTCTGAAGACCTAACAGATATTATACTGTATGCATGTGTGTACTATTTTGCTGCCTCAAAAAGTAAAAATGTAGATACAAAACAACTAAATGGGTAGGAGCTATCTACATGCCATTTTTTAAATTTACAATATAAAAAGTAAAAATATCATTATGTAGATTCTTTTTATTTCATTTTAAATGTTAAAATGATTTATCTTATTCATAAATTTCAGATTTAGGGAACTTTCTGTTTGCAAAAATACTTCATCTTGGCTTGTCAGAATGGTTCCACAACCCAAAAGCTTTAAATTCTCATCAAAGAAAATGTAGGGAAAATTGGCTATCAACAGGCAGAAAACTGAAAAATGTGGGGCCGGAAACTCAAAAACAGTTAGAACAAAACAGAAAAGCAGAACAACATTGGTTTAGGAGGTGATTTCTTGGATTTGAGGACAAGAGCAGAGGCATCAGACTGAAACACTTTTGTCCCACAAGAAAAACAAGTGTCAGAATGAACAGGCAGCCCACATATCAAGAGAAAACATTTTCACATCATGGATCAGCCAAAGGGCTCATATTCAAAATACAGAGATGCTCCTTGCCTTACAGTGAGGTCATGTACTTACAAACCTATGATAAGTTGAAAATATCATGTTAAACTGTATTTAATACACTTAACCTATGGAATATCATTGTTGAACAAGATAGTACACTGCAGAGTAATGGGTGTTTCTCATGATCATGTGGCTCACTGTGAGCTGAAAACCACAGCCATGGACTAACCTTGGAAAAGGGTCATATAGCAACACATCACTGATCCAGGACAAGATCAAAATTCAAAACTCCAAGTACTATTTCTAACAAATGCATATGGTTTTCACACTATCTTAAAACCCAATGCCATAATTAAGTCACAGACCATCTGTAGAAGGAAATTAAATTACTCAACAACATGAGAGGAAATAATCTGATTAAAAAATAAGCAAAGGACCTGAATAGACATTTCTTTCAGAAAAAAATGCATAAAGACAATGATGTTGAAGAAACACTCAACCTCACTAATCAGCAGAGACATACAGATAAAAATCACAGTATCACCTTAGATCTGTTAAAATGATATTAACAAAAACATGAAAGATAACAAGTTTTGGTGAAGATGTGGTGCAAAGGGAACCCCATGCAATGTTGCTGGGAATGTAAATTAGGACAGTTATTCTGGAAAATAGTATGAAGGTTCCTCAAAAATTTGAAACTGGAAATACCATATGATCCAGCAATACCATTTCTGGACATATAACCAAAGGAATTGAAATCTGGATATCAAAGAGATGTTTGCCCTCCCTCATTCCTCACAGCAATATTCATAATAGCCATAATATAAAAAAGTCTACATCTATGAAGAGATGAATGGATAAGGAAAATTCACATATATGCAGAATTAAATACGATTTGGTTTTAGAAAGAGGATAATTTTTTCTGGTAACACAAATGAACTAATGAATCTGAAGAGATCATGCTAAGTGAAATAAGTCATGCCCAGAAAGACAAATACCCCTGATCTTACTTATATGTAGAATGTAAGATAAAGTTGAGCTCAAAGAAGTAGAGAGTAGAATGGTGTTTATCAAAGAATGAAAGGTGAGCCAAGGGGGAAATATTGGTCAAGGGGCATAATGTTTGAGATACGTAGGAGGAATAAGTTTTGTTGATCTCTTCACAGCAAGGGACTTACAGTTAACAATAATGAATTGTATATTTCTAAATTACTAAAAATGCTGTAGTTAAGTATTTTTACTATGAAGAAATGATAAGTATGTGAGGTACTGTACATGTTAATTAGTTATGCTAATCATTCTACAAGTACACATGTGTCAACATATCACCTTTCATACCATAAATATGTACAGTTTTTGTGTGAATTAAAAATAAAATGCAATTAAAAAAAAGAAATTTGAATGACATTAGTCAAGTTATGGGACCAGCTTTTTTTTCCATGACTGGATAAAGAAAATATAGTATATTCATATAATGAATTTTATTCAGTCCAAAAGAATGAAATTATGTCATTTGCTGGTCAATAGGTGGAACTGAAGAACATCATTCTGAGTGAAATAAGTTAGGCTTAGACAGTCAAGGATCTAATATACTCTGTAGTATGCAAAAGTTAGACAGAAATAAGGATTTTTTTAAAGTGGGGGACCTCATGAAAATAGAAGGGATAACTGTGGAGTATATGAAAAAAATCAAAGGGGAGGGAGGAGAGATGGAAAATGGGAAGAACAGTGAAATAAAATTCACCAAATTGTGGTATATGCACAAAGATACCAAAATTAATTCCATTTTAATGTATAACTATAATGCACCAATTAAAAAAATACTAGAATAAAGACCAATAGAGTAGATGAAGGGAACTAGGGAAAATGAGGGGGATTATCATAGAGATTAAAAAGGAGCACATTTATGAATTTATGATTGTGCCAAAATGAATCCCACAATTATGTATAATGCACTAATAAATATATTTTTAAAAGAAAATTTAGCATGTCAGTTCTATTTCAGGACTACCAATTAGACTGAATTTTATTCACATGCACCTTCAATAACATACAGAGGTTATTCACATGCACATCAAGTTTTAGAAGCTGTGTCCTAAAGTACTTTGTGACAGAGAGAAATCTTTTTATATCCTCTGATTCATTTATTAACCTGTTCATTTTTAACCATCTATTCTATGAATAACTGTGGTGAATCTCTCTGGTGTTAAGCACTGTGATTAGCATTAAGCATACAGCAATGAATCAGATTTTGTCCTCATGTTTAAATGGAATCTACAAGTAAACAAGTATTTTCAACAACGAATAAAAATAATCTCTTTCTTTTTTGTTCAAAGGGAAGCAGACTTATCTACTACAACAAAAGACGTACACCGCTTATTAATAAATGCAGATAATAATCCCAGCCACCTTTTTGCAGGGTAGTACATTTAGTAAGCAGACTGTCATTGTACTTAAAGAAAGTAAAATAAAAATACTCAGCTAAACTCCATCACATAACCATTTTAGTAACAATCTTCTCTGACTATTTCTTTAGAAGAATCAAGCAGTGTGTTATTGTAATCACAGCACATTTTTTTGAATTTAAAACATAAAGGTTTTCTTTGTGGTTTTTTTTTTTTTTGTAGACAACACTACTCTATTTTTTGTAGCTTTTATTCAAAAATATTCTCAAGTAAGAGACAACCATGGACCAAGAAGAAAATATAGGTTCAGGAAATAAATAGACTATGAACATTTTTCTTGTGGCAATAGTTGTCATCTGACAGAAGCAACCTGTGTAGTGCAGCAAAACTGTCAATCGGTTATGTAATTGCTAGGATTTTCAAATTTGATGTGAAATCACCCTGGCTCACTCTTCTGAACCATAGAAAATGCTGGAAAACTTGCTGTTTACAATCAAACTATCTAACATAGAAGTCTAAATAATATTACTAACTCATATCTACTAGGTAGCTTGGCTCATAAATGACCTATATCTCAACACTCATTTAAAAGATATTTTTCCATAGAATATGTTGCCTGGATGGGAAGCATCAGCTCTAACAAATAAAAAAGAAAAAAAAAACTCTGTCTACTCGTTCTTAGGTTAACCTAAAACAATTTACTATCCTAAGTGCCTAGGCCATCCCTCATTTAACATTCTCTGCTAGGGACTTCTATGGTGAAGTGGTTGCTGTCTTGAGGTACCTAAGAATGCCCCTAACCAAAGGAAACATTCACTCATTGGACAGAGAAGGTGTAAGCCCTGGGGTAGTCTAACAGACATATCTTTCTATTATTTCATTACTAAATTGACTGAAAAATAAATTGACCCAATTGTTATCTTAGTTCAAAATGATTAGGACATGAAATACAAGGAGTCTATAAAAGGAGGCATAAGCATAGAAGCAGAACATGTAGCAAATAAAGAAAATCTAGAGAAGGGAATGGAAATGGAATGTCTGAATCTCCAGAATGAGAACCAGTTTTCTATGTTTGTCAGTTGTTTCTTGATCAAGGGGAAATTTAAAGGCAATTGAACACCCCCAGCTGTCAATGGGTTATTATAGTTGTTGGTACAAATGAGAGGTGCCATTGTTTCTAGAAAGAAAAGAAGCAGATTCCAGTTTTATGATGTACAGTTTTGTGGCAAATTAGAGGGCTTCCTGCATTTCTTCTTTCTTGTGTTTGTGTGCTTAATAAGTTTCAACAACCTGTACTTTTCTGTTCCTTTCTACCTGGAAGCCTCAAGCTAAAAAGAAGAGAACCAAGAGAAGCCAATTAAGTTTGTTCTGTACAAATTATCTAGGAGATATGTTTCCAAATAGAATTGGCTATGGCTTTCTATTTCCCCTTCTGTTCTGCAACCACAACCACAGGAAGAAGAAGGGAAAGTCCTGGCATTCACTTCCTTTGATAGCAAAAATGCAGACCCTTTAATGATAGGATATTAGTAAATATCCTATTATTTAAGAATTTCTCCAAGTTATGTTTAGTAAAAGAAAATTTTCATTATATAAATTTACAAACTCTCTGTCAGAACTCAACAACCAATTTTGGTAGTAGAGATATGCTGAGGTTTTGGCTGGGAAATGTTTCTGATTCACTCAGGCATGGTGTGAGCTACAACACTAAGTATGAGAAATGCCCTTGAGCTGACCTTGAAGAACTCAGAGAGAGAGGATGAGAAGTAACCATGCAAGGGTCACATGTAGGGCTTCTTAATATTTAGATTCCTTAGGAATCTTAAAAGCTAAAAAGCTAGCATCAGCTTCTTTATGAGAAGAGGTATCAATTGATGTAATATTGAGAATCATCACCAAAAAGAAGCTATATTATTCTGAATCAATTAAGTTAAAGATATTTATTTTCATTAGTGGATGAGTGAAGAAATCACAGTGCTTGTTTACAAACTGTTCCATTTATGAAAAATTGTCAACAACGGCATAGACCATGTTAGAGACCAGCTTTTCTCCAGCACACCTGTTTATTAGTCATTAGGGCAAACACATCTACCTCATGGCTTCTTTTCCAAAAATATATGAAAGTCGAGGCTTTTATTTTTTCAAATATGTGGTTTTTAGTCTTTCTAGAATAGAAATATAGACCCGGCGACTGGAAAACTTAACTTTAAGTTATTACAACATATTTAGATTAGATTAAGGGTCAAGTCTAATGAATACACTGTTTTATTCATTGAGAGATATTACTGTGGCTTTTTTTATTCTCTTTCTATGTTCTATTACACAAAAATTTTGAAGGAATGTGTTACCTAGAGAGAGAATTAATTTATATGACTTTCATCGAGCCTTTATTTTATTTATAACTGAGGGATATTAATTACTTAGGGAAATATTTTTTAAGAAATGATTTCCCCATATTTTTCTAGAAAAGAGTAGAAATGGTACATTAAAAATGAGTTATCAACATGCCATAAAATCAAGGATTTCAATCAAAAAGAGAAAGATTCTTATAAAAGTAATAGAAGATTGTGGTGTGTGTGTCTGTGTGTGTGTGTGTGTGTGTGTGTGTGTGTGTTTGTGTGTGAATATAGCTGTGGGTGCTTATATTCCAAATAACTTTCATTTTGTTTTCTGTATGGCTTTAAAGGTCAAAAGTAATTTTCTAAGAATATATATATATATATATATATATATATATATATATATATATATATATATTATTTGTCAGTGGACCTTTATTTTATTTATTGATACATGGTGCTGAAAATAGTACCCAGTGCCTCACACATGCTAGGCAACCGCTCTGCCACTGAGCCACAACCCCAGCCCACCTGTATATTTTTAAATATCAGATTAAGAAGAAGGTCAGAGGAAGGCTGATTTACAGTATGCAGCTTGTGTATTTATTATCTGGTGTAGTATTAACAAAATTCATTCTAATCTGTCTCACCATCTTAGATTACTAAGCTAAATTTCAAAGACAGGCTAGAGTCATGAAAATCAAACCTGGATATTCGGGATCCAATAGTTTAAATTAGGTCTATTATTTTGTTCAAGAATTAGGAGTCAATAGAGTCCTAATATATGAATATTCATCATTAATTTAGTAGTCGTTATTTAATGTGCTATTCAGTTGATTTAACTTTTCCCTATATAATCACTTCCATACATTTGTAACATTGAATCTGAAGAATTCTTCTTTTCTTTGAGAGGAGCCAATTGAATCTCTTAATAATGTTGCTGACATAGTCATACAAAACTTAACTCACAAATTAACTTTATGCAAAATGTTTACATTACATATTCTACTGCTAGAGAAATCCTCTGTGACAGAAAAAAATCATTAATATGTATGTTAGTTTTAATCTTCCCAACAAATTAGCTTTCCATTATTTTGGTGAACAATAAAAACATCATATTGAATTTAGGGTAACTATAATTAAGATTAATTCTAGATGATTATATGTTAAAACATAAGGCATGTAGCTTCCAATCACAGAAATATATACCTCCTTGTGTTTCTTCATTATAAGGTGTATAATTGATGTGCAGTAAATATTAAGATGACATTAATTTATTTAACACATGCAAATTAGTTCAAGATGATAGAAAAATGTAGTAAAACAAATGCTTAGGTGATACAGGTCTTGAAGGCTTTTGGTATTTGCAAGTTCTAAAATGTCAAAGGAGGTCAACATGGCTTATTAAATGTGGGTGTGAAAATAACAACGGATGAATTATGAATTAGTTCACATGAAATGGAGATTACTTTAGATTTAGTTCATGTGTCCAAAACGTTGTGGCAATATGAAACCCAATTTATGCCTTCTCATATTATGCACACTTCCATATGGTGGTCAGGGAGGCATAAAAACTTTAACCACTGAAACTTCAGTACTAGATGATTCATTAATTACTCTGGTAGGTAAATTCAGGGCAGGTGTTTATGAATTTCAGTTTCATGAGAGTTACCACTACTGACAGCATAAAGGGACTCCACGCTTCCCTTTAGTACTTTTAATTATGATGCCAGGTCCATTGGAGGCAAACATATCCAGTGATATTTTCTTATTATCCTCAAGGCATCTTTTTATTACTCCTATTCCTTAGCCTAGGTGGGTTTTAATAAAGTGAAGTGATAACAGCCACCTGAGTGTACTACAATAAAGTTCAGTGAGGGCTGAGTCTCTGTGGCAATTTACCAATCACAATGCCAGGCCATTTTATGTCATTAGCTTTCTAATAAAAATACTTTTTAGTTGTGAAGTAGGTCAGGGGAAGGCTCATAAAAATGCACAGGGGAAAAGAGATAAAAACATGATAGTGTCTGTGAATGTATGAAAACCTGTTGACTTATACACTGTAAGAGGGTAGATTGGGTGTCATGGGCCTATATATCCATAAAGCTCATTTTATAAAAAGTGTCAAAGGGTCAGTGGAAAGTGCAGTGGCAGAGAAGTGGAGAATCTTTTAAAACCACCATAATATAAGTAAATGGTTAGTGTCAATATCTCAGACACAATTCAGTTGTTTCCATTAGGTTCTAACTACATGAATTACAGTAAGAAAAATCAACTTTTAAAATAAATTTTTATGTCATTTCTCTAATTGTTCACTTCTCTAATGGTCATTTGGGAATTCTTTGTATAAATAAATTGTAATTTAAAAAAGCTCAAATATTAATTGCTACAAAATGTAGATAAGTAAGAATTTTTTTCTTTTCCTTCTTTTTCAGCTGAACCCTTTGAATTCCCTATTATGTTAATCCATCAATGAATGTACATTTTCCTGAAAGTATTTTCAAACATTGATAATTTTATTGATTTGTTTCACTATTTTCAGTTAGGAGAAATGATAAGGACATATGATGAAATAAAATGTCACAAAATTAGAAAATGAATTAATTAAAATTATTTTAATGGTCCACTCTCAGGAACAAAATGGGATAACAATAATTTGTCAATTTTGAATTTAGGGTAACTATAATTAAGATTAATTCTAGATTATTACATGTTAAAACATAAGGCATATAGCTTCCAATCACAGAAATAAGAAATAATGTAAAATAAAGTTTTACATTTCTTTTGCCCAGGATTGTTTTGCTTTTTTTCCCTATTCTGCAGCACTATTAACTGCTGAATTTGTTTCATAGCCTAAGAATTATTGCATTTACTTGGAGGTGACTTTCAAAAATCATTTTATTAATAGTTAAGGTTTTTGGCAATGACAAACAGAAAAACAAGATAAATATTGCAACTGCATTGAATATTACATCTTCTAATTACTGATAACTTTGTAAGCTACGAATATGTCTAAGTTTAGGGAATCAATATACATGGTTTCTCTAAGTTCTGTCTTCCATAGAGGATTGAAGCAGACAAGATGATCTTAATATTTTTAAATAATATTTAGTCTTGCTTTCGTGTGCATGGTTCTTTAGATGCTGAGTTAAGTTGAAAATCCAGGTTTAAAAGTTCATTTAAGATTACTTAGAAATGCTAAAACATTTCATTACTTATAAATCCTACCTAGAATTCATTCAGTAAGTGCTTTGACATCCATGCATCTTTTCCTTAAAATAACTGATTTAGTAGACTGTATCTTTGTATTACTTTAAAATGTTTCAACAGAACTCTTTTAAAATACAAAACCAGTGCTTAATTATTTAATGACACACAATCCGCTCTCTTAAAGTGTATAAGTCAACAGGTTTTGGTCATTCACAGACATCATGTTTTTATCTCTTTTTCCCTCGTGCACTAACCCTAACCCTGAGATGGGTATCATAGAGTAGCACAACCATGGAGAGAGAGTAAGAGCTTTTTTTTGTGGGTGGGGGGAGGTCTTATAACTGTATTTCAGGTTTTAGTCCAAGATCAAAGTCTTAGATTGCATTATATAAAGGGGCTTCTGTGAATACTGTAATGGGGATATTTGTTAATGAAGAGATCCATAGATTGCATGGTTCCAAATATCAGTTTTTCTTTTATTACTTCTTGTGTATTATTTAATAGAATGTTATTTTGTAAGTAGTTATAATCTTAAATGTTTCCATAATAATTATATACTTGATGGATACATGGCACAATTAACACTGTAGTGGAAATCCCATGAGTTCAATCATTGATGCTACTATGCAATTTTAAATACAATCAAATGAATGGTTATCAGTGAAGTATCATAATTAACTGTTTTAAATATCATAAAAGTGTTAAAATGTTAAATTTACAATTTATTTTAGTACAGAAGTGAAAAACTGCTATACAATCAAGTATTTGAAAGAAAAATCACATTTCACAAAAATAAAATGAAAACATGTACTTGCTGTTTACTACTGTTACAGTTCTCAATAACCTCCTTTACAGTAAAATGACTGTACTCAAAAAAAAAAGTGTTGCAAAATACTTAAAACATTTTTAATTAGCTGGGCATGGCTGTGCTTTTCTGGAAGCTTAGTGGTGTTACAGAAAAGGCATGGTGGCGCTTTCCTGTAATCCCAGTGACTCTGGAGTCTGAGGCAGGAGGATCACATGTTTGAGATCAGCCTTAGTAATTTAGGCCCTAAGCAGCTTAGTGAGACCCTGTCTTAAAATAAAAGGGTTGGGGTATAGCTCAGTGGTAAAAAGCCCCTGGGTTCAGTTCCCAGGACAAAAGAAAAAGAAAAAGAATAGAAAAGAAAAGCGTTTCTCCATTTGTGGTGTCTGATTGTGTGTATATATCTATCAAAATTGATTCTTTGTCAGATTTGGTTATTATCAAAAACAAAATTCCTCAAATCTCCTCAACTGTAACTAAAACATTTAAGATGGCTTATAAAAAATAATTTAAAGTCACTAAATTACAAAATGGAATAAAATTTATTAAAGCCTCAAGAAAAAAAATGATATTCTGGCCTCCTATGACCATTATCATATTAATCATACTCATTTCAAAGTATAAAACAAATAATTCAAAAGAAAGACATTGTACCCATATAAAATAAAGAACTCATTCTGGTAAACACAGACACAAACACTCACACATACCCACACACACACACACACACACACACACACACACACAAATAAATAAATAAATAAATTTCTGAAAAATTAAGAATAGAAAATCATGGATGTTATAAAAATCTTTAATTAATTTGAGAAAAGTATAGAAAAGTCAATACTTATATTTCAGTCAAAAATGTTTGAAATGGTTTTGATCTGGATCAAAATATATATATAAAAATTACTCCTACAATTTTAAACCTGATTTTTCTATCAATGTTCTTTAATACTTATGAAGAAAGGCAAATTGGTAATTTAATATATATTAACTTCAAACTTTAAAATTTGTATGTCTTAAAAGTTTGTTGTTAAAAAAAGATACTGAACTGCAGTTAAACCTTTATTCAGTTAATCAAAGATATGTTGAATATCATAGAAAAGTGTTATAGAGTTAATATGTAAAAATTACATGATAGAATGTAAAAATTAAGCCAAACATAAACTACATTAATAGAGTGATCTTTTTTCAGGAGAATTAGAAAATATATTGTTGACATAAAAAATTCTACTAATATCAGCTGGGGTCAAGGGAGTTTTGTTGAATGTGGCATTTGAGCTAGAGATGAGGGGAGAAAGAGTAGATCAGGGGGACCTTTATAAAGAAAATAAGAAATGCATTCAACATGAAGATTAAAGATGAGGAAAATGTCAAAGATGAAGGTCTCAAGTATGACTTTCATCCCCAACATCATCATTTATTATTATCATCATCAACATCATCATTTATTTAACTGCTATTTATGAAACACTGAAAATGTAGAGGGTTAGAGACTTAAGGATGAGTAAGTGTAGATAATAACTGGACATGCTGCTCAAATTGTTTGCATAAGTATTGTGAGGGAAGAATGAGCTTCAGGGATTTAACTCATGAAATTTTACACATGTGAACATACAATACATGTGAAAGAAAGAGTATTTGTTTTTATAACTGTGCTCATTTACTCCCTATGCCAGCATACTCTAGTTAGAAGGCATGAAGAAAAGGTAGGCAAATAATAGACTCTAGATGTCATTACATCACAGTTACACACTGCTCAGACAGACTAAAATCTCTGAAAACTTAGAAAGTACAATTGCATAAGTATAACATGAACCAGCTTCTCTGATTTCCCTTGTTCCAGGCCACTGGTTTCAGAATGCCTAGGTGTTCCTCACTCAGTCTCCATCACCTCCCCCCAAAAATGTAAATGCCAAGTTTGTTCACTATGTGTATAATTTAAAATATAAAAAAATCTTATTTTTGGACCATGGAAATTGGTACAATTTAGAGTTGAAGTAGTTTTCTTGTTCCATTTTTTTACCCTATATATACTTTTAGTGCCTAAATTATGGCACTATTTACTTTCTTTGGTGTGATGGTTCATATATATCTTATTTTACACCTAAACTTTCTTTCCCCAGCGTATCTTAAGATCATTCCTCTTGCAAGTTTCCTGCCTTATGATACATATTATCTTGGAGGACACTGGCTTTTTCTTAGGCACACTGGGAACTAGGACAACTTAATGTTAAAAAAGCTATTTTCTTTCATGCACATCCAGTTGTTTTTGGGGGGTGCTGGTCATACAAACAAATTAGGCAAGCTAATGCTGATTTTGTCATTGTTTCTGCAGCCTAACATATAAAATCCTTCCTGTGTGGGGACTTGCATAGAAGTGAGGGCCCTGGAGAAGGATACATGTCACTCAACCAGGCAGTAACTACTGCACAAAATGCCTTGAGATAGAGGAGGCTCTGCTTGACAAAGCACAGAGAGGGACAGAGATGCTCCCTGTTCAGCCTATTTCCATGAACTTTCCCCATAAGCATCTCTTAATGATGTCTTATGCCTAACTCACTGTCTCTGGGTATTTTCTATTGGTCTTCCAGCAACATATCCCACTACCCTGGCACAATTGGATTGTAGACATGACAATTACTCAAGCATTTTTAGTAAATTTCTTTAAATTGAGTATTTAATATTTAATAACGGAAGTAAAAATATTTCTTTATTCAGATATTCACATGCTTCACATAAATTTTACCTACATCTATCTCTAATGCTGTTCACTTTTTATGTGAATAATATATCTTCCACAGTCCTAATTGTATGCAATATTTTAGAAAATCGTGTGTGATTTTTAAAATTTCAATTTTGAGGTTACTGAATTTGAGATTAATTACTCTTAACTGTCTCTTCTCTGTAGGTGAAAATATTTTTCTTCTTGTTTTTAAATTTATGGTACATTTATCTTTAAATAGTGCATAAAACAAAACTGTATGTATTTATAGAATACTGTGAGATGTTTTGATATCCCTATATTAATATATTATATATTATCTCAAGATATATACATATATATATACACATATGCACATATATATAACTTTTTTATAGACATTTCATTTTTTCCTCCATTTGTTTAAAACTATTTATATAAATCAAAATTCAAAGAGTAGTGTTGATGGATATTGATGGATATAGATATATATATATATATCTCACCTATAAGTTTTACTTCAGCTTAAACATATGTATTTCTTCAAACATTTAGGATTTCTGTATTGAGAAAACATTCAAAATACTTTCTTCTAGCTTTTTGAAACATACAATATGGCATCATTATCTGCATCTCTGTACTATGTATTACCATCAGAAATTTAAATTAAGGAATAGTCTCTTTTTGATACTGATTTACATAAAGAATTTAGAGAACATTCTAAAACATTCTGTAAATTCTCTTTTATTGCTAAGTAATAATTCATTGTGTATATATGCCACAATGTTTTTTTATCCACTCATCTATTGAAAGGCATCTAGGTCAGTTCCACAGTTTAGCTATAGTGAATTGTGCTGCTATAAACATTGATATGGCTGTGTCCCTGTAGTATGCCATTTTTAAGTCCTTTGGGTATAGACCAAGGAGAGGATTAGCTGCGTCTTTTTTTTCTTTTAAGAGAGAGAGAGAGAGAGGGAATTCATTTAATATTTATTTTTCAGTTTTCGGTGGACACAGCATCTTTATTTTATTTTTATGTGGTGCTGAGGATTTAACCCAGTGCCCTGCACATGCCAGGTGAGCGCGTTGACGCTTGAGCCACATCCCCAGCCCAGCTGGGTCTTTTAATAAATATTTCATCTCACTTTTTTATAGACATTTCATTTTTCCCTCCATTTGTTTAAAACTATTTATATAAATCAAAATTCAAGAGTAGTGTTGATGGATATTGTGGACTCTATACTAAGATTAGATGCTGCATTGAACTCTTTTGTATTATGCCTGCATTAACTAGTGCTGTTATAAAATCCCTATGTTTAGTAGATTAAAACAGTCTTTATTGATGACAAGCCTTTGAGGTGGCTGTGCTATTCTGCTTATTCTGTATAGGCTTGATTTTATATGTGGTTGATCATCTAGTTATCTGGCTGGTTGGATGTCTTCTTCAGGGATAATTCAGCTCTGTGGCACATGGTTTCTTAACTCTTATCCCCTCATTAGTTTGTTCTTATGTGAAGAAGTTCCCCAAGTGTACTAATGAAGCATACCATGACTCTTGAGGCCTAGGCTTCTATGGTGAAATACTGCCTCTGCCAAGGAGTGTCTTGGGTAAGCCAAGAGGTCACTTTCTTACTGTTTACAGGAAGAAGCTACGAGGTCACATTGTCAAGTGCATGAGGATAGCATGGCAAGAAATCAAGATGTAGGGCTGTTTTATAATTCAGATATCAAAATTCCATTCTTGCAGAGAATATAAACTTATCAAATTAAATACAAAACCTCCACTAAAGTTCTGTTAAAAACTTTCTCTCTGAAATTTTAGATAATCCAAAGCCTGATCATAAAACTTCAAAATAAAAGCATAATATATGAGATCACTATTTAAAATTTTCAATCTCCCAGTTGATGTTGAGAGATGACATTCAAAGTCTTTGTATTTCAAGTACTGTATTAAATAATTACAAAACATTAAATAAAACATGAAAAATGGGACATCTCTTGTACTTCATATGTAGAGAAATTCAAATAAAGATTTTCAACTTATTTTGTATGCAATGTAACATAAGTTTTGTATTAACTTATAGTTTTTGTCTTTTTTGAAATTAACTATGGTTGATTTAAAAGTAATTATCTGATGATGAAATGCAAAATGATATGGCCACTTTGGAATGCAGTTTGATACTTTCCTTCAAAAATAAACATATTCTTATCACATGATCCAGCAATTTAACAAAAGGGTTGAAAACAAGTCTACATAAAACCTGCACACGTTAAATGTTCATGTCAACTTTATCCCATGTCAACTTTATTGCTAAACGTTGGAAACAACCAAGATGTCCTTCAGTAGGGGAATGAATAGATAAACTGTAGTATAGTCAACCATGGGGTATTATTCAGGGATCAAAAGGAATGAGCTATGAAGCTATAAAAAGATATGAAAGAAACTTAAATGCATATTAGGAAGTGAAAGAAGTTAATCTAAAAAGGCTTGATACTGTATGGTTTCAAATACATAACATTCTGGAAAAAAAAAAACTATAGAGAAAGTTAAAACTCAATGCTTGCCAGAGTTAGAGAGGAGAGAGGGATAAACAAGTAGAAAACATGATTAGGTACAGTGCATATTTAATATTCACTTTATCACAAATTAATGGAGTGCAATTGTTCTGGATTTGTGTATATAGAATTATAAAATCCCATCTTTTGCTACTATTGGTAAAAGTTGGCAATTTATTGGAATCCATCTATGAATTCCAAGTGTATCTATCCTTCATAGATTTTCAGTTTTATAGGAATATTATTTTTCTATAGCACTTACACTCAATAAAACTTTATTTATATAATGAATACAAAAATAATTTTATCTTCAATGTTGAAATTTAACTCTCTATTTATAGGAATATGCATAATAACAAAAACCAGTAATGAATAATAACATGGCTTAAAGCAGTCCAAAGCATGTTCAGAAATAATCCACAGATTTTCAACTTAAATCATGTGATCAGACCTATTGAGTCTGGCATCTATTCAATATTTGCAAAATTTAACTACTAAGTAAGGCAACATATTAACGGCTAATGTTGCAAATTTAATCATGATGACAAAAAAATTAAAATGAGTGCAATGAATTTTAAAATGTAAAATGAGTGCAGTTATTTGATTTAAATAAAAAATCCAAACTTCATATAGTGATGAGCAAAGTAAGCCTGCAGGTGTTAAATCTTTACCTATATTACAGTCATTTTGAAATAGCCACTAAGTTTGAAAAGTAGATATTGATGTTTTGCCAGCATATTTGTGTTTTCCAATTTTCATGTAATGATTAACATTACTACAGCTCTCAGGTAGATAATAAATTTTCAAGGTTTAGGCCAGTTCACATTTGTTATCAATCTAAAAATCCTCTACTAATATTTAGTTCACAGGAACTTTTTGTTAATGATTTTCAGTATACAGTAATTTTAAAACAACATAATTAGCTATAAATTTATATCACATAATAAACTATGAAATTCCTGTAGCAGCCATATTCAGATTACTCTGTTCTACAGTAGGGATGTTCTGTGTTTACCTAATGGACATAGTACACAAACACTTATTGTACTCTTTTCCATTTCACTTTCAATCTTACTGGCTGGCTGCCCAATGGTTTTATGTATGTCACAAGTTACAACATGGACGTCTTAACAAGTGGCTGTAGAAGCAGCAGACTGGAATATTCACCCTTCATCCCTGTTGACCAGAAGAATCAAGTTGTTTCTGGCCTCTTGTGTATAAGCACACTATTTAGAAAATATCCTTGAAGGAGATAGAACTTGTTACACTTCATTTTTGAGCTTTAATATTTAATAATATGTTGAAATAAAAATAAAATTCTTCACAAAGATTTCACATAAACTAGATGAGACCAAGGCAGAAATTTTAAATAGAGGGCTACAGAAAATATTAAGACTCATTTCAATGTTTTTAAAATAATAAAACCTTGATTGAAAAATATTAATTCACATGGAATACCAAAACAAGATTAAACCAAATATACTGCAGGCAAAAATGAGAAGGTTGGTCATCATGACCATATTGCATTTTCATAGGATTTCCTGCAAAATTTTCAGCTAACAATAGGTTCAATTTTCTGCAACTAAATTTATAATTGAATTGAATACATACTAGGATACTCCAAACTATTCTAAAGCATTAACTAGTTGTATTTTAAAATATTTAAATACAGAAGGATTCTTCTTCATAAAGTATTTAATATTTAAAAATTTGTAGGCAATTGATATAGTGTATTTTGCGAAACAATCTCTTTCATATTGATCATCTTAGGAATCATGTCCACACAGCATTTACCAGTATTCTTACTACCCATATGTTAAGTGATGTTTAATGAAGGTGTCATGTACCAATGAAAATGAAATATTAATAAAGAACAGAAACCACCACTGATTCATCTCTTATTCTCTCTCAAGTACTGTGTTAACTAAACTATTTACATGATTGCTTTAATCCTTGTGAAACCCATTAAGAGAATTTATTTAAAGAATAATGCAGAGTTCTCTTGGATGATTAATAGCCCCCTTCCTTTTGCATCAGTATCAGAAAAGAGGAATGCTTCTGGCAGCTCAGAGGAACTATTCAAAGGTAGTCTGAGTACTGATGTACTCATTGGTCACTTTCACTTTTTTCAGATTCAACACCATGTGCATGTCAAAATGGAAGATAAAATGAATGAGAAACCATTGATTCTATCCATAGAAATGTAATTAGTTATGTCAACAGATATATACTCATCAATATTCTAGAGAGAGGCTAAAATGTTCAGATCTGGGCATGAGATGATGTCTCCATTTTTAGGATCCTCAGTCTAAGATACATAGTACCATTCAAGATAGAGCTCCTCCATTACTCACAAACCATTCTTAAGCATGATAGTTTCCCAGGTGAGAGAGGGCATTTCAAATGTATGCATTTTCTAATCATAATGTATCCTGTTCTAAGAAGATAAAATTGCCTATGCCATTAATCATTTAGTTTTCTGTCCTCTTTTGTTTGATAGCAGCACTCCATGGAACCAACTAGTAGACAACATGAAAGAAATTATTAGAGAAAACACCTATTCTTCATCATTTGAAAGGTATACAAAATTTTATCATAAATAAATCATATTGTAGTTTAGGCTTTGCCAATATAAATGTGTCAATATGAATCTGTATTTTATAACTTTCACATGGTAAAAATTGTCAGTGTGATATTCAAATACAAGTTTACTTATTTTTCAGATGAAAATAATTCATGCTCAAGATTTGTTGAATAGTTTCTTTGATCTAAGTGGTATTTGCATATTGAAGTAAAATGTATTGAATTTGCATTTTAAAGTTCATATGTATGAAAAAACTATGCTAAAATTGAAAGATGAGTGAGTTGGGATCATGGACTTTAAGGTGGCTTAAATTTTGGTGAAGAAAGCAATAACATTAATAAATATATAAGTAAGATATTAACATATAACTAATTAACATATAAGTAATTAACACACACACACACACACACACACACACACATATATATATATATATATATATATATATATATATATATATATATATATAAATCAAGTTGTTTCTGTCCTCTTGTGTCTAAGCACACTACTTAGAAAATATCCTTGAAGGAGATAGAACTTGTTACACTTCATCTTTGATCTTTAATATTTAATAATATGTTGAAATAAAAATATTCTGCACAAAGATTTCACATACTACTAGATGAGATCAAGGCAAAAATTTTAAGTAGAGGGCTACAGAAAATATTAAGACATTAAAAAATTGAAATATGTTTTTAAAACAGTAACACCTTGATTGAAAAATACTAATTCACATGGAATAGCAAAAAAAAATTAAACCAAATGTGTTGCAGGCAAGTTTGGTCATCTAATTAATATATGATATTTTTGGATACAGAAAAGAGAGAATTTCTTCTTTTTAAGATTGTTCTAATACAAACCATTTTAGCAAGTAGATCAGTATGGAAGAGAAGGATGGATATTTCATACCATGAATTAAGCCATAAGAGATAAGTCAAGATAAGATCTATTAAAAGAATATTCCATATATTTTGCTTATCTTATTTAGAGATGCATGTGGTATAGGATAAAATAATCATTAAAGATAACTGGTAAAAATCTCATGCATTTTATTCAGCATGCATTATTAGGGCTCAATTGATTCCCATTCTCTTTTGTATCTAGCATGTGTCAATATCATAACAATATTTCTTTCTCTATTTTTTTGTGGGAGAAGGGTTACCTGGGATTGAACTCAGAGGCACTAGATTACTAAGCCACATCCCCACCACTATTTTGTATTTCATTTAGAGATAGAGTCTAACTGAGTTGCTTAGAGCCTCACTTTTGCTGAGGCTGGCTTTGAACTCAACTTTGAACTCACTCCTTCCTTTGCCTCTCAAGCTATTGGGATTACAGGCATGCACTACTGTGCTCAGCATCATAACAATGTTTTAAAGGATAATTTTGTTATATGATTTCTTAGAGAAGGCAGAGGTCAATCAATTAGAACAATTGCTTATATCTTTATGTAGAACATAGTTCTCAGGAAAAATTATATATATATATATATATATATATATATATATATATATATATATATATATATATATATTGCAATTTAATAAGCTCGGGTTTACTAAATCGAAACAGGAAGTATCAAGCAAAATGATTACACATATGTGTTGTTAAACCTGCAGAAATGCTGAGAACAGCATCACAAAGTACTTAACAATTATAAAGGTAATGACTCTTCCAAATTTTGTGCACAATTATTAGTGAGAACAGAAGGGGAACTGATGGTTTCATGTCAAAGTCTCATGTGGAGGCAAAGATAAACTAAAGAAATTCTCTAGGCAAATTATATTCCAAGGAAAAAAGCTTAAGAATTGGATACATTGTTAGGAATAAACAGGGCTGAGGAGGTATAGAAACAAAGTCTCCAAAGAATGAATGAGAAATTCTGAAAGGACTTAGAGTTTATGTCAGTTGCATCCTCTTTCTGCTTTATGCTTGCCTAAAAAGGTCAATCTAAATCTCATATATTATTAAAAATAATTTTACTTCTACATTAGTCATCATATAATTAGACATTTGTTGTTTATTTAGAAAGTTAACCTGAATGCATATCTATAAAGTAATTGCCTCTAAGGATTGAGGATAAGATCTACTTTATCATTGAAAGGTTTATAGTCAGTGATTTACTTTATATCTCAGGTAAGACAAGATTTTGTCAGTTGAGACTACAAGGTAGTTAGTTAGCAGTAAAGACTTTGAAAGCTTGTTAATGTTAATTAAAGTAATCATGGCTTGAGTCACTTGTTTTGTTATAGAAGTGCTTCCAAAGATTGTTTGATATTTGATTGTCCATTCAATGGATGTTAGTCTCTTTCATAGGTCATTGTCAGCTAGAGCTATGAATTTTAAAGACAGATGCATATTATAATAACCAGGAATCTTAAAAAAATAGAAGTTCTAGAACCTATCACAAATTAATTATATCAGAAACTCGAGGAATAAAACTTGAACACTAATATATTTTGAACTTACTAGACCCAGATGTCAATAATGTACAGTCAAGATTAAGAACAACTTGTGTAGATGAAATAAAAGTAACACCTAAGAGTGGGTCAAGGTTTAGGGTTAGACTTCATGAGTTCAATCCAAATTTTGACACCTATTACTGTATAATCTGACACACATTACTTGAACTTTCTATAATTTAGATTTTTCTATTTGTGATTATTTGGTATTATTTTCAAAGATGGTGAAAGGTAGTTATGGGTATTACATTATTAAATTCTTATAAAACATTTAATTGTGTATAGTGTTCTAAAATTCAAGAAAGATGACAAAATATATGTTTGAGAAAATATCTTTTTTAAACAAATGCTGCTGGGAACCTGGATATACACATATATCAAAGAATTAAACTTGATTCCTATCTCTCACCTTGAATAAAGTCAACTTAACTTAGGAAATGGACCAGAAACTCTCTAACCACTAGAAGAAAATGTAAGCTCAACAATGCAGCATATTGGCACAGGTATTGACTTCCTTAAGAAGCCTTGTACACCAAAAGAAATAAAATCAAGAATCATTAAGTGAGATGGTATCAAATTAAAATATTTCTGCAAAGCAAACAAAGTATGAAGAGAGAGCCTACAAAATAAAAGAAGATCTTTGCCACCTGCTCCTCAGACACAGGATTAATATTAAGAATATATAAAGAATTTAAAAAGTTTTACAACAAAAACAAATAACCCAATTAATAAATTGGCAAAAGAACTAAATAGACACTTCTCAAAAGAAGAATTAAAAATATCTGACAAATACATTAAAACGTTCACATCTTTAACATAATTAGGGAAATGCATATCAAAAGTACATTGATATTTTCATCTTCCTCTATCAGAATGACAATTACCAAGAATACAAATAATGATGATAATAAAAATAATAATAGTAATACATACTGACAATGATGAGAAAAAAATGGAACACACACACTACTGGTGGGTCTGCAAATTAGTACAATCGCTCTGTAAAGAGTATAGAGATTCCTCAAAAACTTAGAAATGGAGCCACCATATGACTTTGCTATCCTACTTCTCAGCATTTATTCAGAGTAACTCAAGTTAGCATACTATAGTAATTCAGCCACTTCAATGTTTAAAGCACTATAATTCACAATAACCAAGTTATGAAACCAGCAGGATGCTTGTCAAGATATGAAAGAAAAATGTTGTATATATACACAATTTAATTTTACTCAGCCATAAATAAGAATGAAATCATGCCATTTGCTGGTAAAAGGGTGGAACTGGAGAACATCATGCTAAGTAAAATAAGCCAGATTCAAGAACTCAAGGCTCAAAGGTTTTCTTTCATATGTGGACACTAGACAAAACTAAGGGGGAAAGAGTTGGGGATAAATTCCATGAAAATAGGAAAGTTCAGTGGTAAACAGAAAGGGGATTGAGAGGTGGGAGAAAGGATGAGAAATGGGAGTAACAGTGAAATGAAATTTGCCAAACTATTGTATATACATGTATGAATATGACACAGTGAGTGTCATCTTTATTTTTATTGAGATAGCCTATTTTTTTGGAAAAAAAAACAAAGAAAGCATAAATAAATAGAAGATTAGTAGATTAGAGAAAAGGGAAAAAGGAGAGGTAGCAAAGGAGGGAGAAGAGAAATACTTACTGAATTGGAGCAAATTATATTCCATGCTTGTATGATTATGTCAAAATGAACTCTAATATTATATATCAATATAATACACTCATAAAAAGAAAGAATTTATTAGCAGCATACCTGCATAAAAATAATAAATACTATAATAATGATATGTGATAAAAGAATTCCATAATGCTGAAGGAAATTTCCTTAAATATGAATATAGATATATTAAAACTCATGAAAAAAAATAGATATTGTAACTACACAGGTAAATATGAGCACTTTCTGATAATTTAAATCTTTGAAAAAATATGTCTATTTTTTTGATACTATATGTAAAATGGGGTCAAAACACTTGGAAAATAACTTTAAGATGTTATATGCCCACTATAAACCTTAAATGAGCCATCAAAATAACAGAAGATAGTGTTAGAGCTAGAATTTCTACAAAGGAAAGAAAATGGACTCACAAGAATTACTCAAGGATTCAGAGAAAGCACAGCAAACATGAAACTTTTACAAGAAACTTAAGAAGATGTAAAATTTGTGTCTACCATTCCAGACTTTCAAGGCTCTGCTGTAGAGAAATGAGAAAAGCAGCTTATTGCATTCAGGATAGGTTTGTGAGATCGGAAAAAGCTGCTCAACTCAGGGACTCCTTTCCCAAAAGGATTAGAGTATATGTATCTATAAAAGAGCATGATGGGATATCTACCTCATGGACCTGTGCAGGAGCCAGGGCCCAGGGTAGGCCCAGTTCCATCCCGCCACCTGCAGACTCAGGAAGCTCAGGCCCCTCCTATCACCTGTGAGGAAGCCCAGACCCAGCACCCACCACCACCATCTGAGAGACAAGGTCTATTCCACATCCATCTTGAGACACTGCAGACATCCCCATTAGCCTTCCCTACACAGTAGTCTCTACCTTGAGAAAATAGACAGAGCATAGAAGCAGCTGCATCTTGGATCAGGCATCCCAAAACCAGTGTAAGGCTCACCCATTTAGCCCCATCTCAGAAAGGTGGTGCATCAATCTTGGGGCACCTCCACTGCTATCTCAAGTTACCTCCTGCTATTGCCACCACCACCTATAGTTGCAGTAGCATTCGTCATAAACACTGGCAGGGTCTGGAAGCCCAACCCCAAGGTGAGGTACAGATAATCTGCACAGACACTATAAGATTATATGGTAAAAACTGTAATACCTCAAATCCACACTGTAAGAAAGGAAGTCACATAGGCAACATAAAAAAAAAAAAAACAAGGGAGGAACGTGCCTCAAAAAAGAAAAAAAAAACAGATACTACAATAAAAGAACCTATGGACAGTGCAGTTGAAGAAATGTCAGAGAAGGAGTCCTGAATGTTCATAACCAAAATGATCTGTGAATAAAAGAATAACCTATATGAGCAAATACAGGCAAAAACTGATCACTCCAACAAACAGATAAGAGAGAGAATACAGGCAACCATTGATGCACAAATAAACAGATAAGGGAGCAAATACGGCATAAGGCATCCGTTGATAACACCAACAAAGCAATAAGTTAGCAAAAGATTACTTAAAGAAAGAGACAAAGATTCTGGGGGGGGGGGGAAAGCAATCAGAAATCCTTGAAATGAAGGAAACAATAAACCAAATTAAAACTCAATAGAACACATCACCAACAGACTAGATCCACTTGGAAGACAGAACATCAGATAATGAAGACAAAGTATACAATCTGGAAAATAAAGTTGATCACACAGTGAAGATGGTAAGAAACCATGAGCAGAACATCCGAGAATTACGGGATAGCATCAAAACACTAAATCTAAGAGTTACTGGTTTAAAGGAAGGCACAGAGTTAGAAAACAAAGGAATATACAATCTCTTCAATGAGATACTATCAGAAAATTTCTCAAACCTGAAGCATGAATTGGAAAATCAAATACAAGAAGCTTACAAGAAACAAAATGTACAAAATTACAACCGACCTCCACCAAGGAACATTATAATGAAAATGCCAAGTATACAGAATAAGAATAGAATTTTAAAGGCCACAAGAGAGAGGAATCCCATCACATATAGGGAGAGGCTAATTTGTATCTCAGCAGGTTTTTCAACCCAGACCCTCAAAGCCAGGAGATTGTGGAACAATATATAATAAGCTCTGAAAGAAAATGAATGCCAATCAAGAATCTTATATCCAGAAAAATTAAACTTTAGATTTGATGATGAAATAAAAACCTTCCATGATAAACAAAAGAATTTACAACTCAAAAACCTATACTACAAAATATCCTTGGCAAAATATTCCATATAAAGGAAATGAAAAAACAACAATGAAAATCAGCACAGGGAGGTATTACACTAAAGGAAAAACTAATCAAAGAAGAAGCCAAGTGAAGTTAAATAACAAAAATAAACAAAAATGGCTGGGAATACAAATCACGTCTCAATAATCATCCTCTGAAAGGGAAACAAGGAAAACTATCCCATTTGCTATAGCCTCAAATAAAATAAAATATTTGGGAATCAACTTAACAAAAGAGTTGAAAGACCTCTAAAATGAAAACTATAGAATTTCCAAAGAAAGAAATTTAAAAAGACCTTAGAAGATAGGTAAAAATCTCTCTTGTTCTTGGGAAGGCAGAATTAATATTGTGAAAATGACCATACTGCCAAGAGCACTATACAGATTTAATGAATGCAATTTCAATCAAAATCGCCATGATATCCCTTATAGAAATGGAGAAATCAGTCATGAAATTCATATGGAAAAATAAGAGACTCAGAAGAGCTAAAGCAGTTCTTAGCAAGAAGAGTGAAGAAGGTGGCATACCAGAACTTAAATTATACTACAGAGCAATAGTAACAAAAACAGCATGGTACTGGCACCAAAATAGACTTGTCATCTAATGGTAGAGAATAGAGGACACAGACTCACCCATGTAATTAAGGTTATCTTATATTAGGCAAAGGCACCAAAAACATATATTGGTGAAAAGATAGCCTCTTCAACAAATGGTGCTGGGAAAACTGGAAATCCATGTGCAACAAAATGAAACTAAGCCCCTATCTCTTACCACACCAAAAAACAAAACAAAACAAAACAAAACCTCAACTCAAAGTGAATCAAGGACCAAGGACCTAGGAATTAAAACAGAAATCCTGCACCAAATAGAGGAAAATGTAGGTCCAAATATCCATTATGTCAGATTAGGCCCCAGCTTCCTTAAGAAGACTCCTACAGTGCAAGAATTAAAATCAAGAATTAATAAATGGGACAGATTCAAACTAAAAAGCTTCTTCTCAGCAAAAGAAACAATCAGTGAGGTGAATAGAGATCTACAGCTTGGAAGCAAATTTTTACCCCTCACACATCACATAGAGCATTAATCTCTAGGATATATAAAGAACACAAAAATATTAACACCAAAAGAACAAATAACCCAATTAAAAAATGGGTCAAGGAACTGAACAGACACTTCTCAGAAGAGGATAAACAATCAATCAACAAAAAATAAAAAAAAAGTTCAACATTTCTATCAATTAGAGAAATGGAAATCAAAACTACTCTAAGATTTCATCTCACTCCAGTCAGAATGGCAGCTATCAAGAATACAAACAACAGTAAGTGTTTGTGAGGATGTGGGGGAAAAGGCACGCTTATATATTGCTGGTGGGACTGCAAATTGGTGCAGACAATATGGAAAGCAATATGGAGATTCTTTGGAAAACTGGGAATGGAACCACCATTTGACCTAGCTATCTCACTCCTCAGTCTATACCCCAAGGACTTACAAACAGCATACAACTACAGTAACACACCCATATCAATGTTTATAGCAGCACAATTCACAATAGCTAAACTTTGGAATCAATCTTAATGCCCATCAAGAAATGAATGCATAAAGAAACTGTGGTATATATACACAATAAAATATTATTCAGCAATAAAAGAGAATAAAATCATGCTATTTGCAGATAAATGAATGGAGTTGGAGAATATAATGCTAAGTTAGCCAATCCCCTCCAAAAAACAAATGCTGAATGTTTTCTTTGATTTAAGGATGCTGATTCATAATGTGGTTGGTGGGTGGGCATGGGAGGATTACATGAACTGTAGATAGGGTAAAGGAGAAAGAGGGGAAGAGAGGTTGTGTGAGGCTAGGAAAGACCATGGATGGACATCATTATCCTAAATACATGTATCAAGACTCGAACAGTGTGACTCTACTTTGTGTACAACCAGAGATATTAAAAATTCTGCTCTATATATGCAGTATGAATCATAATACATTCTGCTGTTATATGTAACAAATTAAAATTTTAAAAAAGGAAAAAAATTAAAAAGAGCATTATAGGGATCAAAGAATCTAGTCAGATTGATTCATGAATATATTTCTATATGAATATCTTCCCATAAACAATGAAACAGTTGATTTATCCTCAAACGCACAGATACAAATGGAAAACTACCAGGAGCACAAGAATCAGGGAAATATAACACAAAAATGGTACCAAAATAAATCTCCCAGCTCCCAAAACTAAAGAAAAGGATGTGTGTGAAGTGCCTGACAAATAATTCAAAATAATAATCTCAAGGTTAGTAAGTTATGAGAGAACACAGAAATGAAACTAAATAAAATCAAAGAAGTAACAAATGAAAATATCAACAAAGATGCAGACCCTTTTCAAGGCCATAAAATAATTCACAATAAATCAAATGGTCCAACTCAAATGTAGTCTATGCCATGATTAAAATTGAATTAGATTTAATATCAAAATCAAAACTGGAAAAGGCCACCAGTCTTTTAAAAATAAGTGAAACAGCTATACATTTGAAAATGTATAGCTTGGCGTGATAGCACACATCTGCAAACCCAGCAGCTCCAGAGGCTGAGACAAGAGGATTGGGAGTTCAAAGCCAGTCTCAGCAACAGCAAATCACTAAGCAACGCAATGAGACCCTGTCTCTAAATAAAATACAAAACATAGGGTTGGGTATGTGGCTCAGTGGTTGAGTGCCCCGGAGTTCAATCCCTGTATCAAATAAATAAGTAAGATGAAAAACTCCCAAACAAGTGATGAGCTGAATAACAAATCAAGAGGGAAAACAGAGATTTTTTTTTTCTAGTGAGAATAAAAAAAAGTATTAAAATATACAGCCTGCAAGTAAAGTAGTATTAAAAGGAAATATTTAGTATTAGTTGACTATGTTATGTCAACTATGATTATAAATTCTAAAAATTATCTAAATTTCTAGATCAAAAACAATGAGGAAAAAACAAAGAGGGGAGAGAAAAGGAAGCAACAAAAACTTTAAATCAACTAAAATTTTATAGATAAGTAACCTTGCATGATGAAAAAATTGATAAACCTCTAGCAATATTGATCAGCAACAGTAGCAGAAGATGTATATTACCAGTTTCAGGAAAGAGAACATGTCTCCCAGGTATTCTTCAGATATTAGAGGGATCATGATACAATCATAAAAATATCATTTAATCATCAAAATTTAATAATAATATTATTTAGACTCATTTGGAAACAGCACATTACCAGAAATCTATATTTTGTAATTACAACATTTGCCTTCAACAAATGCCAGTCTAAAGTGTTAATATGGGTGAATTCTAAAAGCTACTTAAGAAAAAAAAATAATCAAAATAATAATTCTATACAGATTTTACTAGAAGAGGAAGTACTTCCCAATTTATGTGAGGATATTGGGGTTATTCTGATAGCATAAGTATGGCTTTTACAAGAAAAGTTACATATAGGCTTATATTCTCATGTTTATAGATATAAAAATTCTTAACAGTATATGAGGAAATAAAATTAAGTAACATATTAAAAATATAGAACATTATGACCAAATGGGATTTATACCAGGAATTCTAGGATGAGTGTTTGAAAATGTATAGTAAATGTTAACTTTAATTCATGATTTTAATTACAGTTAAAATTCATAAGTATAATCCAAAAATATTTGAAAATATGCAAATCACAATAAACATAATAGTCATATGATCAAGTCAATGGTGCAGAAAAATTCCTTTGACAACATCAAACCTTCTTTCCTTATAAAACACTCAGAAAAATAGGGATAAAAGATGCATTTCTCAATCTATTAAGTGATAAAGAAAATGTGCCTGAAATTGGCAATGAAGATCATATATAATAATGAGAGAATAAATATATCATTTCTCTTATGATCAAGAATGTGATAAGAAATCTACTATGACTACTAGTATTCAACATTTTATGTAAGGCACTAGTCAATGCAATAAGATATTAGAAAATAAAACTCATCCAATTGAAAAAGTAAAACTAAAACCATTTTTGTTTGCATGACCCTCTACATATAAGATCAACCAAAAACACTAAACATAATAAATGAGTATAGCAAGATTATAGAATATAAGACCAATATTAAAACAATGCATTATATTTCTGTGTACTAGCAACCACTTTTATTGTGATTTGGCAGTCCTTTCTGTGCATCACCAGAGATTTGAATGAGTCAATGCACCTCTACATAAAAACAAGTTTTTACATAACAATTTATACATACATTTTCATATCATTATATGTGTAAATGCCTCATAATGGAAACAATGCAAAGGTCAAAGAGGCAAACATACACATAAGTTGTGGTCTGTCAATATATTGAGTATACTCAGCAAAAACCAGGAATGAACTTGATTCAAACCACAACATGATGAATCCTTATTTTGCAGTTTTCTGAAGAAATACTGTTGTATGCATATTAAATTTTATACAGTTTATTTTTAAAAAGAAAAGATAATAAATTCTACAGCCACCAACAGAATTTTAGAGTTTATATTAAAATCAACAGGTGGTTATAAAGAATACACATGCCAATTGTGAGATTTTTATCTATTCTCTCCCTCCTTGAAAGAATGGATGCTTTTGAAAAAAATCATTTTATTTGTTTAAATGTGTATTTGTAGTTTTTTTTTTAAGCCAACAAACTTTCTTCTAGAATTCTTCCTAAGATAATTCTTCCTAAGATATTTTAACTGAGCAAGAACAGAATAAACTATGCTTTGTTGAAGAATATATTAAACCCTGGGTTTGAATCCATCTGTAATTAACCAATGAAAGAATGAATGATTCTTGTTTTTAGAAATAACATTTTTAGAAATAACATTTTTTATTTAATTGTTATTGAGGGGGAAAAAGAATATGGACATTGCTTTATTTGATTAAATATTTTGTTCTTCCTTATGATTAGCTTTTCCAATTGGTATTTATTCCATTTTTATTATTGTTTTGCATTATGAAAAAAAATACAGGGAAACATGTTATTTTAAATTTAGATATACCTTTGATATCTTATGAGAACTCTAGATTTTAACTGAGGTGAGCAAGCCCATTTATTTTTTTTTATTTTGGCTAGTTTCCAAAACACCAATCAAATGAAAAAAAGAACTCTGCATTTGAGTTATATGGTGGTTCATGGATGTATGATTATTTTGGCATTCAGTTAATGAGGATTAATATTTGTAGATGAAGTTAGATGGAATCAGTGTGGCTCAATAGAGAATCAGCTATGTTTTGAGCCACAGAATTAATAATTAATTTAAAATAAATATGCATATTTTTACATAACTAGAAACTAGATTTTCCTAAAGTTGCTATAATTTAAATTTGGAAAATTTGTTCTTTTGAGAACTGTGTAATGTGTACTATAATTACTGCTCCAACCAGTATAGCCATATTCTAAATGGTTTGGTCACTGATTGCTTTTCAAATAATAGGAAGGTAAAAAAGAGAATCTGAACTCCATTTAATTACCCCACAACCCTGGGCACATTTCATTTTCTTAAGCTTCACTCATTTTTCAAAGTGAGGATAGCAATTCTTCTCCTGGTCCCCCTCATCTGATTTCTATGAAGGACTAAGATAGAGACTGTTAAAGGATTCTGAAAATCTCCCAGAAAACACTTCACAATTTGAATATATTCTAATCCCAATTTTTGTGTAGAACTCAATATCACTTTTGTTTGTGCCATTCATGTTACTGTAAAGTGAGCTACTGTTATATTGTGATGCTCCCTTCTGTAACAAATTTCCCTGAGTACTTCATTGGATTCTATTTTGTCTTCACTCCATTCCATGTGTAAGTTACTATCATCCTCATTTTTCATAGGCAGAAACTAAAACTTTGATTCAGAAAATTCTTCAAGGCTACAAGTCTGACAAATAAAATGTGAAATTATAATTCGTCTTCATTTAAATATGAAGAACAAAGTATTTCCTTACTTGTAGATGATCTAGGTTAAAAACACATTCTCTGTGCTATTTTTTCCTTTTCTCTTCTCTCTTTTCTTTTCCTTCTTCTTTCCTGTGATTCCAGCCATAAACTAAAGAACCAATTTTATCTGAATGAAAGAAAAAAATTATTTTCTGTGTTTTCTTTCAAGATTTGGTCTATTTCAGCCCAATACCCTTTTGATGTGCCTGATACAGAGGCTGCATTCTCTAGTTAGGATTAAAGTGTCATGGCAGTTACAAACTCAGCCTCCACAAATTTGCTTATGAGGAAATAAGAACAATATTCTTTGAATAGATTTTAAATTAACCTGGTCAAACACATCCACCTATTGTTCTGAATTTGGTGAATATAGATGCCATCTAGCCTTATTCTTTATGATTTTTGGAGTGGGGAGAAGAGGGATAAGGCACACCTTTTAAGGTATGTGAAAAGCAATCTTGATCTGTCTAGTTCAAAAGTCTAAATCTTTTAAGCAATCTTTAAATGGAAATTGCTTCTCTCTTTTACTCTCTTTCCATCAAAACAACAATGATTAAACAATAAAACTAACTTATTCCTTGCAATTGTAAGTTACAGTTATTTGCAAGATATGTTTTTTTTTATGTTGCTTCAAATGTGCTTCTTTTTAACATTACTATAGCAAATATTCAAAATAGTTAATTTGAACTAAAAATGATCTAGATTTGTAAAATGGCTCAGAGTTCTTTCCTCAAGGTGCTCTTTTTATATGGTCCCATTAGATTTTTACTTTCCTTTGTTTTCTGTTCCCCTACTATTTCCTACATTAACTATGAACATTTCTTAGCACAGAATAAAATCAGCTATTACTCTTCAGTGAAGCCTGATACCATAAGGAGGGTTATTATTTAGGAATCAAAAAGAGATATCATTTGGGAAAGGTATTGTAGCTTTTGGGTACTCTGAGTAGGTAAACACAGAATTTTTTAAATCACAAATGCATGCTGATATTTTCACCTGAAATTAATATTCCATGTTTTAAAATCAGATACAGTATCCAATCAAAACAAAATTCCTACAAGTCTCTTCATTTCTTCATAGCAATAGGGGGACTCATTGATCTTTTCAAGGATTTGTGAATAGAAAATATATTTGGGAAATGAAAATATCATCTCCAGGTGGAGCAAAGTGCATGTTCACTGCCTATTATTAAATGTGTGGGATCCATATATTCAGTAGACTAACTCCTTTTGAGAGCAGGTTTATCTGTCTATTTTTATATTGTCTTGTGGTCATTGGAATTGAGAAACAGAAAAAATATGATAATGTGGCCATTGTGGGAATTATGCTTTCTTTGATCCCTAACCCAGGAGGTATTATAAGAAATCTAATATAATTTAAAGTATATGGAGTGATATGCATAGACTGTACACAGCTGCTATCCCATTTTACACAAAGGCACTTGAGTGTAGATTCTGGTATTTGTGGGAGGTACTGGAACACATCCTTGTGGACACTAGTGGCCAACTGTTTAGGTATTTTATTGTATGTCTGTTAGGTCTTAATATCTGGGTTAGTTCCTTTTCAGGTCTCCCTTTTGGGATTTTCCTATTTATTTATTTATTTATTACCTCTTGGTACCGTGGAGTGAACTCGGGGCACTCAACCACTTAGCTACATCCCCATCCCTATTTTGTAATTTATTCAGAGACAGGGTCTCATTGAGTTACTTAGCACCACACTGTTGCAGAGGCTGGATTTGAACTCATAATCCTCCTGCCTCGGCCTCCTAAGCCACTGCAAATACAGGCGTGCGCCATAGCACCCAGCCCTATTTACTTTTTATATGATTTATGTTCATATACTAAAATAAACTTAACAAGTGTCAGGGGTAAAAGATATGTTTTATATTTTCATTGGATTTTTAAATAAGATGTGAAAGCAATTAGTAAGTTTGGAGTAATTAGCTTTATGAAATTGGATTCTTCAAGCCAAGAGTCAGTCATTTATTTTTAACTTCTTTCTATTCTGTAACTATCTTGGCAAGTTCCTCACCCTTCAAAAATCAAATAATTGCAGCAACAGTGGACATTCTTACCTTTTCTTTATTTATTGTAAAATGGTTTTCAGTTTTAGCCCATTAAACAATACACAAAACTATTATACCAATATATGTAATACTCAAATATTCTCATATTTATATGTTATTGTATTAAGAAAGCATTTATTTAGTCCTAGTGAATGCTTTTACATAAACACATACTTAGTTTTCAAAACCTTCTTTAGTATTTGTGGCAGTGAGTGTTTTTCTTGGATTTATAAATATAACAATGAATTAATGGATTTCTATTTCTCAAATGATTTAAATAGGGGTGATCTGAACTTCAAAGGTGTTGCAAATTTATGCTTTAAAACCTTGTAAGACTCATACTATTAGTGAGAAGATTTTCTTATAACAATTTCATTTTGTATAAAAATACTCACAAATAGAATATTTTTATTTCTTACATGGACAATTTCTTGGAGGATTTGATGTATAAAAGGGTACTTGGCTAGATGTCCAATTCTTGGTGCATTTTTTCCTTGAGCATTTTTGAATTATGAGTTCCCTGCTTTATTTTGCTGAACCTTTCTGAAAAAGCATGTCAATCTGACATTTTTTGTGATATATTTTTTTAAATCAGTCTTTATATAGGTTTGTTTGTCTCTAGACCAAGAAAAGTTTTTAAATTATCCTTAAATTATTAAAGTATAATAATATTACTAGAGTGTGTTTTGCATCTGACCCTTTGGGTAAATTTTCCCATTATAGATTGTATTCTTATAGGCATTCCATTGTTTCAAGAGACGTGTACACTCTGAAGTTGCTATCTTCTCAGCTTTATGCGCTGAAATGATGTATTGATAAGACACTTGCTTATTCAACAAATAATGTACCAGTGGATTGTGTGATGTGGGTTTATATCTGAACATATAAGAGGATTTGGGGAATATCTGATGCTGTGGTGTTTGTTCTAGGGCACAAGCACAGTTATAAATTGTAATCAGGTCAAAAAATAGAGCATCTTGCAAAGACAGTAGCTCAAGTTAGAGAGGTATGTGTGATGGGTCTCTGACACTAGGGATGCTTAAAAACTTACTTCTGAATGCTTAAAGAGCAGCTGGAATTATGAGAAAAAGTTTCTGTCCACTTGTCACCAACCATACTAGAATCCACCATGGTTTAGACCTTTAGACATTCTGATATGCAACAGTTTTATAGAATAGGGCAATGAAAAAGCTTTGTTGAGACAATATAATCCTACATACGGAAACAGGAGACTTCCCCAAAGATGATTGGATCAGCTTAGACACGCTGACTGTGCAAAATCTACCACTTTTCTCATTTTGTATTTTTGTTTTTCCTACACAAATTCTCACAGAATGCTCAGTGGGGTCTCTAAACATTTTCTGAGGTTTTCAGAAGATTTGGGATATTCTATGTGGGCCCATGCTGGTCTCATGTTTGCATTCATATTTATAGTTGCTCTCCGTTTGATTGTAGAGTCATTAAATTAACCTATACCAGCTTAATGGTAATTCTAAATAAATTACCATAATAATAAAATGTGTTCTTTTCCCAAAATACAATCTTTGTACTTTTAGGCACTGATCTTAGCCTACATTTTGGCAATAGAATCAGTATTTGATAAATATTTTCTCACTTCCTTTTCCATTGAAATAAGGCCTTAGGAAATGCTCCTTAATTCTAGGTCTTGGTCATTGTTAAAGAAAAAAAAAACTCAAAATAAAATTATATGGAGGTCCAGAGAGAGAAGACTGAGGGTCATTTATATGTTATTGAGGATACTTATCCTTCCTTGTCCCATCATAAAATATGCCACCACATACAAAAAAATAAAGAAAGAGAAATTAATGACACCAGAAAGAAGTACTTATCATTGCCACTTTGCTTAAATAAAAGTATATAGAATCAGTAGTGTTTAAATTAAAACCATGGATAAGTTATTGTGATGGGCAGAATTATGTATCTCCAAAGATACATAAAAGATACATACATTCTAATCTCTGGAGTCTATAAATATGCTGTGATTGGCAAATGAAAATTATGGCAGAAAATGAAATTAATTGCTACTTAGTTCATCTTAAAATAAATCATCCTTCATTATCTATGTAGACACAATGTGATAGCAAGTTTTCTAAAGTAGAAAAAATGGAACAGAAAGGAGTCAGAGAGAGAGATGTAATTATGATGGAAAAGCACAGAGAGGTCACTGCTGTTGGCTTTAAAGATGGAGGAAGGGGCCATGACTGAAGGGACATGGGAATCCTTGAGAAACTGGGGAGGGTAAGGAAATACATTTTCTTCTAAAGGCTCCAGAAAGGAAGGCACCCACTGCCACCTCGAATTACTACAGACAGAATAATAGATTTCTAACCTACAAAAGAGTGAGACAATGAATTTATGATATTTAAGAAAATCTTATTTGTGACAATTTATTATATCAACAACAGAGAATACACAGTTATGATTATAGACTTAATATTGAATAAAATCATTTACTTTAGTAAATGGTATTATCTTCTAAATTGGAATTATTGTAATCGCATCCAGAGATGTTTTCTTTATGGAAAGTCATATTTCACAATTTTATTCTTATTTATCTTTAATCTTTAATACAAATTACAATACATTGAAAGTATGGAAATTAAGATTACTTAAAATTTTTATTTATTTAGTTGCTTGGTATATTTTAGGTAAATTAAAATTGATTTTTTCAACATTTAGGTTTGAATTTAGGTTGTCAATATATATCAAATTCTACTACATTTGAAAACATTTTAGTTTAAACAAAAATCACAAAACAAACAAAAATATAGCATCCAGCTGTACATCTCAGAAAATATAAAATGTACTTTCAAACCTGATGTTAAAACATTATTTAGGTCAGTCACTAACCATTAGGTAACACAGTTTATGTAAGAAATTTTAATTACAGCACTTATTCTTTATTTTTAAAAGCACTGATGTGAAAATAACTTGCAAGTGTAAATGTTTTTTCTCGCTTATTAGAACAAGACCAAAGGGAGAAAAAGGTGTGCTATCCATTATCTTCTCAAAGAATCAAGATTTATAATTAGTGATATGAGAACTTTGGATGAACTGAGTGTTTCATTAAATTTATGCACAATTTAAATATCTTGGATATTTTATTTTTCTTAGCTTGATGTTAATATATATATGTATATATATATATATATTATATCAGAATATAATATATATATGTGTATATATATATATATATATATATATATATATATATATATATATCAGAAAGATAAAGAATTGAAAGAATTTATTGACAACTCAAAGTTCAGGTAATATTCTTTATAACTACAATTTAAATGCACCATCGGTGATGTAGGTATATTATGCAATTATATAATGCAGTAATTAGGACTACAAACTCTTGAGTCACCTGGCTTTGTTTGTTTGTTTGATTGATTAATTGGTTGATTGATTTTTATCTTTCTAATGGTGCTGGGAATGGAATCCAAGACCTTGCTTGTGCTAAGCATGGACTCCACTACTAAACTACACCCAAAACCCCTGGACTTCTTTAAAATCTGCCTTCTCTACCTTTGAAGTGACTAACATTTGTCATAAAAATCTCCGTAGTCTTTAGTTATTTTATATGAATAAGTCAGAGTGGCGAGGGTTGTGTGAGATGTTCTGATGTGTAGGAAGCATTCTGTCTTCAAATATGGCCTTTAGTGGAAATATCATGTTAGTTCACATCATTATCGTTTTCAACAGAAGTATTTTATTTTACTCCCATTTTAGTACTTATTCTCTACTATGATTTTGGTCCATGAAAACCAGGACATAATCTTACTGCAGTCCAACTGCCAATGACTATAAATCCCTAATAATTAAATGAGGATAATAAAAATGAGATGCTTGAGATGTGTCATCTGTAGACAGGATGCTACACAGAGTGACTATACGTATGGGAAATCATTGAAAATCCATCACAGTGTTCTCACATGTTGTTTACCCGAGGAAAACTATATCCCAACTCTTCCTTTATACTCAAATTAAGTGATAAAATTAACATTCTAAAAGTGCTTAAGCTGTGGGAAGGGACTGCTTAGTAGATATAGCAAACCAAAGACAGAATAGCTGATCTCACTGGATACTGTTTTTTAAAAATAATGTAGGCAGTGACTTGAGTATGCCAAGAATTTTATCTGCAATCCGTAGGAGATATCGTTATCTGTGATAATAAGAGTATTATTTTGAATATATTGTGCAATTATATAATGCAGTAATTAGGACTACAAACTCTTGAGTCACCTGTATTTTAATGTATTTGTATTTACACAAAGCATCTACAAAACATGAAACTTTAGTTCTTTTTCATCTATCTATCTATCTATCTATCTATCTATCTATTTATTTTTCAGTGCTGAGAATCAAATCTAGGGCCTCAGACATGCTAGGGACAAGCTGTAGCACAAAGCTACATTCCTGGCCCACAAATTTGTTATTACATAGAAGAGAAATAGTGGGATTTTCTAAATTGAATGTCAAATATAAGTCAGAAATGTATTTCTGTCACCTTTATACAATTTATAGTCACTAAAGGATTTAAGTCTTTTTGCAAAAGCAGAATCAAAACCATTAGGACTAGCATTAAGCAAAGAAGATTTAAGATTTTAAGGCTAGTATAAATAAATTTCCAGAAGTGAAAACAAGAAAAAACATTAAATATATTTTTTTCCAGAGTAACAAACATGAGTTTATTAGAAGGGTAGGAGAAGGAGAATGGGGACACTTTCAAGAGAGAGTATGTCCTCTCAGAGAGAAGGACAAAGTGCCCTTTGTGTCCTTTGGTTTTATTGAGAGTCCCCAAGGAAGTTTCAAAAAGACCCTGCACAGGTCCACCTACGGTTGTCATGTACAGCGAGGATCCATATCTAAATATATGTTTGAAAAAGTTTTCTGATTAAAATGATAAATATATGAAAAACCATAGTGTGTGAATTAAATATTCATGAAGTACAAGTTCTTCAAAAAAAACTTGAATAAATGACTATACTTTTAGAGGAAATTAGAATAATAACTATATAAAAATTTATTCATTTACTTTAGAAATAGTCATTGGATGTTTAGTAAACTCAGACATTGAACCAGACACAAAAAATACAATATTCCTATTTTTTTTTACTCCTATCATTTAGTAGGGAATATAGATTAGAAAAAGGCTGGGAGGATATACTGAGAGTAACATTTGGATTGTTGGATGTTACAGCAATTGACACAAAAAGGGAAATATAAGTTAACTGGATGTTTCATTTTAGTTTTTCTTCCTTTGATGGTAGAGATTCATTAGTCAAACTAATGAATTATCTAAATAAATATGCAACATTTTTTAAATAACCAGAAAATATTGTTTGTAATTAGTACAATGTCACTACTTCTTCCTCTGTATCTCTGAGGTAAATGACCAACTGCTTGCACAGTCCATAGATTTTATACTCTCTTGATAAAACTCTGTTTGGTTAAAATCAAAGCTTATGTTGCTAGAGTACTTACCAATAAAATTGACAAGTATGATTTGTCAATGTGAAAGAGGAAGTCCTAAATTCCAATTTTAGTTCTCCATTGATTTTCTTTGTTATCTAGGTGGGTATGTACCTGCATCATGAACCTATTCCATGTCAAAAACAGGGTCTATTTTTAAATGATATTTATACCTTCTTGTGTAGATGCTTTATTTTCCAGTATTGTTGAATGTCATTGTAGTTTTGTACCTACATAGCCAACAGAACTTAGGAAGCCATAACCATGATTTTAATTTTATTGTATGGATGATAGAATGGTTTATAACTTATGGGACTGATTGCAAAAAGAAAAAGAATGAGAATGAGAGGTGCTTGATTTTAACATGTTGGAAATTTTCCCACTCTGCTACAAGCTCCCCTCCAACCAAGTTTCAGAAAAAAAAATGTTTATCATTTTTGAAACAGAAATGATAAAATTAAAAATCATCCTGCCTAAGTAGAATTTTATTTAAAAAGAATTTCTTTTGTTTACTAATTATTTTGATACATGTAATCTACTACATGTACACCCAAAGAACTAAAACTACTGATCTCTCCATTTCTCATCCAATGTCTAGCTTCAGATTAATTACTTTACTGAAAATAATCACAAATAACACCTCATCTAAATGTTCTGGGTTCTAGTTATCTACAAGGTAAAGAGTTACTTTGCTTTGTCTTCCTACTTCCAAATTCCATCATTAGAATGTTAACTTTTCTGAAATTTGCAATGAGATTTTGATTACTTATTTCTATTCATAAAGGGAAGTTTAGATTGAATAGTTATAGAAGGTTTTTGTTTTTGTTTTTGTTTTTGTTTTGTTTTCAACAGAAATTCCTGTCCTCTTATTGGGACATGAAGATTTCAATTATCTGAGACTGAAGGGAAGGTTTGTATGAATAGGTGGTGTGAGAATTAAGCAACATGCACTGTTCTCCTCAAGATACATGGTTTCCTTGCCATACCAAGGGTTATGTGTAGCTTCAGCACTGTCCTATTTTTCTTGTTTTGAAAGGATTCTATGACATAATTTCCCTTTCAGAGATCTGCATCTCTGGCTTTGATCTTTAAAAAAGAAAATACATTTAAGCAGAAGTTCCATGGTCCATGGATGGGTGATAATGGGACAGTAGGAAGAGGTGGAGGACATTTGGGGACAGACGGAGATCCCCCTGCAGCAATCAGCTAAGGAGTGCAGAGGACCTGCCTTAGAAATATTGAGCTTCAGCCAGAAATTTTAATTTTCAAAATAACAAAAGATGTTAAATCATTTGGAGACAAGAAAAATATCATTTGGAGACAAGAAAAATAAAGCTATTGGAATTCATGCTGAATTTCTTTTATTTTGTAAATTATTAAGTAAATTCCATTTAATTTAACTTGTGTCTCAAAACCTGTTTTGGAAACAGTTTATATTGGGGACTCAATTGATAGGAATACATTATGGAAGAAATGACAGAATTTAAGAGCACAAAAATGTCAAATGGATGAGATTAAAAATAGCATAATTTTCTTGGCCCAGAGATGGGTTAATTATTTCTCAGTAAGTATGGCTATTATAAATTAGAAAGAAAGTATAAAATCCTTTACAAGTATTTTAAAAACAAAATAGAGAAAATTAAATATCTGTTGAGAGACACTTTAACATTTTTTTTTATTTTAAGCTCTTGTGTGGGCATAGGGTTATAGTCAGCCTAATTTAAACATTGCTAAATTTAGCTTGATACTGCCATTTAAATTGATTGAAATTTGGCATATAATAAAGATGTGAATTAATTCCCATGTCCTTAATATCAGCCATGTTTTGTTAAAATTTCTTTGCTGAAAGTATATCAGATTATTATTTCCCGTATTTCTTATGTGTTTCAATCCATGTGTACAATCCTAAAATTGAATGAGTATTAACTCAATTAATTCTAAATCTTCATTAAAAATTATTTTTATGTGAATAATCCAAGCTTTTATTATGGAAACAAACAACCTCTAGGCAAAGGATTTACACCAATAACCAAGGGAAACCTTGATGGGTTCTTATTAGAACACATGCACTGAGACTTAATCAGGACCTTAAATTTCCATAGCAAATTGTTCCCTGATGTTGTCTCCTTAAAATTGCACTAGAGAACAAATTTCTTTCATATCTAAGAAAGATTGGAAATGTTAATGCCTCATAAAACCTTGCAAGTTTTCCAAGTTAGGGAAATGAAGCCCGAAATAGTACCCATTTCTAAATGGCACATGGATTTTTATTTAACCATCTTTTCAGTATTTAAATGGTTAGTAAGGGAGGTGGCATGTTGTACAGTGACAATTTAAATAGTGCAAACATTGAAAACTAAACACCAACTCCTCTTAGGTCCCACTCCATATGGTCAGAAATGAGAATGGAATAGTATGTTTACAATGTTACCTTGAAATTGTATATTTTTTTTATATTTTCAAAATGCAACTTTATCTAAACCATAAATTACCCCTGTGAAAGAGGTAATAATTCTTATAGCCTATTTGCTGAGCAAAAAGATGTTACACAGATGTTAAGTAACTTGCCAGAAGCCATAGTACATTACTGTTTTCAGGCAGGGGTTGGACCATGAAAACCTCTGATCCTTAGGAATGTGCTCTGAATCTACTGGCGGTTGAATCAAGAGAATAACTGTTCAACTGAAATATCCTCCTTTCTGTGCTTACACTTAAGGACAGGATATTTTAATGAATATTTCTATGAGGTAATAATACTAAGAATTAAAAGAATATAGAAAGAATGGGAAAATTACCCTGTGACATAAAAGTGTTCCATAACACTTGAATAGCATAACCCAGCTTGATATAAAATATAATACAATAATTTCTTTGCAATCATCTTTGCTGTATAACAAATAACACAAAACTTACTAACTTAGAGTGATTGGTTTATAACCTTTTACAGTTTCTATGTGCTAGGAATTTGGGACTGCCCTGGGCATTATGGGGTCGGGATCTCATGCACTTGCATTCATGTGGAGTCTGGATCTAGAGAGAATGAGGCTAGCTAGGAATTTCTGTTTTCATATGGTGACAGGACCATTCTTCTAGGTCTCTTCACATGCATTATTTGGCATGGTAGCCTCAGAGTAGTCAAAATGTGTACAAGTTGGTATAGGGTTCCAAAGAAAGTACTTCAACCTTCAAGGCATAAAATGACATTGTCTTTTCTACCCTATCCTTAGAAGTCATGGATGTCGCTTGTGCTGCATTCTATTTGTTATAAATAAATAATGATACTGCCATTGAAGGGGAGGCAGGTATGTGAGGATAATGGAAGCAATGTCAAGGACCTATTGTTGAAAAGTTTGTAGAATGGGAGATATGTTAGAGCTGAATTCATATAATAAAATTCAGCACAACATCTCATTATATTTAATGAAATTGTTAAAGAAATGATTGAGAGAATTGTTTCTTTGGTAAAATATATACATACATATAAGCTCCAACAACAAAAGCAAATAAATGATTGGAGGATCTGACCTGGAAGAAAGTCTTCAGGATAGAAAGCATAGAATTGCCCTAAGATGATTGGGATATTAGATTTCTTTGTGAAGAAGAAAGCTTAAAGGGAATTATAGCAAAGGGGAGGAGTAAAATTTGGAAGTTATAGGAAATAGGAGTATTAGTTCATATTTGGTACTGATGATGTTTAGTAGTCATTCAAAGGTGTTTTCAAAATAGAGAAAGGAAGGCAGTCCAAACTTACTCTCCTTCCCTTAAGGAAGTGGTAGAATGCATAGGGTATTCTATTGAATGTGAGGTTGTGAATGCTATATTCTAGACATTGATTTCTATGATTTATCCTCAGTAAGAACTCCTATTCCTAACAATTTTCAGTTATTGAAAGACTATGTAAACCCTTATAATTGCATCTTAGCCATTAGTAAGCACAAGGGAAGAGTTAGTTATTTTTTATATCATCATCCTCTCCATAGAACCTGTATCTAAATAGTAGGCTTTCCCATTATAACAAGTATCCTGCATATGCTGGTGGTTATTAGCATTGCTTGCTTTTCTCTTCTGCAGTATTGTAATGTTCATAAATATAAGCACAGTATCTACCTTTTTCTTAATTTTACTCCTAATGCATATATAACACTTTTCAAACATCAAATGTGCAAACATGACAACTTTTCTACTCATTTAAATAAATCATGCTTTAAAATAATATTAGGAATTTAAAAATATAATTTTTCTAGTAATAAGATAAAAATTAAAAAGTGATATTTGTGTGTTTGTGTGGGCATATACATATGCACGCACACACATGAGTTTAGGTTGTATATAAATTGTAAAGTCTCAGCCTTTCGCAGTAATGTCTGTGATAAATGTGATTTATGGGGCATTTCACTTGATGTTGGTAAAATATGAATGTCCAATGTATTAGTTACCTGAGCTTTACAGAGGATTTTATATGACTACTATAATGGCTTAAATAACCTTTTGGTTTTTCAAGACATAAAAACACATTCTGTCCCTGCAAATATAAATTACACAAATTTACTGTGATTCTGTGGGACAACAATCTTTTCAGGTCACTCCACTCATAATTACAACTAATTAAAATGTGCCAAAGAAAGGATAGAAATTTATCACTGCTCATTAAACCTGTAAAGACTGTGTTAATTAGATGTCAGGCTCAGTAACTCACATAAATGTTTGCTGCCAGTCTAATTTTAGAGGAAAAGAAAAGTGAACTTCAGTATGTGCTAGCTGGAAGTCTAAAGTTCTTTCAAAAAATTCTTATAGCTTTATAAAGGCAACATGTATTCTTAATGGATATAATCATCATCAACCATTGGCCTAACAGCTAGAATAAAGTTGCATACTATTTGTTGATTTCTAACCAACTTAAGTTTACAATAACCTACAAGAAAGGGTTATGAACAACCAGAGTTCATTTGCAAACTGGAAGAATTTTATGAGTCCATATATTTTAAATATCATGTCTTTCCTTAAGCAAAACATTTTCAGGGTCATTATATTTAGAAAAATAAGAGTTTAGTTAAAGAAAAATATTTTCTCTTCACACAGGTTGGATTTTATGTAAAATCTATTATAAAATTCTTCTAGGCAAAAGCATGTGTTTATGAACAATAAAGAAGTATGGAAGAAAAATAGAGCAAACTGAAAGATAACCATATATGATTATGCATAATGAGGCCAATAGTACAATGAAGTGAAAAATATAAAAATAGTCCCTTTTTCTTTACCTAATATGTAGTTGGAAAGTGTACCATTCTGTGCAGGACATGCAAGAATTGTAGATGCATCCGAATTGAGGCAGAATTGTTGATTAAACACTGTCATGTCTCTGATTTCTTGGATAAAACTACTGTGCATATTTTGTAGTAATTCTCTGGCCTGTTGTCTCATGACTTGTCATTTTATGTCTTATATAATTTTGGAATTATTTTTGCTGTTGTACAAATAGAAATATTAATAGCTGTATTTATGATTGTTTTATTGACTTTCTAAGTCTTAAGCAATTTTTGTTACCATTCATACAAGTTACTCTGCCTTGGACATAGATGTCCCACAAGTTCTGACATCACAAAAATGTATTAAATCTGAACTTACGTTCCTGCAGAACAATTCTTTCATTCACTTTGGCTTTCCCAGATACATGAATCTGGATGATGTGCATTGTAGATATAGATAGTGTGATATGGTTTTAGGCAGTGTAATGGGCAATCAACCATTTCTTAGGTAAAATTTTTATCTTGATTTTTTTCTCATGTATTCTTCTAATTAAAAAAAATGATTGTTTCAAAATACTGGCTTTACTTCAATTAGTTTTCTCACATAGTAATAATCTTTTTTCAAAAAATGTCCTGAGTGTATGTTATGATCTAAGACACAATTAATTCTCCTTTGTTTTAGCATTCATTGCTTGAAATGATATTTTCTTAAAGGCAAAAGACAAAAGAGGTGTTAAACTGACAGTCATGGGATTAAAAAAAAATAACTCCCAGAGGCAGGAAGTAATTAATTGTATGAATTTTCCTTTCTTTAGAAGTGTAGCCATGTTCTTTTGTTTTGTCCTTAGGTTGCTTATCCCATATTGGCTTTCTTCACTTATCTGTCCTTGCAGAGGTCCCCAGTGGCAATTCTGCTGATGTATTCAGTGGTCTCTTGAATAATCACAACCTTCATATTTTACCTGTCAGCATTATTTAAGTCAGGCAAAAACGCCATCCTCCTTAAAGCAATACCATCCCTTTTGTGTAGCTTTGCTTGACCATATCCTCCCAATCTTAATTTCAGACTTGTTTTCATTCAGTGTTCTAATGACTCAAGACTTGCTACTATGCATTATTCTCTTAACATCTCTACCAAGGTGCAGAGCATGGTGGTGCATACCTGTAATCTCAGCAACTTGGGAGTCTGAGATGGGAGGATTGCAAGTTTGAGACAAGCCTCAGAAATTTAACAAGGCTGTAAATCAGCTTAGTGTGACCCAGTATTAAAATTAAAAAAAAAAAAAATAAAAATCTGATGTTGTGGCTCAGTAATTAAGCACTATTGGGTTCAATCCCTGGAACAACAAAAAAATAATAATCTATCAAGGTAGTCTCATTATTTCCCATGGATTTATTGCTGTATTCTCCAGGTGAATTCCAAATATAAACCTCCATCCCACATTAATTTAAATATTTCAAAATAACATACCTCAAATGAAACACGTGTTTTCTCCCCCAGTGCCTTTCTATTTCTGTGTTACAACTCACACTGTTAGTTAACCCCCAAACTTGAGTCATTTTGTGTAGTTTTCCTTCCCTCATTATCCATCTGAATTTTATCCCCAGAATATATTCTAAATATTTCCCACACATCTTTCCATATGCACTTCTAGTTCCCTAACTTGGAGCAATAATGTTATTTTTCTGGATGAATCTACTAACGTCCTTTCTTCAATAATTTCCTCACACACTAAAAACAAAACAAAATATACTCTAAAAACATATATATTCTGGAAACAGTAAATACTGGAGACAGTAAAAAAGATCAGTGGTTGCCAAGAGTCATGAAGCGGGGAAGAAGAAACAGAGGCATGGGGGATTTTTTGCAGCACTGAGATTCTTCTGTATGTTTCTTCATTGGTGGGTTCATACCAGAATGCCAATATGCCAAACCTCACAGAATGTATGACATCAAAGCCAACCCTAATGCAAACTGTGGATTTGTCATAAAGATGTGTCCACATAAATTCAGTTTTAACAAATATACCATTCCACCTTGAAATTTTCATGGTGATGGTGGTTTTGTGTGTGTTGGCAGAGGGAGGGTGGTGGTAGAAATGTGGGGGCAGAGTGAATGCAGGAATTCTCTGTAATTTCTGATCAATTTTCTGTGAACATAAAATTCCTCTAAAAATAAAGTCTATGAAGAAAATAAGTAAAACTCTATTAACACCACTCTGTCCATTTAAAATCATATTTAATGGTTTTTAGTTGCACTTGAAATAAAATTCAGATTTCTCAGAATGGTTAGAACACAATGCATGATTTAGCCTTGTTACTTTTTAAATTTAATACGTGTGTATACAGTTTCATTATTTTTCACATATGGGCAAGATGATTGTTTTTCTTTAACTATATTTTCTTTCTCCTTTTTTTTTCTCCTCCTCTTCCTCTTCCACCTCCTGCTTATTCTTCTTTTGAATGTTCTCTCCCAAAGAGCTTGAAGGTTCAAAAATATAAAAAAGTGGGTACTTCTATATAACATACAATCTTCTCAAGAAATAAAACTTTTCTATCAAAACAGAAAGTTCTGTTCTGTTCTTTTTTATTTGAAATGATTTATTAAAAATTTTCACCAAATACATGTTTTGGCTTTTATTTTAAAGGGATCAGACAGGCACAGAATACCTTCCTTCAACTGAAGCTATTTGCTGGTAATGTATGAGATCCTTCTATGCTGCTCAGGAGTTTCTTCTTTCATACTATTGAAAAACAAGAGAAATTTAAAGCACTACTTTTGAAAATATAAAAGAGCTCTTAAAACTAAACAGTAAGAAAACAAGGAACCTAATTAAAAAGTGGGCCAAAGACCTTAACAGATACCTCCTCAAGAAAACAAATGACACCCGAGTATGTAAAATGATGTCTACAACATATGCCATCGAGGAAATGAAAACTAAAACATCAATGAGATATCACCACATCCCTGTTAGAATGGCCAAAATCTTGAAAAATGTTAACAACAAATGCTGGTAATAATGAGGACCCACACGAATACTTATTCATCGCTTACAATGACACAAAATGGTTCTGCCACTTTGGAAGACAGTTCTGCAGCAACTTGCAGAACTAAGTGCACTTTTTACCATGTAGTTCTGTAATCTTGATCCTTGTTATTTACCTGAAAGGTAAACACATCCACACAAAAACTGAACATAAATGTTTATAGCAGTTTTATGTTTAATCACCAAAACTTAGAAGCAACTAAGACTCTCTTTGATTAGATGAATGGATGAATAAACTCTGGTATATTCATGCAAAATAATCTTCAGCCCTAAAAGGAAATGAGATACCAAGCCATGAAGAAACATAGAAAAACCCAAAGTGCATCTTACTAGCCAATATTGAAAATATATTGTGTGGTTTCGAATATATGACATTCCAGAAAGAGTAAAATTATGATGTATAAAATAATCAGTGGTTTCTTGGGGTTGGGAGTTGTCAGGAAGAATGGATGAATAAGGGGAGCACAGAAGATTTTTAAGGAAGTGAAAGAACTCAAAGTTATAATAATGAATACACGCCACCATATATTCATCTGAATTCTTTACACAACACCAAGTGTGGACTGTAATGTGAAACTGGGGACTTTGGATGATTGTTAAGTGTCAAAGGAGGCTCATCAATTATAAAAAATGTAGCATCCTGGTGAGAAGAGAGTTTGATAATGGAGGAGGTGATGGATGTATGGAGAGAGTAATATGAGGAAAATCTCTATATTCTCTTCTTAGCTTTATTTTGAACTTACATCTGTTTTAAAATAGAATATTTAATAAAAATAATATTTTAAAAACTTACATAGGCTCCAATCTTATCTATGTTCCAAATTTCTCATCCATAAATGTGGAATAAAGTAATCCACTTCATAAAGCAATTTGAATGATTGAGTCTAAAAATAAATGTAAATAACTAAGAGCATTGCTTCTTGCCTGACTCATAGTAAGTGCTGTATGTTGTTGGTTATCAAGATCGGGATGTCCTAGCACATGAAGCTACAGGATAAGCTTACATTTCTGTATCATCAAAGAAAACAATTGCTCTGGATGGAGGTTAAACAGGTTATTCAAACTTCTGAAATAGAGGTCAAGATTATTGCTATAGAGAACAAAGACTGAACACCAGGAGAGATTTTAAGTACTAGTGTTGGAAGCTGTGTACAAACTATGAATTTTGTTTGAGCCATTAAGGCAGAGAAGCTGCTTTTCTGGGAACCCGTGGGTGAAATTCCCTGGTATGAGAAAGCCCAGATCACATTGGTGCCCTGTCTTAACTCACAGCCCCAGGATCAAACACAGCAACCCAGGGATGGGCGTAACCTGCCAACCACCAAATAACTTGTTTTCCTCCAGGAGCCTGCCACACTGAAACCTTTGAAGTATTTCCCTTATAAATAAAAAAGACTGGGGTCTTTTTCCGTTGTTCAATTCCAGTTCCTATCAGGGCTGGAAGACTTTTTAACTCAAACTTCTGTCTTTATCTTTTATTCCTTACTGATTATTTTCAAACTTTTTATTTTCCCAGGCAGTTCACACCTCCAAGCAGGACTCTGCTCCCCAGCAAATATTAGGGTGTAGAGTAGTTGAAAAGTACAGGAAAATGTTAAGGGGAGGTTAGTCAATGTGGTGAAATCATCTGTTTTTGCTAATTGACACTCAGAAGTCAGGCTGTCCGATTACTGCTCTCTGCAGAGACTTGGACAGAGGGGCCCTATTTTTCTTGATTACATTTCAGAGGGATGACTCCCAAGTCCTTGAGAAGACATTCCTGCCAAAAGGTGAGAGAAGATTTACTTCTTAAAGGAGCAGTGATAGGATTTACAATTACATGTTTTCTAAAGCAGATGCTCTAAGATAAGAAGGTCAGGAGACTGCAGTTGTCAGGAAGTCCCTTTACAGTTTAATCAGGCTGAGAGAAGCTTTGGAGTCCACCTTGGGCAGCAACTGTATTGCACATATTCTTTACATCTGATTATTTTTCAAAGAAAATTATTTCCTCAGATTACTGAAGATTCCAAACTCTTTACTATATCTTCATTCTTAACCAAAATTCCTCTCCTAAACAAAAAACTTTCTTTTTAAATTTTCTATCATTTTTTCCAAGTTTATGATAGAATGTGTTCAATTTCTTCTCTATATTTCTTTAGCTTGGTCAATACAAAATTATTTTCTTTTTTTATTTGATCTGATTTTTATTTTTGTATCAGCAGCTCAACCTCAGTTTTTACTTTACCTCACTCTTATCTGAATGCCAACCTCTCCTTTTAATGGTTTTCAAAATCTTGTAATTTACACCTCAGAATACCTCACACACAGCTCCTCCCTTGCCATTTTAATATCATTACCTTAGTTCAGATTCAGTTTCCCCCTCCAGGCTCCACAAAGCTGTTGCCCTCCTTTCCTGATCCCCTGTCTATTTCACCACAACACTATTAAGCTAAACTTGCAAAGGTCATATTCAATATTGTCATGCCTTTTCAAAACCTTTAATAGCTCCTTTGCTCAATTATTGAATAATTATCGCATAACATACTGCTTACAAAAGGAGGTTTTATTTTTCTAATCCTTTACTTCTTCCTTTTTTAACATAGTTTCTTCCTTTCCTCTTTTCTTTCTTGCTTTCTTCTTCAAGAAATTTACTTTTTGCTTTTGTGCCTGTCTAATATGGTGTATCGTGGGAAATATATCTGATAATAGAGACATGGTCCAGTCCTGTCCTCCTGTATAGTAGAGAAGGAAGAGGATTATATTAGGACTTAAAGCAATGCATGATGAATGCTGAGTCAGTCAAAGCACAGATGTCAAAGGAGTATTTTAACTAATTATAGCAAGATTTTTGTAGATGTCCCTAATAAATTTATTTAGAATTAGAGCTTAAGAATGCTTAATATAGGGGGTTGGAGTTGTTGCTCAGTGGTAGAACACTTGACTACCATGTGTGAGGCCCTGTGTTCCATTCTCAGTACCATGTATAAATAAATGAAACAAACGTCCATCAACAACATTAAATTTTTTTTAATAAAGAATGCTTACTATAGAATCACATAATGATAAAAAACAAAGATGAAGAAAATTCTAGAAGGAGAGCATATGGTTCATAAGCAATAGGACAAAAAGAAAAGAGAACATACAGTATCTTATTATTTGAGAGATACTTCTGTGATTAGATATTGAAGGGAAGGGAAGAAGACATAAGAAATAAAGATTAAAAATTGTGCAGGGGTTGATGTAAGGAATAAAGATTAAAAATTGTGCAGAGAAAAGACAATAAAAGACCTGTTAAGCCATATCTAGATTTTTGAGTTTTACTTTTTAAGGGATATTGGATGATACAGTTTGGATCTTGAGTATCCTCTGAAGTTCATGTACTAAAGACTGGGTGTCCAGGTTGGTGCTAATGGGAGGAGGTAGAACTTTTAAGAGGTGGGGCCTGGTTGGGGTCTTTAGGTCACTGGAGACATGTCTCTGAAAGGGATTGTGAGACCCCAGTCACTTCTTTTTTGTTTCTGGCTCCTGATTTGAGTAGTTTTACTTTACCAAATATTCCCGCCATTATATGCTATCTTACTACCGGCCCAAAGCAAAAGGACCTTTCAACCATCGACTGGAGCCTCTAACCTGTGAGACAAAATAATTTTTTTTCTCTTTATATGTACATCATTAGAAGTATTTTGTTATAGTAATGGAATGTTGGCAAAAATGTTAGGAATGAATAAAGGATTTTAAATACATGACTTATGTTCTAACCTACTTATGTTCTCACCTATGTAGCTTAGAAAAGTAGCATGACAAATTGATTGATTATGAAGCATTCATATACAAATTAGAAATGCATCTCAGATACCTGGCCTTATTGTGCACATTTGTAATCATAGTCACTCACTCCAGCAGCTGAGGCTTGACTATCACAAATATGAGGCCAGTTGGGCAACTTACTATGACCTGGATGAAAATGTTTTAAAAAAGGAAATAAACAAGGCCAGGGATGTAGTTTAGTGGTAAAACACCATTGGGTTCAATGGGAATTGGGAAAAAAATAAGAAAACTAAAACCCAACCAGGAGTCTATTATATGCCATAAAAGATTCTGGTGACCTAGATTTGATCGCCATCCAGTACAGCAGACATATGCTAGAAGTGATTTAAAAGAGAGTGTATATGCCTTGCTAACTATCTAGTTCTGGGAAAAGGAAGAGGAAAGAGTCATAGATTTGCCTTAAGAGCACCTGTGAGTTGGTGGTATCACTTATTCAGAAGACACTCATTGGAGAAATAATTTTGACATGTTGATTTTGAGTTGCTTTTAGACCTTGTAATATGTGCTGTTAAATATCTTGGTCTCAGGACAGAAAACTTGACTGGAAAATTAAGAAATAAATTAAGAAAAAATGTACATGTGAAATCATTATGAAGAATATTTAAGAAAGGCAAGTATGCCCAAAGCATATAAATATTTAAAGTGTAAAGAAAATAACATTGAGAAATATTCACATTCAATGTGTTTTTGAGGTCTATTTGCTCCATACATTAGGCAGACTCTCACAACTCACTTGGAACCACAAAATGAGGATTAAGCCACTTTGTACTTAATTTATTCATTAATAGGATTACTATTGGATCTTCAAGTATAGAAATCTGTGTGCAATCCCTGGATCATGCACCCTACAGCCCTGTGTTTTTTGAATCTGACCTATGTACTTTTCCACACACAAATTCAGCCTCTTCCACAATTTCTTGCTGGGTAGCAGAATTTAGGCCCATTGCCCTAACAGAATTGCAAGATCTCCTTCATTATGAGGTCTTTACTGTCATCCATTTGCCTGCCTCTATAAGACAACTATGAAAACCACATCAATGGGGCTGTGCTTTAAAAACATTTAAGAAAAGGTGTCACTCACAATATAGTGAACAGAATGCCCAAATTATCTAAAATTGAAATAATAAATTATATTATAAATTATATGTTATTAAGGATTAAGTTCTCTAAAATGAGATTTAAACCTTTTAAATTTGTTCTGTGAATTTTATGAATTGAAATTATGACTATTCCTGCTTTTTTTAACAGACAAAAATGAATTTAGAGAATGATACTCAAGGAACTTAGAGCAATCCCTGGCTTATAACTGGAAAGAAAATGGATGCATCAACTCTATATTTGTGAAGAACTCAATTTTGCCAATAACCTGAGTGAACTGGGAAAGGACCTTAAACCTTCAATTAGATAACAGCCCTAATTTTTGCATGGATTTCAGCGTGGAGAGACTGAGCAGATGACCCAGTTACCTAATGCCAGGAATCCTGACCCATGAAAATTCTGAGATAATAATTTTTGTTATATTAAGATCATCTATTTGTGGTTATTTGTAACATAGCAGTAGAAAACAAACACAGATACTAAGAAAAGTTGTTTCAATCAAGTACACATTTAGAATGTCAAAGTTTAATGTACTGTGTAATCTCTTTAGAGAATCTGAGTGGATTAGTCACTTACCCCATCCTCCCAAAAGATGATAACACCATCAAATATATGAAAAGCATATAAGTTCCAATTACACTTAATCTTGTTTAAAACTTTTTTTTTTTTTCCTGGAACAAATTCTGCTGACCGGCATCCTATGTGATGTTTTGTACTCAATACAATTCAGTCTTTGAGAGATCACTGTAATAAAATTGCAGCATCCGTGTGTTCTAATAGGTGTATGCTTACAGCACAGGTGGGCATTCTACCCATTCTAAATCTAATTTGCGTTTTCAATAAGAAAATGGAAATTTTTTTCATTACTTTTAACCTTATCCTGAAGATTCAGAACTCATCATGCCAAACAGATGACTAAGCAGCCTCGTTTATCTTAATTAAAGTTCATCTTAATCAAGATACTGTCTTTAAGACAATATTTCTTGAGAAAGGGTTCTTAGTCTCACCATCATAACATCAGGCACAAGGGAAATATCATCAGGGGTACGTATTTGAATATACGGCTCAAAGTAAAAATGAAAAGTCAGTTCTAACATCTTATGGAAGGAATTTTTACTTCTTGAATAAAACATGATAATCACTCAATTCAGATATGTGTAGCTTGATGTTCTAGCTCCTTTTTTTTTAATTCTCAGGGGTGAGTATGATGAGAAAAGAAATCATACTCAGCTGATATATTTTGAAACTAGTTATGCTGACATTTCCCTGTTTCTTAACGAAAAGAAGCATTATAAAGAAAGAAACATGTAAAAGTTATTCTTGTGATATTTTAATTATTAAAAATTACTGATTAAGTCTTTGATTTGTAAAGTGCATCATTATTCTAACTCCTCACTCTTTCTGCAGTAATAGGAGTACATCATATCTTTTGTCATGGCACTTGGATATATAAGTTGTTTTGCAATATGAGTGTTCACCTCAGTGAAAGTAGAAAGTATTTATATATTTACACGTGTTCTCTTTGGCTTCTGTAGTCATGATAAAAATAAAATACATGCTATCCCAAACCATTGGTCCAGGGAGGAGGATCATAGACACTTGGAGCAGCATCCCCAGTTTACTCAAAGATAATTCTCAGTTTACTCAAATCATGTTTGGAAATTGGAAATGTGGGGATGACTGTATCTCTACACAGATTTACTAAAATTGTTTGAATGTGAATCATTAAAAACTAGGGGTGAATTAAATGGTCATTTTCTTAAACGGGGGGGGGAAGCAGAGCTAAGCAGTGTGTCTTAAAGGGAAGCTGAGCAAGCAAGGAGAAATGACCATTGGGCTATAATGGGAAAAGTGTCCCCAGATGGGCAGCTGATTCCTGAGAGTGGCATCCATTCCATTCTGTTTTACTCTTCCTTAGTTTGGGAGCAAACTGAGTTCAGGAATGTGGGAAAGGGAGAGGCCTAATTAAAGCAGAGGGAAAAAAAATGGGTGATCATGGAACCTCAGTCAAAATGAAGCTTTATAGTTCTTTTACCAAATGATGATTAGAAAGTGAATAACTCATTTTTAAAATGAATAACTTTTGCAGTAAATGAACACTAGTCAGGATATTGTTTCACATGCGCTTTGCTTATAATAGGAATAAAATGCAACTGCAGACCTCTATCCTAAAATCTGTCAGAACATTTGAATTTATACCTTATACCCAAACTAGAATTATACCAAATGGAAATCTTGCTTAATGTACTTAATGAAAATCTTGTTTTAAAAGTTGGATTGTGATTATAGAAAACCTATTAAAATATGTATTTATGCTAGTTGCAGTGGCACATGCTTGTAATCCAGGCACTCGGGAGGCTGAGGCAGGAGAATCACCAGTTCAAAGCAAACCTCAGCAAGAGCGATGTATGAAGCAACTCAGTAAGACCCTGTCTTTAAATAAAAAATACAAAATAGGGCTGGGGATGTGGTTCAGTGGTCAAGTGCCCCTGAGTTCAAACTGTGATACAAATATATATATATTTCCACCAGATTAGTAGGAAGCATTTAGTGACTTGTCAGACCTCATCCTTAATTTTCCTCCCCTCTCTCTTTCCTTCCCTCCCGTTCTTTCTTTTTTCAGTATAGGCAAGTGTTCTACAACTGAGTTACACTCAGTACTAATTTTATGCTCAAATATTAAAATGATACAGCTCTGCAACTATCAGTGAGAATCGACTTTTTCTTCACATTTGTTTTGGAATATCAGCAGGTGATTCCATTAAACAAGAACAATGTTGATAGTCAAACACGTAAAGGAACACAGCATGTTGCAACTTTTATTGCAATTAATCTACAAAATTTCCTGTGAAATATAACGTATCCTCATAGTATATTTCAATAAGTAAAATAATCATTGAATTTCAAACAATGTTTCATATAAGATAAAGCCAGAAGTAAGAAATATTTAACTAACATTATTGATTCAAGTTGGTGTCAATTTATTTTTTCATTCTTAGAAAATTGATGCAAACATAGAGAAATACATTTGAAATTATATTAATTTAAAACTTCTATAAAATATTCAGATTAAATTTAAGTGTAGTATTGTAATATGTTTATTTCAAGAAGTTTCATAGTTAAATTAATGGTTTTACCTCTTGAATGAAAAAGACCAAATCTTCCTTTGGATCTCATAGCAATAGAGTACTTTAAAATTTCATCATTGTCCTAATAGAATATATTTCAAAACTAGTTAGATAATATTTTCTTATACTTTCAAAAAGGGAGTGCCATTTAAATTATATAATGTATATTTAAATTAAGTAGACACTACTGAATACAGTTAATACTTAATAGGGATCAACTAACAACTGATTAAAATGTTTTACTCAAAACTAATTTTCCCCAAATTCTTTAATAGCCTTTAAAATCTATTAAAATACAATACTCTTAGAAAGCATATTGAATATTAGGCACAGATGCAGTTATCTTTACTTTGCATGGATAACTTTTATCCCATAGGAAATATTGACATCATTCTAATGCTCTATTTTATTTTTTAATGTATATGGTAATTTAATTTATATGTATGTAACTACTGAAAGCATCACAGTCTTTGATATTAGGATTTAAGGAGTCTATGTTTAGTCTTTGTCTCTAGCTCTTAGAACAAAACTTCCAAGACCTTTGCAACTTCTCAAGTGACAGGAGTAAAAAGAATGTCTTTTATTATTCATAACAAGCCTTTTCCAACCATATCTGGTTTTATGCTAATTAGATCACTCTTGGAGGATGGCAGTGGGTTTCTAGAGAAATCACCAGGCAGGTGATTAGCAGGTTGGAAGGTTCATTTCCATGCCCTTACCTCCAGGGAGGGAAGAAGAGCTACAAATTGAATTCTATCAGCAGGGGCCAATGATTCAATTAATCATGCTAAGGACCTACCCTTAGTTTGTGTCCTATAAACTCTCTCCAGGAGGTAAAATGGAACAATTTTCAGACTGGAATCATGTTCTTAAGTCTAACAAATAACTGTACTGTGCTGTTTACTGTCCAATTTCTAAAAACTCCCTTTCATGTATTTTATCTGTGCTTTCATTTTATATAGCGAAGGGATGACTCCATCAAGGTTGAAAGCAGAAGTCTTATTGCCCAAACCAATAAGGTTTGTTGTTGTTGTTGTTGTTGTTGTTATTGTTATTACAGCTTTTATTTCTGAACAGATTCAAATAACAGAGTATTTCACTGAACCTAAAATGCCATTGATTTTTAAATGTACTATAATTTTATGTACCACTAAAATAAATAAGGCTTCCAGTTTTATTTTTTGATCCCATCACTATGTGTAGATTTCAGAAGTATAAAATTTGAAAAAAATGAATACCAAGTTAATGAACTGTGATCACATTGACAATATATAGCAACCATATTATGAGATTAAAATTCATAAGAAGATTTTAGCTAGTTTCACCCTTTCTAGTTTTTATAATTAGATATAAATAAGTATTAATTTCTGTTAATAACTATTCTACTAAGCAAGCTCTTTTGCAGAGTAAGTCAATGCCTTTTGGGAACTGAAAACTATATAAAAACTCAGAGTTCATGGCATTAATTGGCTGTTTAAAAGCTTATGATATATCTCTCTGCAACAATGACAAACTGAGAATCTCTATAAATTTCTTATAGAATTAGAGACTTTAAATGGCACTGTAGTGTTTCCTTAATCAAGTTTTATTGAAATAAAATATGAATTGGGAATAAAGATTATGAAGAAACATAACTTTTAAAATCTTTCGGGCAAATGCTTATCACATCACTATTCTGAAATTGAATATTCACATTATTGTATTTCCAGCTCAGCAATCCCTTACTGGGTGAGTGATGACATTCCAAGCTGAAATTCAAGTTTGAAACCTAGGCCAGTTCACAGGATCTTCTATAAACAAACTAAACTAACTTTCACAATTCCATGAAGCTTGGTTGTCTAAGGATATGTATTTAGTCTGTAACAAATAATTATCTGATACAAAATACAACAAATGAAAATGATGATTGAGACATCTATGTGAAGTTGACAAGTGCAAAAGAAAAACTACATTCTGATACTGTTTAAGTGTTAAGGGATTATCATGGCAGGTGGCAGGACTATCTCAACAAGGGAGAATAATCAGGTTCAACACAAGAGCAAGTGAAGGTTTGTAGCCAAGAAGCTGAGCAAGGAGGTATCAACAGATTAAAAATTACTCAGGGCTGTCAAATATCACTGATGGGGAATAAATAATCTGATGAGTTACTGAAAGGGATCAGATATCACGGATGCATAATTCTCTCTAAATGAATTTAGCAAGAGTCTTGCTAAAATAGAGTGATATAAAGATGGACACAGAACCCAAAAATGGAAATTAAAGGCAAAAAAGGGCTTAGAGGATCCAAACCAAAGCTTCTTTAGGGAGAAAAATCTTTTCACTCTCCTCTTTTTCATCCAGTCACTTTTTAAACTAAAGATTAAGCTGAATTATCTATTGAGACTTGATCATAAACAGTATTTGTAGAATAATGCAAGCCATCAGGCACATAAATAATGGTCAATTTCTATAATAACAAATAAAAGCAAAATTTAATGGACCCAGTTTCTGGTCCAGAGGATCCCCAGTCAGAGGATATGGATATCTGTATACTGGCTTGCAGCACCTTCAAATGGTAGCATGAAGACAGCAGCAGCAACCTTACAGATTTCCTGGTTTTCAATTTGAATGTCTTTGTTGATGTCATAGACATCAGCATCAAAGTCAGGTTATTTCTCATAGCAGAGCCCAGAAGTGTCCAGCTTCAGCTGGAAGAGCCTTATTAGATTATCCCAGTAAGGATTGGAGCAGCCAGGTTTTAGTTCTCAGCAGGGTCAAGTCAAAAGAGTAGGTGAAAAAGTGAAAACATTAATTTGGGGAGTTATAGCTAGCTATTAAAGAAAACTAGAACCGACCAACTGGTAAGGACTGTCAAAATATGAAAAGACACAGGATCCAGCTTACAAATAGATAACAAAGTAAAAGATAAAATAGCAATTCTAAGAAGTAAAAATAGGTCAATGAATATGAAGAGAGGACCATAATGTAATAACCCACTAGGTTGCACTACAGTTTCTATTGAAACATAAAATTTCTATCTACTATCACATTGTTTAATTCTTGCTTACACAAAAAATGAAAGGTCTTATTAGGTTTGGACTAATTATTGATGTGAGTATAGAATAGTTATTGACCATGTAGACCTTCTAAAATTTGCTTAACTGGAACTTTCACAAGTAATCTCAGATTGGACGTTTAACATCTTGATGCTGGGAAGCAAAGCCAAGAACTGACCATTAGATTTCACCATCAGCTTCTACACATGCTTGGAATTCTTCTTTTCCTGAGGTCCTAAAATATACCAAGATTTCTAGGTTTGCCAGGAAGTAACTTTCTTAACTCATTGGTGTCATATGTAAATAATATGAGTTTCTGAATTTTAGAAGGTCTATTAGGAAAACCAAATCAAAGTTCATTTTAAAAAAAAACAACTTATAAACAAATACATTGAATATCAGCCAATATATTGACTACAGAAAATATTCCTTTTCCACAAACCTTCTAGAGTTTTTTCTAGCCATTTAGTTTTTGTCCTATCTCTTTCCTCCTCCTCTTTCTGGATCTCCTTCTCTTTTTCTGCTTTCTGTAACACAAAATTTTACTCTTTTCTCTTAACAAATAAATATTTTATTATACATTGTGTATTTTTCTTTGTTGATAATATATCCTGCTTTACTTTATATTTTTTATAAAATGTTGTTTTTCTTACTATATTTCAAAACTTTACTTCATATATTGGTTACAATTTTATTTTATTTATGTTTTGTTTTGTGTGTGGTAGTGGGAAGTTAACCCAAGGTCCTGCTACCACTGAGCAACAGCGAGTTGCTCTCCTTGAACTTGCAATCCTACTGCCTCAGCCTCCTGAGTAGCTGAGATTATAAACATATGTCACCACACTTGGTTTATTGGTATAATTTTAAATCATTAGTATTTTTTTCTCTTACAGGAAATAAATAATTATGAATACATGTTGAATCTCAGGATTCTATAGCAGCAGAGCAAATTTACAAATATGCTATCTCATAATTTTGTGCTTCCTTACAGTACAGTTTTTCAGTATGTTAAAAAGAACAATTATTAATGAAACTTAATATCTTTAAGAATTTTATGACATATAAAAATAGAAAGACAAAATTAGAGAAACTAAAACTTGTCCTTAATAATTAAGGTTTCTGTAGTTCATCTCAGACATTATCAGGAAATTATTGTCAGGCATATTATAACATTAAACAAAGGTAATCATCATCTCAAAATATTTAGCTGTTGATTTTTTATAACAAATGCATATTAGACAAATATCACAAGATCTCAAAAGAACAAAAACTGAGTATGTTAAGTACATTTTTAGTTTTGATACTATGCTTAATAAACAAAGTAATCCATTTTGATGAATCTTCACTTGCATATTTATTCTTAGGTTGAACTTATAATGTTATAAAATTAACATGTAGCAGTTATAATATTATCACTTTTGGCTAATAAAACTAAATAGAATAAAAACGTATGCTCATATTAAACATAATATTGATAACAAAATGCAGAGTTGTTTCTATGAAATAAACATTATTAAACTTATCATGGAAGATTTACCCAAACTCTATAAAATCTAAAATGATTAAGATTATTTTCTGGAGGTTTTAGAAATATTTAACTTACATAAACACTAATTTCTAAGCCAATAGACCTAATTAAGTCAATTTATAAATTAATTTTTCAATACAGTCCAGAGGCAGAAAAATCCACATATATGAATTGCAAATATACATATAAATCACACATACATAGAGTCAGATACATATAGATTCCATGTAGCTCCCATTCAAAAATTTTAGCCATGAATCACATAAACAAACTAGTATAGCTCACTAGTTTATATGAAGTAGTTGACTCATCCTTTCTGCACTCTGTATTTCTTATCTGAATTATATTTCTTGAAGATAGAACAAATTCAGTTTACCTACCTAATATGAGGTCTAATTCTTACCACCAATATTTATAGAGGCGACTTTTAGGATTTTCTTTGCCCTAATGTGTACTCTCACAGAGGCAGTGGACCACATTTAACTGAGAGGGTAAGGGCACATCAAGCAACTTTCTTGACTTCTGCAAAGTTCACCTAACACCTAAGTGGACAAAACATCAGATCAATTTCCAATACCTTTTTATTTATTTTTTTTTCTTTTTTGGCCTCAGGTGGTTACTTTTGTGGGTCCTTGAGCTCTCTTAGGAGCTCTGGTGGGGCAAGGGCCCGAAGATCAAGTGACTACAAGGAGATGAGGAGCTGATTAAGAAGGGAAAAGTCTGGCAGGGTGGACAGAGGACTGGAGGAGGTAGAGGTTTAAGGAGAGACATACTGAAGGATTATAGGAAATTGAAGGGAACACTGAATGTAGAAAAAAAAGAAAGAAAAGTGGAGATGAGAAGAAGAGAAGGTCTTAGAGGAGCTATCCAGAGATGGTGGTTTGAGTTGACTAAAAAGTTCCCACTTGTTTAACAAGTGGTAACTTTAAGCAATGAACAAGAAAACCCAGGACCCTAACTCAGCCTCTAATCCTTATTACCAGGCTCTTAAACACAGAAACCCTGAACCTTAAACTAGACTGTTTGTCTGGGACTCCAACTAAGTTTCCAGGATTTAGTCAGAGTCTTAAGAATCACAATCCATCCTTGTTATGCTTCAGTGGACTCTCTATCTTCCATTGCATGGGCTCAAGAGTCAGAACCACCAATGGATTACTCATCAATTGTTCAGAGCAAAGAAAAACACTTTGCAGGTGCCAACTTGCATCCTGGGGTTCATCATGAGACCCTTGAAGTTGATCCTGTCAGTGACAACACCATAAACTGCTAAATAAAACCAGAGATGGACTGAACTTGAGGAAGTAAAAGTAGCTTTTACTCTGAAGCTATTTCAATGGGGGAATTGAGTTCATTTCTATCTTGAGGTATTTTTTTCCTTATTATGATTATTCCTTAATAAAATCTGTTTTTACTGCTTTAGTTAGTGTCTAATGCTGGTTTTATTTGACACAAAATACTTAAAAAATGTATGTCCAGTCTACCACCATTACTAATAATCTTTAAAGATAAGTACAAATGAATTGGGCCTTCAATAAGTATCATACCAAATCTGTGAACTCATAAAAGAGAATCACTGTGTTTTTAGCTTCCTTTATGATATTTGGATCATTCTAAGCACTTAAATAGTGGTAGAACTGAGTCATCAATGAGCTGTAGAAAGGTAAACCTCTAATATCTGATAGCCACAGTCAAATTCAATGTTCACTAATGAGAAAACAGTAGGCTCCTGACTCTATTTATCTGGGATTGTGCACTTTCATAAAATGTTGAAATAAACAAATAGACAATCATTACAGAGACAATTTATGATGTGGTGGAACATTTTATATCATGTTGAGGCTTCATCACTAAGCATTTTTGTTAATGAGGTAACTTAGAGTGGTTTAACTATAGTTTGGAGAAAGGTCACCATGAACACATTTGTGTGTATCATAAAATAAGGATTGCACAGTAATTAATTTTATGGTCCATAACTATGCAATTAAAGATATGAAGCTATCAAATTAAGTGTAACTTCAAGTGATCTTTTCTAGTGACCATTTAAATTAACTACATTATTGTGCAGCTCTCTTGTATGACTGAGTGATAGTTTGGGGCTTTACCATAAATACACAGCCAAGTCTATATAGCTCCTGGTTAAGTGCATCACACTCCCATTTTTATGAGGGACAGAAACTTAAAATATTCAGAAATCAAAGTGGATTGCTCAGTATCGGAAATAGAACATCAAGAGGGAACAGTACACAATTCATTAATTTATATTACATGATCTAACACATAGATTTGTAAATTTAAAGAGAACAAAAATTCTTATTACTTCTGTAATGTCAAATGTTCAAAAATCAACTCCTCATTCATATGAGAATATTCAATAAGTATCTGGTTTAGAATTCACCATTATTGTTGTTATTGTTGCCATCATTAAGCACACATGGAATAACAAAAAACACTCCTTTCCTTGCAGAATATAATAGACTTGGGCATTCCTTTAATCTATTTACTGAAGGAAATAAAATTCTATTACATTTGAAATTGATATTCTAAAGGTTTCAATGGCAGTGAAGCAAATATCTGAAGATTTATGAAGTCATGACCATCATAATATATAATTATTAAAAAGGTTTTCATATTGGAAGAAAAAAGTTAAAAAAGGTTCTCTAGCAAATCATCCCCCAAATCATTAAAGACAGATGGAATAGTACTCACTGCCAGAAATGGTCTTTTAAGATTTGGGGGTAAGAGACAATGACCTACCTGCCTGAAGTGGAAGTGCAGCAGATTTTAATTCACTAATGGTTATTTTTATCCTAGGTATCCACACATTTAGTAATAGTTATTGAATTTCAACTACAATCAATTTATTGCTACAGAAAAACTTTTTGGGAAAGAAAAGTATATAAATAATTAGTAAAGTAACCAAAAGCTCCTCCAAGTGTTTTGCAGAGGAAGAGGCTTAAAATAGGAAAATTAAAGCTGAAGGGCTAGGGAGCTGGAATGCAGGTCAGAGACCCTGGAATTGCAGGAGTAGCAGGGATGGTCTTGGAGGTTAGCAGCACCCTTTTGAGACTTTTCCATAGTATGCAGAACTGTTGGAAGTCAGAAATGATAGCATCCGCTACCAACAGTATCAACATGAATAGTTAAGACACCATCCAAAAATGGCAGATCCATCACAATGTCTAACATCTGATGTTCTCCACGTGACTTCCCAAAGTCTCCACACAGAGATTTTTGTCTGTCTTCCATATCTTTCCACTCTGCACTTTGCCATGCATTGATGGATACTGACAAGAGCTCTCCTGGCAGGGGAGTTGGGGAAATTAAATTTTCAGGCTGTCTGCCTTCATGGAGAAGGAGAGAAGCTTTGGAAATGGCACCAAATATGAACAAATATCTAGGTGCCGCAGTCTGGCTGGGCACAAAATAACCGAGCCACCACAAAAACTTGTAGATTCCAACAGCAACTCTTTATTCCCGAACTCTCACCGACACTCTACATGCACGTTCTGGGAAAATACACTAACTCCACCGGGCTCTGCGTACCAATTCTCTCAGAACCCCGCGAGAACTCAAGGGGAACTCAAGGAGTGGCGCCTGAGGCAGCAGGATACGCCCTATTCCAAGCAGGATCCACCCTAAACCTGGAGCCACCCTAATCCCTGAGCAGGATCACCTTTCAACCAAAAAATGCCATGCGTCATTCTTACTTGGCTATGGCTCTCAGCATCTAGGCTCTCCTTTTACCATGCTTTCATATCTGCCTTGTTAAATCAAGTAATTATATCTTGGTGTAGTCCCTTACATAATTATGAATGTTTGTAAAGTATGCATCTTTGACAGCAGTGTCTTGGGGTGATGCACTCACTCTTCTTCCATTCCAGCAACTGGATGCAGACCCCCTATTGAAATTCTTCCTGCTAATGGCAACAGCCTAGTTGGCAATGCTCATGGCACCTTTAAAATTCTTGTTACATTTTCCTCATCATGGTATTTGTAATTGTTCACAACCTTGAAGACCTGTTCACCTGATCTTTGCTTACTTGACCTTTATTATTGACCTTGTTTGGATTGAGATTTCTATTACAACTTCTGCTTTTGCCTCTTTGTGGCTCTGCTTCCTTTACCAATACTATATTTTTTCCCCGAATCTTGTTTTCTTCTTTTTCAACTCTATAGATTATCTCTGTACTATCTATCCACCCCGTGATCTCAGTGATGGTTATAATTCACACAAGTTTCTATATATACATAGTCTCAAACTCTGACCTGAATAGAGATCCATAAATTTAGCTTTATACAGAATAACTCTGTTCAAATATAACACAAAATTTAAAATAATCTTTACACAACAATTTCAGAATAGTTTGGTTTTTTTTTAAATCTTCTTTTCCTCCAGTGCCTGATTTGGTTAATAACTTCGTTATTTATTCAGGGAATTAAATTAAAAATCTAATTACCTCATGGAGAGGCAAAGATGAGAAGTCTGTGTTACTTGTCACCATGGTTCAGAACACAGAACAATGGTGGCTAGAAAAATAAAATGAGATATTTCTCTAAACAAGACTACAAAATATAGTATAAATGAAGTTGAACAAATGAAATGGCAGTAAAAATGTTCAAAGCATCATTTAATAGTAATCATTCCCCAAATCAGATCAACTCATTCTGATAGAAGTGCATGATGATGATGATCAAGATGGGAATACCCAGGGGTTCACATTACTGAATATGTCTTTGTACATGGATGAGTAATGTACATTTTTTTATCAAAGAGATATGCTTATCTCAAAAGTGCTTATATTAATAAAAGGAAATTGGCAGATTATCAAATGCTTACAGAAAGAACATGGAGAAGACAAGTCACCTAGTTGAGTTGGTAAAGGGAATTATCTGAAAAAAGGTTGCAGATCATGAAGCACACATGCAACTTGTATTTTCCATTTGCAGGAGACTCATATTAGTATCTTTAATTTAGACGTAGGGATTATAGACAACAGCATATGTATTCTAGCAGTCCGAAGTTAATATTCTTTAATATTTAAAAGCTCACCTTTCTTGACACACCAAATATGGATTGAGTGTTTCATGTCACTTAAAAAAAAAATCATGGTACATTGTCATAAATCAAACACCAGTTTTACCACCTACTGTACATTGAAATTACCTGGTTACTTGTGTGCCTTCATGTGTACAATGTGCTCAATTTTGTTAGTTTCAGATAAATGTATATTGAAGCCACAACAGGAGGTTGCCATGCACTTACTAGAATGGCTTAAAAAATGGCAATATTTAGTGTAGGCATTGGAGAAACTGAATTTCTCATCATTCCTATCAATAATCTATGGTACCTCATTTTGATTTAGATTGACATTTCCATAATAAGACTAATATTTTGAGCTTCTTCTCTTCTGTTTTTGGTTATCTATGTATCATCTTGTAGAGATGTCTAGTCAAGTTTTTGCCATTTTATTAAAATAGCATTATTTGTCCTTTTGTAGCTAAATTTTAAGTTATTTATGTATCCTGTATACTCTCTTTCTGTGAGATATATGATTTGCCAATATTTTCTCCCATTAATTTTTTATTTTTGTATATTTACTTTTTCATAATGTCCTTTTCTGCACAAAATTATTGAATTTTGATGAAGTTCTACTTACCAATTTTTTTCTTTTTCTTCTAGTGCTCTACTATTATATCTAAGAATCCATTGCCAAACCTGGGGTCTGGATACTTGTCCTTGTGTTTCTTTTAAGAGTTTTATGGTTTCAGCTTTTATATTTAAGTTGTTGGATGATTTTGGGTAAGTATTTTATGTGGCATGAAATTAGGGTCAAAATTATTCTTTTATATGCGACTCACTAGTTGGCCGAGCACCATTTGTTGAAAACACTATTTTTTTCCTCAGTGAATAGTCTTGAAGCCCTTGTCAAAAATAACTGGCCGTAGATGTGTATGTTTACTTTTAGATACTCAGTTCCATTCCATTGTACCATATGTTTATCCTTATGCTAATACCAAAATCTTTTGATCACCATATCTTTGATGTAAATTTCAAAATCAGGAAATATGAGTCTTTCAAATTTATCATTTTTCAAGATTATTTGGGTATTTGAGACACTTCCAATTACCTATAAATCTGAGGATGGGTTTACTCTTTGTCAAAAGAAAAAGGCCATTGGAATTTTGATAGGAATTTATATTAATCGTTAGGTTGCTTTGCTAGTATCAACCTGCTGAGTCTTCCTATACATGAACACTAAATGTCTTCTCATTTACTTAGGTCTCCTTTAGGGAATGTTGTATACTTTTTTAGTGTTCAGGTTTTATACCCCTTGATTAAATGCATTCCTAGGCATATTACTCTTTTGGATGTACCTCTAAATTGAATAGCTTTCTTAATTTTCCTTTGGGGCATTTATTGCTACTTTAAAGAAGAGTAACTGATTTTTTATGTATAGATCTTGTGTCTTGAGCCTTGTGGAATTTAGTAACTCTAATAGTTTTCTTCTTCTTCTTTTTAAATGGGTTCTTTATGATATTATCTATATAGGTTCACAGCTTCTTGAAACAAATAATTTTACTTCTTCCTTTTTAATTTGGACACATTTTATTCCTTCCCTTTCTCCTCATTGCTCTGAAAATTTACTCAATAAAAATGTTAAACAGTGGTAGTGGAAGCAGGATCTTTATTTTGTATTCTATCTTAAGGGGAAATATTTTACCAGGGAGAATGTTAACTGTGAGTTTTTTGTTTAAAAATGTTCTTTATTATTTTGAAAAATTTACTTCCTAGGGTACTAAACACCATAATCATTATTTATGAACAAAATTTTACCTGTAATTTTCTTTCCTTTTGATGTCTTAATCTGGGTTTAGTAATTGTTATTGTTTGAATATGAGATGTGCCCCCAAAGCTCCTGTTAATGCAGGGATATTCAGAGGTGAAATGATTGGATTGTGATAGGTGAGACATAATTAGTCTGTCCTAGTTTGAATGAACTGGGAGATGACTGTAGCAGGTGGGGTGAGGTATGGAGGAGGTCACTGGGAGTGTACCCTGGAAAGTTTGTTCTTCTTGTGGTCCCTTCTCCACACCTCCTCTGCTCTTACTGACATGAGCTGAGCAGAGTTCCTCCATTGGGCCTTTCCCCCATGATGTGCTCCTTCACTTGGGGCCCAGAGCAATGGAGTTGACCTTGTATGGACTAGACCTCTGAAACTTTTGAGTCACAAATAAAACTTTTCATCCTTTAAGTTTTTCTTGTCAGATATTTCGGTCAGAGCAATGCAACAGTGGACTAAAACAATAGAAGTAATGTGACTTTGTCTTCCCTCCTCTTTTGTATTTGGAGTGGTTTGAAGATATTTGTGTTAACTTTGTAAATGCTTGGTGATATTTACCAGTGAAGCCATCTTGTCTTGGACTTTTCTTTGTTGGAAATTTTTTTGGTACCCTTGCTTTGTTTCGTTGCTGCTGTTGTTGTTTGTCTTTCTCTAAAAGTTGCTTCTTCTAGCTTCTGGCAATTTGTTTTTTCATTGCTTGTTTTGGTAAGGAGTTGGGGTGGATGAAGAATTTTAGAGTTTCTAGATCCAGTCATTTTATTATTGTCACCTAGTAGTTTCTTAAATGTGATTCATTCATTATGTTTAAACTAACCTCATGGCAACAAACTATAAGCTCTAGGAAATGAAATTTGTTGGTTATCCAGCATCAAAACTTTGATTTCCAATGCTACTCATTTGAAATAGGAAATTGGAATCCTTGAGGAAATCATTATTTCTGGGGATGCTTGAGGGGCTACCCACGATGAGCCTGGACTATCTTGCACTGTCGGTAAGTACACATAGGTATGTACACACATTCACACAATGACATGTGTATGTTAAAGTGATCTAGGAACCAATTCAATTGTTGTTATTGTTATGATTATTATTTTTGTGATGGAGATTGAACCCTGGGATTCTCATGTGCTTAGCAGATGTTCCAGTAGTGAACTAAAACTCCTACCACAGAAACCTATTTCAAAGAGGTCCTAATGGCCAAAATTGGAATAATTTGAAGAATAAGATCAATGAGGGAGTGTCATTTTCTAATCTAAATTATGAAACAAAAATTTATGAGTCCACACTCATATCAATAATTGAGTAAGTAAATAAATTCCAACAAAGACAAAATTCTTATGTAGAGGGATTTCAAATAATTTATTTAGATATTAACCCTAAGATTAAGGGTGTAAATAGTATTTCTTTTGTGATAGTATGTTTTGAAGGAAGAAGAAAGGGTAACTTTACAGTGAAGAAATCTATAAACATCCCAGTCAGGTCTGTATCCTTGAAATGACTTAATGAAAATGGTGCTTGACCTTTGAGGTTTGTCCATTTCCTGTCCTCCCACAAAGTTTCCTCCACCATAATTGATGTCTAACCCCCAGAAAAACATCACAACCACACCCGAATTACAGAACGATCTATAAAGTGTCCGGTAGAATTCTTCAAAACTATTGAGAAATTTTGAGAAACTGTCACAGTCTAAAAGAGCCTAATGACACACCACAAATTAAATACACTGTGGCATCCTGGAGGGGTCCTGGAACAGAAAGTCATAGTAAATAAAGACCATAGCAGTATGAATAAAGTTTGCCTTTTACTTAATAGTGGTATACAATACCATTATTCCTGGGTGACCCTGAGGGATGGATTATAGAATCCTCCTTGTATAACAAAGTCCATGGGTGCACATGTCCTTTATATAAAATGGTATATAGTTTATACATAGAATCTACACATATTCTTCTGTATATGTTAATCTCCTCTAGGTTACTTACAAAATCTAATATGATGTAAAGAAAATTAATATCTAAGACACCTAAATATCATATGAATTTAAAATGTTAACATCCACAAATAAATTTTATTAGCATGTATACACAACTAAGTTCATTAGTTTGTTTTGCACTTGGTTTTTTATCCATGCACGATAGTTAGCATTATATACTAATAATTAAGCTTTCTTCGCTGAGTTTTGCAAATGTATACATTGCCATATTTCGTTATGTAACTATAAAACTCATTGATTAATTTTACCATGGATAGTATCAGAACATTTTTTCATTGAAGCAACCATTGTATAACTATGGTAGCTGAAGAGTTTTATATATGCTTCAATTCTCCTCTTAAAGAATATCAAACCTACGTAGACATAAGAGGTAACATTTTTTAAAAAATAAATAATATTATACTCAATTAAATAGAACGTTTGCCAAGGTCACCAGGGAATGTTCCACCCTGTTCAGAGAAGACCCACCTTCCCAGGAATGAGCTCATTTAAATCCTGCTCCTGACTTCATCCTTTGTCACTGGCTAAGACTCCACAAAAGATTTCATAGTTTAACACCTGGGCCCTACAGTCAGAGATCTGAGACACACAGTCTCATGGCTGCAAACATCAAGAGCATTTTTAGGGAAAACTTGAATTATTTTTGTCTTTCATGCAAGTGTTTAATAGTCATGAGTACCATGTCTAACAGTACACTTATTAAAACCAAAATCAACACATTTTTCTGTCAAGGAATTATTTTACCTCCTAAGTACAAATATCAGCATAATGAAAATGGCGAAGAATGTCTTAACATTATTATGAAAAAAGATTTATCTTGAGAACCCCCAGAAAAATCTTGTAAATTGTCTCCTCGTTGTTCCTTACTCTAGAGATTTTGAGAACTGGTGTGTTAGATCAAGATAAGGAAATATGTGGCCATATTAAATTCCATTTCATTCCTTTTTATTGCTGAGCAGTATTGCATGGCATGGATATACCACAGCTTGTTCATTTATCCTCCAGTGATACTTAGATTTCTTTAGAGTTTTGAAAAAGTATGTGTATTGCTGCTATAAACATATGTGTAAACATAATTTTTTAAATTTTCTCTATGTTAAACTTGTAGGAATAGAATTGTTGTAGGTCTATTATACTTAATGTTTCAATTTCTGAGGAATTACCAAATTGCAACATATTTTTAATTTCTACAAGCAACATCTGAAAACTGTAGTGAAAAAGAATATATCAGTCATGGTCAGTGATTCAGAAATTATAGATGTAAAAGGCACCATTTTGGTGATAGTTGGGGGTGATGACCTTTTTTTATTCTGATTATGGTACGTTATATAAATATACCTGGACCAAAAAAAAAAAATTCAATGAACTGTGTGTAATAAAAGAGTCAACTTTATTGTATGTTGACATAAAAAAATTAAAGCAAAACGAACTGATTATGGGGGGAGGAATTGAAAAACAAAACCAAGACTTGTTTTAATAATGTTTTGTTTCTATTTGAATTGCTACTTCTTTGTTGTGGCATTATGTAGAAAAAATGCAATATATTTTATGATTATATAGAAACCAAGAATCAGTGTTTCAAAGTCCAACCTCAAATATATGTTTATTTGAACTGAAACAGAAACAAGTGGATACAGGCATACTGCCTTCTAAACAGATGGGCTTGATTCTCTGTCAGGCATTTAGATATGTGTTCATGTATATCAAACAGTCAAGCATCCCTGTTCTTAAAGTCAGAATTTATGTTACTTTAAAATTACCCATATATTTTATTTTATATGTTGCTGATGTAGTTATAAAATGTAAAGAAAATAATATTGTAAAGCCAGTGGATAGCTAGTATTTCCAGCAAAACCCGAAAATCTTTTCATTTTCTCCTTTCCTGGTATCCATCACTCCTTTATTTTCTGTATTAAAAATAGTCTGCAACAATACTGTATTTTGTTTTGTGACCTACAAATGTCCTTTCTCAGTATGTTTTGAATATAATTTTAAGGGAATAAAAAAGCCCAGCTCAGGCTGAGATGCTGTGCTATCAAATGTATATGAATCTCAGCCTTGAAATCAATTGACATAATGACTCAAACATAAAAATATTTCCTATAATAAAGAGAAATAATCAAAGTAGAACAACAGAATGGGTTTTCCTATAGTAAATGATACCTTTAATGAGTGCATAAAAGTGTCCTATAAATTATCTCATTTGAGCTTAATGGCCAACCATGGAAATAAGTGAAAAGGTATATGATTTTCCCAATTCTAAAAGATAATGTAGTAGAAAGGAAAATGCCTGCTGCCCAATGATACCAAGGCCTAGTTTATGGAAACTTGTTTCATACCTTGCTTTGTGAAAGGGACTTTGGAAATATGGTTTTATGGATTCACTGTGCACCATCCCCCCAGGCCACAGGATAGCTTCTGGGGTAGACAGAGCCTCATGCACAGACCCTCGTGCATGTACACAGGCCCTACCTGTACTGAAGTTGAGCAACACCCCAAAGCAGGCTGCCCTGGGTTTTCTCCCCAGTGTCACTTGGTGTGCTGGTCTAACATGTTGAAGTCCATCCTGCTGTAGGCTGGTGCTGCAACAGAGTCCTTATTTATCTGGGAATATTGCAGTCCAGATGTTCTACAGCTATTCTTGAGAACTATAAGTGAGAAAAAGAGAGTGAGGAATTGAGTCACTCTTAGGTCACCAGAACCATCATGCAAGTCAAATGGAGTTTTTTTTTTTTTTTTTTTTTTTTTTTTTTTTAAAGACAGAGGAATTGCCTGTAAAGTAGATTGGCCTAAACTTTTAAATTCAGTATCTTTCTAACATTCTCTCTTCCTAGAGAGGCCTTCTAAGCTGACCCTATCCTTGACTGGATCTTTCCACTAGAAAATGGATTTGAGTGGAGATGTGGGAAAGTCTCATTTTATGTTGTGTTAAGTGCTACATATCTTTTTGGAGCCTCTGTGCGTTGAGTAAATACAATCAAAAAGACTTCATATTTGCTCATCATTTGACTTCCCCTAAAATTATTTCTTACTGAAATGTTTTAAGATGATATTTTGTTACCAACTTAATGTCTACTGTCTTGGGCATAGCAAAAATGTTGAAGTTTTTTAACTGAGAGGGCAATGTTGAATTCTTTGAGGTCTTTCGATCTTGATGAACCTCATCTGACATTCATTATCTGTACCCAGTTATAACTCATTGATAGAAATAGCTTCTCAATATTCCTCCTGGTTTTACTGCCCCAGTCTTCATCTATCACTTCTGCTCTGTTATTCTTCAAGGGGGTTAAGTAGAAACGAGATATCTTACTTTTCTGTAAAAATCTATTCAACGTGTATGGAAGCATTCCATACTATGCACCTCAGACCAAAGTCTTATATAAATTGTACTCCCTTCCTACTTCTACTTTACATAATATATATATTTCCATATTATATAATGTTGGTTAGACTGTGGTTTTAAAACTAGATGAACTTGTCTTCTTCTGCATCTGTTCATCCTTCAAACCTCAACCCAAGATTCTTTACCCACCTATACTTGTCTGGATTCTCTAGAGGAACAGACTCAATAGGAAATAAAATTATGATTATTTAAAGGGGATTTATTCTATTGGTTTATACCATCAGAAGCTGGATAGTTCACAATGGTTGTCTGTAGGCTAAAGAGCCAGAGGAACAAGTAGCTGCACAATCCAAGATGCTAACACCTCAGAACAAATGGAAGCAATGATTCTACTCCAGTCCAAAATTTTCCTATTAAAATTTTAATAGGAAACTCCCTGGAGATTCAGAGTTTGCTTTGGAAGAGGGAAGGAGTGAAAGTCTGAGGTCTTAAGGTGATCCCAGCAACAATCAAGAACCCATTCAAGAAGAATCTAGCTTGTATCTTCAGCTGCTTTTTTGTTCTTCCAACTTTTTATTCTATCCAAGTCTCCATTCTTTTGGATGCCTATATGTAGGGAGGGTCTCCACTTCAATTCACAGTCTCACATGCCAATCATTCCTAAACACACTCCACTGACACACCCAGAAGGTTCTTTATCTTAAGCATTTCTTAATCCAATCAAGTTGACAGTTCAAATTAACTATTACCCTAACTTTGTCTGAGTCACATTTTTTAAACTTCTAGATTCATGGCATCAGTGGTTAGTAAATGCTCTTATTTTCACCAACAATCATAATTGATTGTGTGTATTTATTTCTCTCTATAAGACTATGAGTACTTTAAGCTCAGTGACTAGTGCATCATCCAATTTCAATGCCTTGTGCCTAGAATTTCATACTATAGGGATTCAAGTGACAAATTAATTAAATTGTTATTTTTTCCTAAAATAAACAAAACCATTTTTACCTCATGCTCAGAAATGGTATCGCAATTATAAATTGGTCAAGGTAACTGTAATTAATTAATAAAAAATGTTTGAAAGTTCACATGCTCAATCTAATTTTAGTGTTATATTATTTTCAAGGTACACATTTTTGGAAGCAAACTACCTTGCTCATTAATAGATTTCTTTTTCTGGAAGAAATTAGTTTGTTTGCCCAGCAACATCTACTTTTCACTTTGGTTTCAATTGGCAAAACTGCCCCAGGGAAGAATTGACATTTTCCATCAATTTCTGGAAAGTGCAGTAGTACCAAATGTCATCAGACTCGAGGTATACTGAGAATTATTTTGAACCACTCATGTACATGCCTGCAAATTTTAATGTCAATCCTAGTGGCATAACAAGTAGGGCAATCTAGTGTCTAGAGCACCAGATGAGCTCTAATGACTGAGTACTACATTCAGTTCAATCAATCAAGTACTTTTGGACACATTTTATGATGCTAATGTTGGACTAAACTCAGTGGGAATCAAAAAGAAGTTGGGGATATAGTCTTTACTGACAAAATTCATCAGTCTAGATAAGAGGCCAAAATAATCCACGTATAAAGAGTACTAAATAAGAAGTCAGAAATCTATTTTGTATAGCCAGGAAAAATGTGTAGTCCTACACTAAGTGACAAATTTTTAAGGACAGGTGATATTTTATAAATTGTTGGATGAGTAGTTCAGAGAGTAACAGCATATGTTCTGGAAAAGTTTGGAATTCAAGTCCTTTGGAAGTATCATGTGTTTTTTTTTTTTTTTGACTCAGATGAGAGGTTTGGGAATATAGGGTAAATATTACATGAAGAGGCTGGGGTGGAGGATAGGAAATGGAAACAACATAATCAAAAAGATTGAAATAGGATTCAGCATAGAGTAGGCAAAAGGGGACCCATTTTCTTTTCCTACTAGCTAGTGTCAGGTTGAAGTTGAATCAGAAAACAGGCCTGGGCTACCATTTCTTCAGGTGTTGTAGAGGGAGAGGTCACCAACAATCTGAAGGCCAGTTTTACCTACCATGTCTCCAGCTTAGCTATTTCACTCTCTCGTGCAACAGTGACCTAAACTTTCAATTCTTGTTTTCTTTTTTTTTTTAAATATGTAAAGTAGAAATAACCACAAACTCTCAGTTTTACCTGGAGAATAAAAGGAAAGCAAGCATGCAAATTTCCCTGGCATAGTTCCTGGGACATACTATACAATTAACTATTTCCTTCTTGTCATGCAAGGAAAAAAACAAAAACAAGAAACAAAACAAAATCAACAGTCAGTCAGAAGGGAAAGACACCTTTTAATTGATTAGTTACTTTTACAAAAGCAAAAGCAAATTACTTCAGGATCCCAGAAGACAAGAGCATCTGTATAATATTTTAAATACATATATGCATACATACTGAAATATATATATATATACGTTGTCTATATATGTATAGACATATATATACTCGATAAGTATATAAATACTTGATAAATATATTTATCAAGTATTTATACCTATAAACAATTCAATATGTGACATCAAGTGAATATACATTTTTAATTTTTTCCTTAAGTAGAATTAACCATGTTATTCCATTTTGTAAGAAGGTGACCTGACATATGTAAAGATCCAACTGTGAAAAGATAGGTCCAATTTGGATGGATTAATCTAAAATGTTATATAACTATCTTGCCTAAAATTGATATTTTAATATCTTAAACGCACAAATACAAAAATGAAGGCATTTAAAGAGAATTTGTTTTTAATTCTGCAGTGAGGTCGAGCGTATGCAGTGAGACATGAATACCTTTCCTTGAGACAACTATTTTCTTTTGAAATCTATGATTCCTACATGTCAGGGCAAGTGCTGCTTGGAAAGTGCCCTTCTTACCTGTAATTAGGGCAGTACACAGGAAGCATAGCACCTAATTTTCTTTGGCAGCAGCATGACAGCAGGTTGCCACTTAGTATTCTCTGGACAAATGAAAGGGTGATGAAGCACAGCTATTCTAAAAGGCAACCCAGACTGGAAACTGAATGGGACAAATCTACAACACGTCAAAGAATAACTCAAGGAACACAGTGAAACTGTGTCAAGCATAAAGGGCTAGTAGAAACTCATAAAAAGCAAAAGAAGCTTGTGGAAAACAGTCTTTAAAGGTTTTTATTCAAAAGGTTTTGTGGGATAAGTTTTAGATTGCTCAGAACTTGTTTCTCATTTAGGAAGACATTTGATTTGCTTTTACAAAAGAACCACAGGGTATGTTTTCTAAAGCTCTCTAATATATTGGAACAGTAAAATCTCACTCTAGGTTATGCAAGAAGATACAGGTTAATATACTTTTAAAAAAGCACTGTACAAATATTTTTTAAATATTACAAACTTATAGGTCATATTAGCTCTATCAATGCTCACAAATGTTTTTCATCTTAATTTCTATCTATGATTAATTAGTACCAACTTCCTGCTACTATGTTGACGATTTTGATGCTACATTTAAGATCAGAGAGAGAGATGTGATGTATTAACAATTTATGAATTGACATCAGATAAGAATGGTTTCAAACATATTATACATTTGGAGATCTCATTTTAATTGTAATGTATTAGAATTTCTCAACTCCAAAAAGAAAAATTTTTAAGAAACTGATAGGTTTCTTTTATTTAATAAAATTTTAATGAATATATATCACTATAAATCATACTATTAACAAAAAAAGTGTTAGAATAAAGCAATCACAACAAGAAAACAAACAATTTGCCAGTAGAGGTATTGCATTTCATAATTCCACCACACTGTGTCTTTGTATTAGAACTTGCCATACTAGATTTTCTACTCAAAAAGAATTGTGAGTTCTTTGGGCTCATTGTATCATTTTCCATATATGTTAATATATTTTCTGTGATATGATTTGTCCTCTCAAACTTTGTTGACAGAAACTTGAAATGATATAAGGATAGAAAGTGCCTTTCTTCTTCATTTTGGTCTCTTTGGGCCCCAAGCTCATTGGATGACACTTCCCTAAATTCGAGGGTGGATCTTTCCCACTCAGTCTACAGACACATATAAAAATCTCATCTTGAAATGCCCTCACAGACACATTCAAAAATAATGCTTTGCCAATTTTCTAGGCATTCCTTAATCCAGTCAATGTGAAACCTAAAATTAACCATACAATAGATTTAGAAACTGAGGTCCATAATATATTTAAACATCTTAGAAAACATATCAGAGGTAAATGAAGAGAGAACTAAACTATAACATTTTATTTTCTTATTTATTTATTTATTTATTTATTTATTTTTGCTACTCTACTATTTATTTTGCTACTCTACTATACTTGTGGAAGTATAATCCATCCATTTTTCCTTTGATGATTAGTATTTTATTCCAAACCAAGTTTGGCATCAGTGTAGGTATTACAAGAGCAACCAAAGTCCAAAGACTTGCCATTAAATATCCAGTTTGGGGAACTACTAGAGATTTGCATTAAAATATTCCAGGACATAATATATTATATGCATGCATATATTTGCTTTAATATACAACTGAAGAATAGTTAAGTAGAATGTGAGATAGCTGAATTAGGAATCCATGCTCTTGAGAGTGTTTTACTTCAATCAGAATAGGAATCCATGGAATAGCCATCAATGGAATCAGTGCCAACTGTTGTTTAAAATTTAGTTTGTTTCTTAGCAAAAAGGATGCAAAAGTTGGTTGTTTTTGTTTGTTTGTTTTTAATTGTGGAATGAATGTCCTGGCCTTGAACTGGTAGCAATTGCAATGGTAACTCAAACTGAACATAGAAAAGACATACAATCTCACAAACCAAGGTTACTAGAGCACTACTCAAGTACATAGTCATGTCTTTCCTGCATCCCACCTTTACAGGAAGGATCTGATACTTCTCCCAATTACAGCACTGGCTAATCCTTCTGTCTCCATAGTCTCTCATCTGCCAATAAGCTGTCCTGATGCAAAGTGTTAATTATAATGCCTTGGTCAACAAATGGAAATTCTCAGAGGTTTCAAACAGGAATATGCCTTTTTTTCCTGTTCTTAATGTTTGAATTCTTAGATAAATTTAACCTTAGTTTTACCTTTATAGTGTATTTTCACCTGGATATTTAGCCCCCAAAATATCTATCTTTATCAGCTAACAATATTTACAAAAAACACCTTTTACATATTGAATCACCATATTGGCCTAAGTAAGTTCATAGCAATCAGGTTTTCATTGAATGTTTTCTTTGCCAACAAACTATAATTATTACCATCAATATCATTCTTTTGCCCAAGAAGTATGCATCCTAAGAAAGTAGGATTTATTTTTTATTCACATTCTAATGTATAATGTAGGCTTATTCCCCAACTTTTGTCCCCAATTTTTCTTTTCTTTTAGGAATAATTTCTGTTGGGATTGAATGGAGGGGCTCTCTTTCACTGAGTTATACCCCCATATATTTTAATTTTATTGTGAGACTTGTTCTCACTAAATTCCAGAGGTTATTCTTGAACTTGTGATCCTCTTACCTCAGCTTCACAAGTCACTGGAATTATAGGCTTATGCTACCACACTCGACTGTACAAGGCCTCAAATAAACAATTTTATAAAGAATAAATGGGTGGAAATCTTGAGTCATTCAGATAGGAACATAAATATTCAAAAGTAAAAGTCATCCCTGTTGGTTAAAAGAAAAAATAAAAGTCATCAGACTTTGATGATCCATAATAGAATATAAAATAATATTTACAATGGGATATCAACAAGGCTATATAAACAATACTTCTTCAGTGGTCACATTATGGTTGTAAAATTAGTAATAATCCTCCTACTAATTTACTATTTCTTTTATTACCAGTGATGTCTCAGCCCTAATTTATTTCTCTTTTCTCCTGAACAAATTGACTGAGTTATTCACACAGTGTACTTGCTACTTGTCTGTACCTAGTACAGAGTTGTTCCTCACTTTTCCTTTTTTAGAATCATTTTTCAAAAGCCAAATCCTTAAAAAACTTTACCCCACTCTAATTAAGCCATTTCCAAGACACGCTCTACAAGGTGTTTTCCCTTATTGCAACAGGCTAGGCAAACATCATTTACTTTATTACGGACATGTCTCAAAGGTGCTTTGGTTGATGGGCTTAGAATGTTTACTATGATGAAAATATGTATTTTTTATTAAAAAATAAAAATATAATTTTTTGTAAGTTTAAATTGTATTTTTTGAACTGCAATTTTAATCTCTAATAATTGTAGATTTTTAAATTACACAGAGTATATGAGGAAATATATTAAATACTATTTATAAGTATAGTTCTCAATTTTCAATGTTTAACTTATTATTTGAAGGTCATAAACACTTTGGTGTCTCAGCATCTGTGACTCTTCAGACTTGATTTTGCATAGTATGTGTAATCACCACTAAAACCCCACTATAATAATTACATATTACATGAATTGTTTTTTGATAGTTTATGTTCATGTATTTATGTTCTTTATTATGTAATAAGCAAATTATGTGAAGGTTAAGGAAAAAGAACAAAATATGTTGTGCCCTAACCAGGACTGTATTTTCCAGTTGTCATTTTAAGGACCCTGGATAGTTTTCTCCCTTCCAACAAAAATTACTAAAGTTGCATTACCTAATATGCACAAAGGAGCAATAAATTTAAAAAATATGTTAGAAATTCATTTTCATGGAAGAATCAACAAATTTCACAGATATTTGGACTTCTTATAAATAAACTAGTATTTTCATACTGGAATGGAGAGAAGTGTCTGAGTTTAGGGAATTTTATAGCATACACTAGTTCAGGATTGGAGAGGACCTTTGGAAGCATGTATATTCTAATATCATATGAATTTAGCTGCTATATACGAACCAAAATATCATTACCATTTTTTAAGTGCACTTTTCATGCAAGATATTTGTCTCATGATAGAGGAACAGGAAGTTAAAATTTCAGTGGGGCTATCTGATAGAGAAAATATGACTATCTGACAACCTGGAGTTTGTTTGACAAAAATATTATTTATGGTGGCATAATCAATTCAGAAACTTGCTTTCATAATATACCATTTGATAATCAGATTATGAGGGATAAAAGTTAGAAGATCCACCTAATTATTAGTCTAAGAAATTTTATTCATACCCGTGAGAAATTTTCCTGAGATCAGACAAACTGACTTAAGTCAATTCACAGTGTTCCCTTTCAATATTCTAAATATCAGAAATTTTCTTGAGCACACCAGATCCTGATATTATGAAAAGTGAAAAGCTGGTATGTTAAAGAGAGGCATCTTCTCTCCTATATCGTCCTTCACTGGGTTGCTATGGCAAGAAGCACTGTGCAGAGAAGGTGGATGTTAATGGCCAAGTTCATGTGGCTGCCAGCAAGAGAAGAAATAAAAGGACAAATGTGGAAAAGAGAGTAGTGTAGAGAAAGAAGTAACTGGCTGAGAAGCTATTAGAGGAGCAATTCAGCAACAAAGTTAAGTCACCTTTTCTTCCATATAATATAGAGTATGGGTACCCTTGAAAGAGAGAAGACAGACCTGAGTTAGTGAAGTAGAGTTCATCTTTTACATCCAAAGCTGTGTGTGTGTGTGTGTGTGTGCGTGTGCGCGTGTGTGTGTGTTTGAGAGAGAGAGAAGAAAAGCAATATTTAAGAAATAATTTATATACTGAGTCAGTGTCTTTTAGAACAAAATATTTGAACCAGAAGGTGCTCTATATATCACCTTATCTCTCATACTACAGACAAGAATTTCAAAGGAGGGAAGGTATAAATGGTTCATCACAATACCATAGTGATTAAAAAGTAGAACCAGGAATATAGCAAAGAATTTAGTTGAGAATATAAGTTTAAACTTGTGTTTGATTCAATCCTATTTTGGCCACTTCCACTTATTTAAATTTAGTGTTCTTCAGTTTTCAAATGCATAAAAAGAAAATAATCATACTAATCTGTAAAGTATGTTTTGAGAATTAAATGTGATTTAAAAGCATTTCACATAATATATATTGTGTGTGTATATAATATATATAATATCTGTATTTATAATATATAATAAATATATATGCATATATAAACTATAAGTGCAATATATTTTTAACATATATATTTAAAAATATATATGTTATACACACACACACACACACACACACACACACACACACACATTTGTTTTTCTTTCACTGCTAGGCAATCAAAGACAAGGCCTAATACATGATAAGCAGGCACTCTACCTCTGAGCTCTGATCTACATCCCCAAACCTTACATTATGTTATTATTTTGGAATACTTTGACAAAGATATTTGAAGGACAAATTTAATAAAAATTTAGTTTAAGAATCTATTTTAATCAAACACTGAATATTATCAATTTAGTTTTAACAGCTTTGGGTAAGAGGAATCTGAATAAAAAAGGGTTCCAACATTTATGTTTACTTTGAATATTTTCATTTTACTTTAAAACATCCTTATGTCCATTTACACATGAAGAAATGAAATTTCATAGCTGATAATTTGTCTTAATTTTACAACAAATAACTAGAGGAATGAGCTGTCTTTTTGATCTCGAGTTTGATATACCAACACAGCCTCTGTGTTGGAATAAAAACAGCCCAAAATATGATGGTGACTAGGTAACTTGTTGTTAAATAAACAAAAAGACAGCATTGAAAAGGCCATGATGTTTACAGCTAATGATTTCACAATTTATCTTTGTGTGCCCTACAGCCAGCCCTACCTACTGTTCAAAACAATAATGACCAAAGCTGAAAAAGAAAATTCACTTCTTCTATACTACATAATTCTTATTATGCAGTGCTTAAGGACATTTAAGTTTCTCCTACACAAATAATTAAAACTGTCACAGAATTTAAAAAATCATAAAGGGCACTGCTTTTGAAGTATAAATACTGATTTTTATAGTGAACATAAAAGCAAATACCATTGAATCATTAATCTGAAAAGAATTTCAAAAGAACATTTAATCCATCTCTTGCCTCAAGATAGCACCGCACCAAAACTATTTCTGTGAGATGCTAAATGCATCCAGAGAAATATTTCTTAAACTTTCCAATAGTTCAGAATTGTAGTCAGCCTGAAAGAAGGCTACATATTATGTACTGTATATAAAATTTATTCTGCCAACTCATGGGTACAAGAATGATTTTTTCCTATAATTTAATATTTATTTTCAGCCTGACCCCCATTGCTTTTAATAAATTTTCTCAGAGTTGTGAATTGAATCATTGAAAAGGTATTTGGTGATTGAGCTAGGAACTGATCTTTGGACCACCAGTGTGAACAGGAATTTGCTGAGATGCTGATTTTGTTTTTCAGCATGACACCTTTCATCCCATGGTTTCTGTGTATTCTTTCACTTAGCTACTTTATTTCCAGACCCTTTCAGAATAGAGGCAGCACACTTATCTTTTTTTTGAGGTCTTGTCTCCTCACTGCCCCAGTGAAGAAAGCTACTCTCATTCCCTGCAGCTGTATAAAAAGCATTGGATTCTCATTCCTTCCCCACCTCAGATTTGCTTTCTTCTAACTTACCTGTATTCCTAGGCCTTTCTCATTATCTTCACCAAATTGATTGTGGTGAAGAGAGCCATTCTCTTTTGTATATTACTGTGCAACCTGCATGCTAGTAGATAGGGGGAAAAAGATATTTCCTGAAATAAAATAAAAATTCTTCATTTCACACTTAGGTACAGACATTATAAGAAAGTACTGTGTTTTGGAAATTACTTCTTTATCATTGATGTCAACCATAAGAATGAATCCACAAAAGTAAATATCAAACTAAGAAATTCTTTTCAATGTGTGACTATTTCTGTTCCTATTGCTAAAAAAGGAGGAGTAAGTGCTATCTAACCAACTGTTCAACAAGTATCTTGGGGTAGGAAAGTACATACTGATAGCAATAAATCTCACTCAAGGCTGGGACCTTGAATGGGGCATGACTTAGGGCTTTTGTTGAAATTCATCAATGCCTTGAATAACCTCTTCTCTGAGATAAGTATGTGCTCAATGACCAAAACTTAAAGATGAAAACAAATTATTCCAAAGAAAAAATTCATACATTTTTAATAAGAATAAACAATTGTCTCCAAATAATTCAAAAAATGATTTGCAGAGAGATGAAAAAATAGATATAAGTATTTATTTACAATTATATTTTAAAATTTAGAAATTTTTCTGAAGTATGTATTTGAAAGGAGCAGATCAAGAATAAGCTATAAAGAATTTGGGCAACATCATTGTATAAAATGACAATATTTTATACATATAATAAGTCCAGAAAAAAGGGCTTGGCTAGGTAAATTTATACAACTAACAAAATACACCAATTCAATAAAAATATGGTTTCTAAATATTTATTAGCCTAAAATGGGTTTACATTATCATGTTAAATATACGGTGTTTAAATTTGTAAGTAACAACTTTAATGACAACTTTACCAAAAGTAATATGTATCTGAGAATGTATTTCTATGTGTAGGAAAAAATAAGAAGTCTACATACGTGACAAATTATTAACAGTTTCCTCTAGGTGAAGGTAATAAGTTATTTAATTTTCTTTGATTACTTTATATTTTTATTTCTCTATATAATCATAAAATATTAGTTTTATCTTTATAATGAAACACCACAAATATCAACTGAGGGTTATTTTGAAGACACAAGGCCCCCCCACTCAAAAATAGAATATTCTTTATCTAGATTGGGTATTTATTCTTAAAATTAGATAATTGAATTTTTATTATTTGAACATTTAAAGTCTTACATTAAATATCAGGGAAGAATTCCTGCTAATAAAGTGGAATATAAAATGATGAATAGGAGAACTAAGGTATCAGGAGGCAGATAAAAGGCAAAAAAAAAAAAAAAAAAAGAAAACAAGGATATAAGGAAAGAAAATATTCATTTTCTACCCATTTTGCTTAGATGACAAAATCATCACTAAAATTTGTCTATGATCTATTTGTCAGAAAGTGTTGTAAAATAGGCATGATATCCATACAGATAACTTTTCAACTCAATTTAAGAATGAATAATTTATATTTCTAAGTAAAGTTTAAAGTACTTTTCAATTGGAACTTTCAATTTAAAGTTATGATTCTCAAAGATTTAAAAGGTGAATAAGACCACACTGGGCAAATATCAAAACAATCAACTTTTCTTATTCTTGTGAAGATGTAGTGAGATTGAGAGGACGTTTTCTTATTGCAATAGAGGTTACATATACTCATCAAAGAAGGACTGTAAGATTGATTTTCAAATATCAATCCTCATACCTCTCAAACACATACATAAATTCCATTAAAATAAAATTACATTGCTCAGAATTACATTAACTGTAAGATAGTTTAAAGTTTTCCTATTGCTGAGGAACTATGTTCAAAAATACATTGAAATTTTTTTTCATTTATGTATTTTTGTTCCCAGTGACTCCCATTTAGTTACTAGATTTTTACCTCTAATTTCCAATAAGTTTGTTGAGTCTGTCTTTCCCTGCATCATTATAAATATTTTTCTAGACTGTGGGCAGATGTGGTTACTTTTTAACAGAAAATTCCACAGGATTTAAAGTTAAGTCCAAGATATATATATATATATATATATATATATATATATATATATATATATATAGATAGATAGATAGATATAGATAGATATATATATAGATAGATATAGATAGATATAGATATAGATATAGATATAGCAATGGAGTGCATAAGTTCCCTGAAATATCTCATTTGCAGAAGAGAAACATAATTATGTGACTGAAGTGTATGAGCTAAAATGGGCCTGCAGTAAGTATTTTACAACAGAGTCAGAAAATAGTTTTCCTTATATGGAAACAATAGGAATCTAATTTAATATACATACCTATAGAGTTCTAATAATTCATCTAGATTTTATTTAGAAAACTTTTTCCCTTAAACAAGCATTTTATATTTCTAGCAATGAGCATTTAATAAAATTTATTAAATGGAAGTCTAGAATTGCTTTTCTACTGTTTTGAACATATATACATATGTTTATTTATATATATATATATATATATATATATATATATATATATATTTTATATATGAAGGAATAAAGAAAGCAATGAAGGAAAGAAAGAAAAGTTGGCATGCTGGAAAAAATCATCCAAGTATCATGCTATTTAATAAAATATTAATTTGAATGACTGAAATATCCACGTGGATTAAGATAGAGATTAATCAATTGATAAAATATTGGAAAAATGAATAAAAATCCTGAGGGAAAATATGTTAACAAATTCCATTGGTTTAAAAACTTGAGATCTGTCATATAGAAAGGTGACTATAGTCAATAATAAAGTATTGCATGTTTCAAAATCATTCAAAGAATTAATTTCAAATATCACCATGAAGCAGGATAAGTGAGCTAATTCACATGCCAATCAAGATGAGTTAATTATTACAAATTGCATACATCACTATCAAATCATATTGCACCCTATAAACACGTACAATTATGATTTGCCAATTAAAATAATATTTGCCAAAAAATTACAAGTGGAAATATATTTAACTGATCATTAGAATGCAAACAAATATTCAGAGATAACTTCAGAAATATAGTGATCAGAAAACCGGGAGGGCAAGAGAGTGAGCAGCACAGAGAAAGTGGTAGATGGACAGACACCATGGAGGGAGAGAGAGAGTCAGGGGTGGGCATCAGGCTCTGGAGAGCAGCAGGGATTCCTCAGATCCCTCTTGTCTACTCCCTGTTGTCTATAGCACCTCTTGTCTCTACAGAAGAGCAGAAACAGCCTGGCCTGACTATGGCCTCATTTTTTTGTAGGGGGATCAAGGTGTAGAGTTCAAGGTTGACTCTTCACAAGTGAGGCAGAAGACTTGATGGGAAGTATTTCTCAAAGTTGTTAGAAATTGACATTTTTTTTCTTTTTATAGTAATCAAGCCTGAACATCTAGGACTTACTTTCCATCCACTGAGACACAAATTTCCTAGTACCTGGCCTCATTCTTTGCACCAATAGCACAATGGACTGGATGTCCCACTTAAGAGAATTGAATTTGGGGTGGTTATAAAGTGGCCTTTCAAAGGACAAATGTATTAGTGATGCCCAGCAGAATGCTAAAAAGCTAGCACTAGCTGGTGGGTATAATGGAGGAAGTGAAACCTGAGATTGTTAATTAATCAATGTGTCAAGGCTAAATGTGGATAGAGTTCTTGATTACCAGGATAAAAGATGAAAACAACTTCAGAATGTCCACTTGAAAAGTACAGTTGCAGAACTAAGAACTATTGAGAGCATGCATCTTACCTGAGCCAGATTTCTAGATATTATATTGCACGAGCCAAACTGGTTTCTAAAATTGATATCCCCATGTGAAAGACTATCATCACACTGTGATAGTGATTGATGAAAAAAATACATCAGCCTTAATATCATCATACTGGAGCAAAGAAAACAATATGTCACTCTAACATGAACTGATCTTGAAAAATATCAAGTTCAAAAGGCCTCAGAACAGCAATGCAGAGACATGATACAGAAACCAGTCCCAGGACTAGGGGCTCTGTGGGACTGGCTCAAGATTGACATTGTCATGACTGTGACCTGACTGACCTCCTTAGCTAGACATAATAACCTCACCTCTGTGTCTTTAGGTCAAATCTGAAGAAATTCTTATCTAGTTATAATATATATATATATAATGATTGGATCTATAATATGGAAGTATTTTTATATTTTTCACTGATGTGAATATTGGTGAATAATACATTTTAGCATAATATTTTCTTGCCCCTACACTATTTTTTGTTTGTTGTTTTTATGTTAGATATGGTAAATTTCCTGTAAGTCATGTTATAACTGATACCACTAATATCAACAAGAATGATTTTATAATATTGTTTGTATTTTTATCATTGATCATGACATTTTTCAAGGAGAGGATAAAGGATCTGGATGAAGAGTCTATTTCACCAGGCAGTGAAAAGTAGAGTAGATATAGGAGGTTGACACAATTTGCAAATATTATTAAAATATTATAGTTATTTCAAAATTATCAATGACATATTCATGATATCTTCTATAAAGTCCTTTCTGATATTTTTTTCTAACTTAAGAAATCGTGGTTGAATTTTAACTTACATAAAGATGGAAGTGTTATATGAGAATAGTCCCTATCTGATAAAACTTTAGGCATATTTTACTTTGTAGTAACTTAAAAGAAAATTCTCTGTAATACTCTAGCCATCTCTAATGTACGGGAGAAGCAGTTGGACAGCAAATTAGCTGTTCTGTGTCAATAAGTTCTGAGCAGCCATGTAAACAAAGAAATCTGCTAATCAAAAGCAATTTCTCATGAAACAAAGACAGCAGCTAATTGAGAGCATCTGAGGCTAAAATAAGATTAACTTCAAAATGAAAACCCTTGCAGATTCTTGTAGAAAAGCTCTAGGGATAATAGGGAAACTTATTAGCATTTTAAAAGTAGAGACATTGGTAGAAATGCTGTTTTTCACACTGGCAAAATATTTTTACAAACCCCATAATTAACTTTTTCTCTAGTAAAACTAAAAAAATAATACATAAGAAATAATTGACAAAAAATGAGTACCTCATGGTCAGAACATGAATGGCATATTGTAGACAAGTCAGTGGCCTGCTTGATGTACCCTTCACAGCTGCTGTTTTTGCCTCAAGGGCAAAGGTGGGACATTCTTGCTGGCTCTGACCATTTTTGCTTCAGTGGCGGATACTACAGAGACAATAACAGCAACAGATTGTTAGAACTGAAAGAGTCACAAGGTAGAAGGCAGGCCTGAGCGAGTGGGAGACTGAGAACAAATGAGGCATAGGTAGGTGGTAGAAAACCCATCAGCATATATTGTGCTGAGTAAAGATTACACATTACGGTGTTTCTCAGTGCCAGACCTTACTGGTTAAAAGTAGAAAATTGGTTCTAAGAAGTCATTTCATCAAAAGAAGAAGCAGAAGTTAGTGCCACTCTCACCACATTACACAGATAGGATGAAATAGGAATTCAAAGTAACAGACTTAGACTCTCACTGAAATAGGACAAAACTCAAACACATTGGTATCACTGAGTTATTGGTTTCATTTTGTGTCAAAAATGAAATGCTACATCCAACCTGTTCTTAGGAATATAAATACATGTGTGGTGGGTGTGTATATATCCTCTCCCTCTCTCTTCTCTTCTCTTCTCTCTCTCTCTCTCTCTCTCTCTCTCTCTCTGTGTATATATCTATATCTATATATAGATATAGATATATACACACATATATATGTGTGTGTATATATATATGTATATACTAATACACATATGTATCAGTATTATATGATGCCATTATTTGTTAACTAATTATTAATAACATCATTACTTATACATTATTAACAACCATATAGACTCAACACTGAGATAGTGCACATTCATATATATGAACACATGATATATAAACAGAGGGATAAATTAATAGGGGAGAGGAGAGGAGAGGGAGTAAGAGAAGAACAGAGTGAGAGAAGTAGAGAGGTATAAAAGGGGAGAATGGGAAGGATGGAAGAAGAGGATGGTAGAAAGGAGAAGAACAAGCTCATTTTTTTCTACACAGAACCAAAATTGAACAGAGAGGTATAAGTTACTTAAATCTATTTCTAGAAAAGGTGTTCAAAAACTCATTTTTAATATTCAGGTAAATTCTAGTTTATGATAAACATTTTGTATGTATACCCCTAAACACAGTTTTATCTCCATAAAATTTTCCTCTGTCATTTGTTTCCTCTTACTAGATGATCCGGGTCCTAGAAGACCTCACATTTCAGCCCAGTTTTTGAGGGGAGAGACTTCAGGTGTTAGGCTCTCTGTCATCAGTTCTTGGGTGTTTGTGTTTTTTCTTATGCTCTCTTTTCATAATGCAAACAATGATTGGGTGCTTGAAGTGAAGTGGAGGTTTCCACTGATGAACAAGCCCTGCATCAGGTCTCTCTGGCACCACAGACTGTTCCCCCAGAGGCTTATATGCTTCTACAATCTGCCACTAACCTGATCTGTCACTAGTGTAGCCTCCAGGTTGAGCTATCCTTGGAGAGCTAGATCCAAGACCACATCTACACCACAGTAACAATAGATATAGTAAATATGGAGTTCTGAGGTCTATTGAAGGCTCAAAAGGAATAAAAAAAACTTACCTAACTGTGAGTACAAGTATAATTTGAGGAATCCTATATTTGCAATGCTGATAAGTATTATTACAGCACTCTGTTTTTCCCCTTATATCACTATTTTCCATTATATAAATTCTGTAGTCTTTTCTTAATGTCTCTCCCCCTTGTTTTCTAAGGAGAATTAAACTGTGCCTTGCAAAATCGAATTTTATTTTTGTTTATGTGAATGAATTATGAATGGATGAACAAATAAACATTGCAAGACTCATGAACATATTCTGTTACATGCGAGCTTGTTCCTATCTAAAATTATTCAAGGACACATATTCTTGTAGAGTAGATGAATTCACTGTCAGCTTTCACAAACAGTACTTTAATATGCTAATTGATTAACTAAGTTGTCAACAATAATCATCATAAATTTTATCCAAATCTAAAAAAACTATAAGGTCAGTTTTTGAATCCACATCACCATCCAATTTTCTACTTGAAAGTCACCATTTGGGGATTTCATTCACATAATATCTATTTTTCTTATAAATACAAACCCAACTGCTCTCTAAAACTCAGAATACCATCTTGGTGCCATGACTTGAGATGATGTCACTGTTTAAATATAAATATCTTTTAATGGTTGATATTTTAAACCCTACAACTTGGCTTACTTATTTCCATTTTAAAATATCTAGTTTAATCCATTATTCATTAAGGAAGATTTGAAAAGGAGTGTTATTTCATATATCAATGTTATTGTCAGCTAATGGATACTACATAATGCTTTCTGAATTTTGAATACTTATACTGGAGCATGGTTTCGGGGGCGGAGAAAAGACATCATAAAGCCATGAGCAAGGCAAAGTGAAGCAGCCTCCTTCAGGGTGATTTTGCAGAGAAGTTAAGTACACAGAATGGGAAGAACTGACAGCATAACCTTTGGATGTGATTTTACACTCTGGCCCTCCTGTGTGCTTTCTTTCAAGTTCCAATCAGAAAACACTTAAAAGTAGAAGGTTCATGTGCTCAATTCAAACATTTCACTAAAAATAATACCACATATCACAATTTAATAGGAGACTTATTAAGAGTTAACAAAAAAACCAATTCTCTGCTGCCGCAGTCTCTGGCTGGGCACAAATCACGAGTCTCCACATGGCTTGTAGATTCAAACAGCAATTCTTTATTCCCGAACTCACACCGGCCGTCTACAAACACGTTCTGGGGAAATCCATGTTCTCTGCCCAAATCCACACTCTGCCCAAATCCACTACTCCTGGGCTTCTGTCTCCCAAAATATACTGTCTGACCCTAAGAACTCAAGAGGAACTCAGCAGCAGGATACGCCCTATTCTAAAGGGGGAACACCCTAATCTCCTATTATGCTAAACTGCCCTATTCTAAAGGGGGAACACCCTAATCTCCTAATATGCTAAACGGCCCTGGTCCTTGAGCAAGGTCACCTTTCAGAAGTCCTTCCACTAGACAGCATGGGAGTAAGCTGGCAAGGAGATTGTCATACCTACTTGGCTGATGGCTCCCAGCATCTCCCCCGTTCTGATTAATTAAACAACAAGTAATGTGGCTTAAGGACCGTGCCTGGTAGGTTGTCCAGTTCAACATATGGCTCTTACCCGTCATTGGAAAACTGACCTTTAGGCGTCAGCCTCCTGTCTTAGGTTGATACCACTGCAACTGGATCATACCCGTCACTGACTACCGGTCCAGCATACAGCCATACTTGTGGATAGGTCTATGCACCAGTGGGGGGGGTGAGGTTCTTTGCCTCACCTCTGTTGGCCCCCAAATTTGGCCTTGGTGCCAGTGGGGGAGTGAGGTTAATGTGGCTTAGGTATGACAATCTCCTTGCCAGCTTACTCCCATGCTGTCTAGTGGAAGAACTTCTGAAAGGTGACCTTGCTCAAGGACCAGGGCGGTTTAGCATAATAGGAGATTAGGGTGTTCCCCCTTTAGAATAGGGCAGTTTAGCATAATAGGAGATTAGGGTGTTCCCCCTTTAGAATAGGGTGTATCCTGCTGCTGAGTTCCTCTTGAGTTCTTAGGGTCAGACAGTATATTTTGGGAGACAGAAGCCCATGTGGAGTGGATTTGGGCACAGTAGTGGATTTGGGCAGAAGTGGATTTGGGCAGAGAACGTGGATTCCCCCAGAACGTGTTTGTAGACGGCTGGTGTGAGTTCGGGAATAAAGAATTGCTGTTTGAATCTACAAGCTGTGTGGAGACTCATGATTTGTGCCCAGCCAGAGACTGCGGCACTCTGCAGTAAAAAAGAACAATACTGACTTTTTTTGGGAAAAGAATTGCCTACACAGCCCACAAGAAATGCTCTGTGAGCCAGAAGGGCAAGTCAATATGCTCAGATGACTTTTTAAAATAGAGAAAATGAATTCTAAGTCCTTTAAACCATCTAGAATCCAGTGAGGAAAAGAATGGTAGCAACTAATATTAATCCATTCTGTTACCAGAAATTGATTAACAATCATATTCCTGGAAGAGAGGCTCTTTCAGTATCTTATATGATTTTACTAATACAACCTTACTTTCTGCAGTGAGAAATTATTTCCCTCAATGACTACTTCTTAGTATCATACTTCATTATATGTTAAAGTTTCTTAGGGTACAAAGAAAATGCCCTCACCTCAATCCATTACTGTAATCAATAAGAAATTCATCACTTTTAAATGATGACTACAATTATTTCAATATTTCATGCTGTGGGCATTACTGTGGTTTCTACAAATCATGACATTCATATTTTTCAACTTCAGTGGGTATGTATGGAATAAGTTATTTTGTCCTAAATACAATTTCCAAAAAAACTTTTGTTGGTTAAGAGAAGCTATTTGTGTAAAACATAAGAGTATTTTCAGAAAGGAATTTTCTTTTGACTTACCAAGAGTGCACAGGATACACACAGGGGGCTAAGGAGAATGAGTGGCAGAACACAAAACAAACAAAAAACTTGAAGAAAACTCAACTTGGCTTTAAAAAGATGCTTATCTGAACTACATGAGGCTAAGATGTTTAACAATGATTTTTATTTTACAGCTTATTATTTGCACTCCTATGTGAAAAATATAAGCAGAATGTATTGTTTCCCTAGAAGAATTAATGTGGCAATGACTTATCTATATTGTCCCTATTTACCAAAGCAGCACAAATGTAGCTGCTCCAGGAGACAGAATGCCCTCAAAGGCAAAAGTTAAATCAAGAAACATTGACCCATTTGAACTCTTCAACTAGACTAGAAATTTCCAAAATTTATAATTTTCTGCATTCTCCCACCTTGGGTGGAGCACAGTGAGGACACTGCTCATGGTAGATAAGAAAAGAATGGTTTCTTTTTAGAAGAGATGCTACAGTTAGTTTTTTTTTACCCACAGAAATCCTGTATTGACCATTTGACTCGCCTCAAAAATCAAACTCCCTCATTTAATCTCATTTATTTTTTTTAAACAGAAGAAATAATTTGACTCAGAGATTAAAAAAGAAAATAAAAGAATAGTTAGGAGAGGAATATTTCCTAGTTGAATTGAATGATTTGCTTTCTCTGTTCTTATTTCTCCCTAGCCTATGACAAAAATTTAAAAGAAGATTTGATGGTGTCATTAAGCATGTATAGGGATTCCAGTGTGTCACTGGTCTTTCATGATTGCATGTGGAACTGAAATCAAAGTCCCCAAGGCTCCTGCTCTTAAAAATATACTTGAGAACCCTTCTGCTTGGGAAGCACACAGCAGGGAGCCATTCTCTTTCCTGCATCTTTATTTTCCTTCTACTGCCAGCAATATGTTCCCATTTCTCTTCTGAAAGTCTCTAGGTAACCAAAGTACAGATTAGCTTTTCCTGGAATGGCACTCTTGCTTCTCTCAATCTTTAATTTCCTGGATATAGACTTTACCGTATAGGTATATTTTTAAAGTGTTCCAATCTTCATCCTTCCCCCTGCCTTTCCAGTTCCCTTTTCATCTAGACATATGCTGGCCTGTATTCTTGCCTTGACCAAGGAGTCATCTTCCTTGGCTATTCTCGTGCATCTCTAACCCAAAATGTCTCCTGGTATCATGAGTTTGTTGTGTTCGCCTTGTGTTATAACGACACAGTTTTTACTTAAAACTGCAGCTCATTTTCTATACCTATACACTCTGGCATGTACACTTCAGTGATCCTCACATTGTTTCTTTTTCCTGGCTTGGTGAAGTACAGCAGCTTAAGTTTGGGGAAAAGGAAACATAATAACCTTCTGCATGGTACTCTGGTCAATCTAACCTCCCCAGGAAAGAGGTGGGTGGGAGGGAGGATAGGATTGGTGGTTCTGAGAATTGTGATCTCTGTCACCTAAACATAAAACTTCAGTCGTTCAGCCATGTGACTGAGGACTGGAAACGGCTCCTCCATCAAGAGCTGAAGTGGGTCAGCCATAAGTAGTATATGAAAGAAAAAAAATGAGGACACTGTGAAGCACAACTTCCAATAATGTGGCCCTGCTAGGAAACCAGAGCATTAACAACAGAGTCCTGGCTACTGCAATCAAAGATGAAGTGGGTGTTTTTGATGTATGGCCACAGCCTGGATTTCAGGGAGAAAGGGAAGCTTTCAAAGACTGTCAGGTTCTTCCTGCACTAGCTGCAGTTTCAAATCTAAGAAAAATCTTTAGAGACAATACAGTAATTGTGTCAGCTATTTCTGTGCAGAAAGGCCAGTATATGGGTTCACAACTAAAATATTAAAACCGAAAATCAGTGTTCTCTCTTTAGTTGTATTCACTTGATGAATATTTCATGTTAAGGAGAATACATTTATTTCTATAAAATTATTTATAATATGAGCTATAATTGTATTCTCAATGTGGACTGCATAACATATATATCATAAAGATAAGATACAGATACATGTATTTATTATGATAAATTTTTTTAAAATGAGCCAAGTGTGGTGGTGCATGCCTGTAATCCCAAAGGCTTGGAAGGCTGAGGCAGGAGGGTTGCAATTTTAAAGACAGCTTCAGCAATTTAAAGAGGCCATAAGCAATTAGCAAGACTCTGTCTCAAAATTAAAAAAAAAAGAATGAAAGAAAAGAAAAGAAAGAAGAGAAAAGAAAAAGATCTGGGGTTGTGGCTCAGTAGTTAAGTGCCCCTGGGTGGGTGGGGGTGGGAATTAATGTTTAACAGAAATGAAAGAACTCTTTTCAGCACTTTGTATTATATGTAGGTGATCATGACCAGCAGACAAAAAAACTTGAAATGAAAAGCATTTCTTCACTGATTTAACTTTATATAATTTTGTTGATTTGCTCATTACAGTTTTCTTCCTCAAAAAAAAATCATTTTTGAAAAATAAATACACACTATGTCCCAAAACCAAGGTTCAAAGCATAAAACATAATACACTTAAATAAAAAGATCACCATCTGTAAAATTCTATGTGGGAACAGTCTCTCACTTAAGACTTCCCTGAATGACATACCTATTTGTGAAGAGACACAAAGACCAGCAACCTACCTCAAACCCTACTGCAAGACATCAAAGCACTTTCTTTAGGGCCATTAAGCATAATTGCTTTGCCTGAATGTTATTTTGCTTTCTTTGAATTTTGAGCACTACTGGCTTACTGGAATCTCACATAATTTAAGGGGCATACGTTTTATGATGGCAGAGGAACCAGATGAAATTCTCATTCACTTTCATAGTTCTTAGAAATCTCAATATGTCAGTGTGACAAGTAGTTAATATACTTGCCTTTCAAACTTAGGGTAATTAAAAATAACCATTCTTCATAATACTCCTTAGTAAAAATTATAGATGATGTAATATAATCAGACTTAAACTGATTTTATTCTCCACTGAGGACAGAAAATTAAAAAGCAGGTTTATTGGTACACAAACTATTGATTTTATAACTGATACTTAAAAAGGAATTTTAAGACTCATTTAAAAATAAGTATCATCTAAATCTTTTCTGATACATGTTTTAATTAAAGTTTAATATATATACAGAAAAGCTCAATAAATTGTCATTAAGTCAGCCCACCCATGTAACCAACAACATCTACATAAAGAATATTTCAATATTTATATCCAGAGAGTTTCTCCCAATAATCACCCACTGGTTTTTCCAAGATTACCACTATCCTGATGTACAGTTTCTATATAACTATGGACTTTTTTTTACATTAAAGTGAATGGAATTGTAGAGTCAGAATTGATTACATAAGTTGGGGGAGGGCATGCAAAATGAGTATGATAAAGCCATCCTTCAAAAGTTATTGAGAATTTCAAAATGGTGACAGTAGAACATTAAATCAACTGGACTCCCTGTGCAACTGTATAGATTGCAGACACATACTATCTACCTACATATATATGTTATGAAATTAATTATTGTTGCTTTAAATTCTATGCGTCTATTCTTTTGTGAACAATATAGCATTGTTTACCATTACTTGAAACCATCAATTTTTTTTGTCTGTCAATCTTTTTGTGACGGAAATTTGATTTTTTTCAATAGGAATGATTATGAATAATGCTTACATCAATATCCTTGGGTGTGGTTTGGGTAAATATACCCTTTGGATTTGTAAATATTAAGTTCAAAACCTCTTCCTCACACTCAAGTACTAATCTTTGATAAAGTAAGCCAAACTAATCTACCATGATGTGTGGGAAGCCACCCTGCCCATGAGCTAAGCATCTTCTCTCAACCTTGAGTAAAGGGAGTGTTGGTCTGGCATTGGAAGCCACGCCCTGTGCAGGCCCTTTGCTGGGCGAAGAAGTTTGCTTCAGATCTGGACTTGAGCATTACCAAATGGGATTGGGCAACCCGCCTTTAAACCTTATCCCCTGCCTTATTTGGTGTAGAATATTCTATGGGAAATCCTGTGTTGTTTTCTCCCTATAAATAAAGCGATTCTGGGGGTACTCTCTCTCTTGCCTTCCAGCATGGAAGAGGAACCTTGAGGTTGCAAGAGCAGTTCCACTCAATATGAAAATTATTTATGTGTCCTGTGCCATTTTCTTAGCTTAATGTTACTGCCAGCTCTTTTGAACCCAGTTTATCTTGTCAGTGCAGGTCGCTGGTGAGAATGATGGAAATCATAATGGTGTTTCCCTCTGGCCTAGAGATGGGTAAATTCACGTGGTATAGGGGGATTATATTGGCTTGGTCAAGAAAGAATTTATTGGGGCATTGGAAATATTCCACTGATAATATGATTTTTACAGATATAAAGCACATGAAACTGCATTTAAAAAAAACTACAAATTTTATTGTATCTCTGCTATACCTTCCATACCCTCTGGCAATAGGTAGCATGTAATCATCAGTCAATGGATAAAAATATGAATCAATTGGTTTTGCTATACTTACCCAGAGCTGTGGTTATTTACATTGAGGGATAGAAGTATTGATTATATGGAGGGCAGAAAGGCAATATAGTAGAACCAATGCCTCTTTAATTCTCAAGAACACTTTTAGTCATAGATGAGTACTCAGTGGTTTGAAGTAAGAATTGTTGTCAGCCAATGAACTAAAAATTAGTTTCCTAACTTGTGTGCAATAATGAAAAAAAAATTGAAATGATAAATAAAAAAAAACTGACAAAATTTTTATCTTTCAAATTCTCTTCCAAAGTGAAATCTGTAAAAGAAGATGGGTAATTTTTAGGCTATTCTTCAGCATTAATTTCTGTTTTAAATGTCTCTACTTGATTTGTAAAATTATTAAAATTCAGTAATATTATAGGTTAATTTGATTCAGGTAACTAGTTAATTTGATTCAGGTAACTAGTTATAAAGCCATCCTAAAGCATTACAGTATTGTCAATGCTTTGAAAACATCTAATAACAAAAGTAGATATTTTTGAAGCACAGTCTATAAGTGAAATGTAAATGTCTATGGTATACCTTGCATATGGTAAGTCATTTAAGGAAAAGAGATGTCCTGATCACTGTAGCAATAATGTCAAGAAGAAACTTCATATTATTATATTCACAGCTAGATAAACCATATTTTCCCCTTCTGTTCCATGGTTAATATATCTGGTAATGAATTTATCTCCATACTCATTTTTCAATTTTAATACAAATGGTTGTTGCAATTATTTTCTGAGATGAAGTATGTAGAGATTAGATCACAAAGATGAGCCAAAACTTGGAAGTAGAACTATAATAAACCACTCTTTCTCTACCCTAGACTACATCACCCTTTTTGCCATGCTTCATCAATCATCATGCAGAATTGATTATTAAACCCCAATTCATGATACGTGTAGCTTTTTAACCCAAGATATCTAATTAGAAATGACTTGTGACATATGCCTTCAAAACTGCCTTCACAAATTCCCACTAACTGGTTTGATTTTAAAGATTAATGAAAAGTTTAGGAATTTGTATTTGCAATATTCACCTTTTAATATTGAAAAAGTACTAAAAGCAAAGGCAGGCAAAAATGCCTAAACTTTATGAAAGAAATATGAACAAAGAATATAGACTATCTTCATTTTGCATGAAGATAGTCTTTCCTAATGCTCTTTTGCCGCAAATTCTTCCTTAACTCCTGGTGCCAATGATTTGTACTCCATTCCTAAACCTGTTCATTTAAAAAAATACCATGTAAATGGAATTATATAGTATGTAATCTGTTGGGATTAGAATTTTACAGGTGGCTTAATTCTCTGAAATTTATACAGGTGTTTTGAAGGGCAATAATATGTTCATGGCATTAATGCACAATTTGTTTATTTATCCATTGAAAGACATCTGGGTGATCTTCAGTTTGGGTTATTATAAAAATCACTGCAAACATTTGAATACAGGTTTTTCTGTGAGCTATGTATCTTCATTTCTCTTGGGAATATGCCAAAGATTGCAATGAGATTGCTTGGTAACAATATATTTGTATTTTTTAAAAAATCCAATTTTTCAGAATATATGTGTCCTTCTCAACAGTAATGTATGAGTGATTAGGCTGCTCTGTATTCTTGCTAGCATTTGGTGTTATTAGTATTTTATTTTAGCCATTCTTATAGGTATATCATTATGCACCTGTGTGATTTTATTGCATTTTCTAAATAGATGATAGCATTTGAATTTTTTTGTATACTTAGTTGCTATCTGTGTATACATATCAGTGAAATGCCATTATCTCTTGCCTATTTATGATTGATTTTAGAAGTTATATTTCATAGCTCTTCACATATTTGAGATACTAGTTTTCCCAGTATGTAGCTTGTCTTTGTGTCTGCTTATTATAATTTTTCATACAACTAAAATTTGTTCATTGGTTTCAATGAAGTATACATTTTTAATTGATACCATGTATACATTTTTAATTGATGATTCTTTCAGTATAAAGTTTAAGAACTCTTTAGCCTTTCCATATGAAGATTTCTGTCCATCATTTTCTATAAGTTTGATAGTTGTAGATTTTACATTTCAGTTTGTGGACCATTTTTAGTTAATTTTTCAATCAACAAATTGAGGATTTTATAGTCATTTTTTATCTTTTTTGTTTTGACTGTGAATATCTAATTTACCAAATAGTATTTGTTATTGAAGTTTTCCCTCTTCCATTGAATTGCTTACCAAAAATCAATTTAGCATATTTATGTGGGTCTATTTTTTGGCTTTCTGTACTGTTCCATTGGTCTATGTAATTCCCCTTCTGATGAATCACATGTTTTTGATTATTATCACTATATAAGACTGATATCTATAATAACATCTTGCAATTGGGTAGATCGCCTTCTCATAAATTCAAATAAAATTTTTAAATTTTAAAACATTCCTGTCCTATTTAAAGAAAAATCTTTGAGAAGTTAATAGCAGTTATATTACTATACTATCACTTGGGGAGAAATCATTTTTATTAATATTGTCTTTCAAATTTAAAAAATATCCAATGTGTCTCCATTTTCAAAGATATCCTTTACATCAGCATTTTGTAATTTTCAGCTCAAAACTCCTGTACATCTTCATAGATTTTATAGTAAGTATTTAAAAATATATAAATGGTATTGATTTTAAATTTCAGACTACACCTACTCATTGATAGTATATTCTTGATATTTTTATTGTTGATCTTGTAACCTAGGCTGTTATGGAAATCAGTTAAGAGTTCTGAATGATTTTTTACAAACTTTTATTTTAGGATTTTCTAGGTAGATCATTGTGTCATCTTCACATAAGGATTGTTTTATTTCTTCTTTTCCAATATGCATATATTGCATCTCCTCACTGCAGCAGCTATAACTTCTAATATGATGTTTAATAAGAATAGTAAAAAGGCATACCATGGCCTTATTTCTGAGCTTTGGTGGTAGGGGGAATGAGTGTTCAGTCTTTTTTCCTTAACCATGATGTTAGGTGTAACTGTTGTTACAATTTTACTTGTTTATAGGTCTGTTCAGTTTTTGCCCACTTATTTTCTCTAATATGTTCTCATTCTTTGATTTCTATTGCTTTATCTTCCAATTGTCCTTTCATTTTCTTGGTACTCTCATTCTGCTATTGGTCTTATTCATGAGGTTTTTATTTTGATTATTTTGTTTTTCAACACTAATATTTGTATATTTTTCTTTATGTGTTCTATATCTACATGAGCAAATCATATTACCTTTTTTAAAAAAATTCATTCTTTACTTTCAAATGTGTTTGTAATCGCTTTTGGTAGCATTTTTACAATGGCTACTTAAAAATATTTTCTTTAAGATAATACACACAATCATACAAACACATATATTCTTTTTGGGCTGCCTTTATTTAAATATTTATGTTCTGTATATCTTACCATTTTATTGATGACCAGTAATATTTTATTTTAATATTGTTTCCTGGACTTCCTAGGGCCTTATAAATCCAACCACACAGTGATTTTCAATTGTCAGATGCATGAATAAGGAAGAAATTAAAATCAAACATTTTTAATTAAAATTTTTATTTAATATTTATTTTGACTTTAATTTATAAAAATAGTTTTCAATATTTAAGAAATGTTTTTTCTTAATTGTCCATTATCATATTATTGATATTATCTTTTAATGATTGCCCTGAGGTGTTAATGTTTTCATGATATTACACGTATTAAGTTAGCTTTTTTATTGCTTCTATTAATCTAAAGTACATTTAAATTCTAAGTCACTGTTAAGAGGCAAGGGAAAACATCTTCCCCTATAATCAATTTATTTATTTTTTTATTAATTGCTCAAAACATTACAATGATCTTGACATATCATACATTTGACTCAAATGGGGTATGAATTCTTATTTTTCCACACGTACAGATTACAGGATCACATTGTTTATACAGCCAATTTAATTGTTCATTCTTACCAAAAATTATTTTATATGTATATGTTACTTTCAGAGAAAGTGTGTGTGTGGGGGGAAATCCCCAAACTGTACTGACTACATTGCTTTGGTAATAGCTTCAGAATGTGACAGAATTTTGTTATTCTTTCATTAAAGTTTATTTATAATACTCACTGGTTAATTTTAGACATTTTTTTTTACTTTAGGTTTTCATATAAAGATAGGTTTTATGTGATTTTTCTCTTTAAATTTCCATTTTACAATTTTAAATTGAATGATCATCTTTCCCTGAGAAATTGTGTACATTCTCAAAAAGAACCCATCAGTGGAAAATAATGATATTCCTCAAAATGGCAATCCCACAGATTCAGAATGTACTTAGTAAATATGAAACTATTGACTGAATTGCTTTTCAGGTCATATAAAATACCACAACAACAAAAAATATTCTGAAATGAAATCTAAGAGAATGAAAGCATGACTAGAGATGTTCATTAGTTGAAAAAAATGTATCATCATTAATGATTTGGAAATATGCTTATTTATGTTACTACAAAGTTGCTTATGGCAAGTTCAAGAAGATGAGAATCTCCAAAATTCTATGAAGTAATTTTTTTCAGGCAAATCTCTCCTGATTGTGGCTACTATAGCATAGCTGGACTAACCTCAGTGGACCATAGAAACAGAAGAAATCAAGATGGTTTCCAAAAGCATTTAAAAGTAAAACAGGATTTAAAAGTAAACCAAAATGCAATCATTTTCCATTTATTTATGTTATTCTTTTGAAAAACACTTGGTTATTTCAAAATAAAATTGTTTTTCTTTCAGTCAAAACCACGAAGAATAAGCATTTCAATTTAAACAATTCTTATTACACTAAAATCACTGTTTACTAAATTCACCCACTAATCCATCTTATCTACAAAAGTGTTACTTTTGAAATGGATTGGAAGCTTGAGGGAAATCTATGTCCAAAATCAAAACAATACTTGGTTGATGGAATAAAAATTAGTACTGGAGAAATTATATTATTTAGGCCTTACCACAGTACTATATATTTTTTTCCATTTCCTTCATCAGGAAGTTTAATATCACAAATTTATGTAGTCTGCCTTCCCAAGATTACAGTAAATTAATGAGGTATTTGCATCGATATTTGCTTTACTTTTAAATACATATTCTTTTTAAAAGTATTTTTTTAGTTGTAGTTGGACACAATATCTTTATTTATTTTTATGTGGTGCTGAGGATCAAACCAAGTGCCTCACACGTGGGAAGCGGGCGCTCTACCACTGAGCCACAACCCCAGTCCTAAATACATATTCTTTACCACTTAATTGATGTTGCTTCTCTATATGAAAAGCCTCACTACCTTTTCATATATTTATTATCCTCCTAAACTTATGTGTTCTAAAAAAAGTATGTGATATGATAAAATAGCATCAAAGCCTGGTTTGAACTATTAAAATCTTCAAACTGCTTTACCATCCAAATGTAAAAATAGTTCTAATTGTGAAACTTCCTAAAACTACTCAAAATTCTTCATGTCACTCAGAACAAGATTGAACGGAGAATCTTAGCAATTAACAAGAATGCATAAAGACCAGTATTGAAATAATTTTGTAATCAAAGTATTTATGACTGACAGAAAATGAACATACAATTATGTCTCTATTGGATTTTAAAAGTACCACAAAATTAGCAAGTACTTTTATTTATGTGATAAAACTGGCTAAAAAATATTCTATTTATTTCTCATATATTGGATCTCTTCTTTTTTTCTAGCATGGAGGAAAGGGAAACCAAATGAAAATCAAAAGGAATGTGAGCACCATATTTGCATAATGAAAATTTCCATAATAGACTCTCTATATTAAGCACTTTTCTTTGTATTAAGCACTCTATTTCCTTTGTTGTTTCTCATTCTGTTTCAACTCTTTCATTTACTTCATGACTTTCAAAACACTGAGCTTCCCCTCTTCTTTTATTAAATCCTGATCATCAAATAAGGACATTTGAGAGCAGCAGAGAGAATTTCCGATACCATCTAACTGAACAATTTGCTACTTTCACATCTGATATCACACCTGATATATTTTTTAAAAAATAAAATCAATTTGGAGAATACACACTTTCTAGTTTGTCTCATCTTTCTGAATCATGAAGAATTGTCTATAGATAACAATATTTTCTATATTTCAGAAAACCTAAAAGTGATTATTAGGCACATAATTTTAATTTAAAATATATGAACATATTACACAGGAAATATTAGCATTAAATTAGTTTATGGCATTTACCTGGTTAACAGACAATACAGATAGAAAATGAAGAAATAAAGAGAGAAAGCAGACTGGCTTCAAGAAGGTTACAGGCTATTGAATCAGACTGACCTTAATAAGAGACCCATGGAACAGTTCACCTACTGGTAATGAAAATGAAATTTCTGCTTAGCAAGGTTGGCAGCTGTCACCTCACTTTGAGCTTTAACAAGTCTACTGATATACATGTGACCCACACTATGAGAAGGAGAGTCTGACTTCACTGAAAGATATCCCAACCAGAAAATTGCTCGGAGAGATAGCAGTCAAACAGCCAATGTACTCTTGGTTTAAAGGGGATTCTGACTAAGGCTGTAAAGCCATGACAGTGTGTTATAGCAGCTCATTATGCACACCTCACATCATCTATGAGGAGACTGTCTTTGAGGCTGGGATGAGTCTCTTAGTTTACTTCTTTTTTTTGAAATAAATTAGGGGCAAACAACATTAATAAGGGGAGTAATTCAATGTTTAGGGATATGGGAACTAATTTGTACAAAGTAATTATTGGTGACTATTTTTACAGAAAACTTATGGAAACATTTTAGAAAGGGATAGTTTAAAAGTAAACAATCGGATCCCTGCAGAGAATAACTGCTTTCTTACTTCTTCCTCAAACTGAAACACCCTTCTTTCAAAAATAAATTGGTAATGACCAGATTTCCTGGTAGTCATGAAAAACATTACTGATTTTGAATGAACATAAAGGTCATTTATTTTAAAAATGCATCATTCAAATGTGTGTAAAGCTCACACACATACTCACACACACATACACAGGTTGTTTATAAATATTTCTTTATTCAGTGGTGAAACAAACCCAGAAAAGCAGCTCAGATTTGTTGCCCCAGCTATCCTCCTTCAGACTTAAGTTCTTAAAGATATAAATAAATTTTAGAAATCAGATTTCTGAAAATATTTCTCCCAAAACTTTGAAGAAATGAAAACCTGAAAATATTAATTCTCTCTGTACCCATCTACTGGAAGAGATAAATTCAGTATTGATTAGTTACGCTTGGGAAAGAAATGAAGATGGCTGTATTTATGTGTGTGTATTTTATGTCCCCACCTATAGAGATTACATTTATATGTATGCAGACTGATTTATGCCCTACACAATTCCTATGTTGAAGCCTGAGCCTCCAGTGTGACAGCATTAGAAAGGCCATTGAGAAATTAGGATTAGAAGAGAATACGATGGCTGGGCTCTGCAAGGAACATATTTGGACAGTGTGTTCCAATATGTTTCCATAACTATCAGTGGGGAGTATGCTAGACATTGGAATATACCCCTGCAGATAACCAGAAACACCTATGGAAGCAACCAAATACACCCATTGGACCAATGAATGTTGAGCTTAGCTCCAATTTAAACTGAAGGTAGACGACCTGTGGCAGCATTTGGGGACACCCCAAGAAGACTGATCACCCTGTCATCATAGGAAGACACTGACCCCCTCCCCCAATTCTCTCAACAGAAATAGGCTGGAAGGAACCACTGGACAACTTCTGCCTTTTCATCTAATAGAAGTCATGTGGACTCTGAGGTACTCTGGGACTTGTGGTTTTCCCTAGGGTTGACTCTAATTATTGGCTGAAGTGTTCATCTGTGTGATTGTATTGGAATTATTGCTGTGTAAAGTTAGTGTGATCTTAATATATTCATTGCATGGAAAGACAATCTGTCTCCCAGTTATCATTCAATTAAATCAATTGTGACAGGCTTTCATGAGGGGACTGGACTGGTGTCCTTATAAGACACTTCTGGATCTTTCTCCCTCCACTATGTGAAGAGAGGAGGCAACCTCTGCAAGCCAGAAGAGATTCCTCACCACACCACGGCAATGTCAAAACCCTAATATTGGTCCGTTCAGTCTTGAGAACTGTGAAAAACCTCTGAGTATGTAAGCCAATCAATTTGTGGTGTTTTGTTATGCTAACCTGAGAAGACAAATTATATGTAAAAAAAGGAAGCATTTGCTAGGTGGTTCCGTTTTATGTGTCTATGTGACTCTGTGTGTGTGTGTGTGTGTGTGTGTGTGTGTGTGTGTGTGTGTAAAAAATTCCTTCTTGCTTATAACTCAAAACAGTGCCTTACTATTTGAGACATTAAAATCTGCTGTAATAAAACACATGCATTTTCAGGTTTTATATAGTTATAAATCAAAATGTCAAAAAAAATAATATTGTAGTTAATGACAGGAGCCATATAAGATCACTAGATTGGTGCTTGTCACACAATCCTTGGCACATGTCTTCCAAAAATTGTTATTTAATGATTATCTTTTTGGCAAAAGAATATTAACAGAACTTTCACAATTGACCTCCATATAATCTTATATTTTCTATTAAAATATAGAGATATAAACATATACATATGTTTAGACTATGACTAATTCTAAGTATCAAATATAGTGATATCAAAAAATCCATTTGGATCATGTAAAATATGTATTCAGAATTTACAGTATGCATTCACTATTTCAAAATTGTACTTGAAATGAATGAGATTCATGTAACAAAACTGTAGCAAATGATCTCATTTTGCATTTTTGATTAATGTCTGTAACAGATGTAAACTGTGGGACAAAGGAAGTGCTTTACATTTGTGAATTTATTTCCACCTGTATTGTAAAGGTAATTTAAACTAGGAAATATTTCTTTTATCAGATCCTCCATTTCTTTATATGATCATTTAGATAAACAAATACACATGCACACACATTCCATTTAAATTGAACTGTGAATTTTGTTATTTCATGTATTAAATGTTATTAATAACTATTAAAAATAAATGCAATTAATCTTGGTAACCATAAGGGATTGTTTCTAGAACCCTCAGTGAATATCAAAATATGTAAATGCATGAAAATGGCATAGTATTTGCATATAACTTGGGCACATTCTCTTGTATACTTTAAATCTCTTTAGATTACAAACAACATCTAATATAATAATATACATTACATAAATGATTACAAGTATTTTTTAGAAATGACAAGAACAAAAATCTATACATGTTCAGTACAAATGTGATTCCCCCCCGCCAAATATTTGCAATCTGTAGTTGATTGAACCTGCAAATGTCAAACGTGAGGATGCGGTGCACCAACTATATGCTGACTTTTACCATATATCAACAATCCACTAGTTTCTAATGACTTAAAATCTCACCTTCAATTTTATTGCTGTCATTATTACAAATTCCTACTTAATAATTGTTTTTTTATAACAGAATTGCTACAATTTCAAAAAGTATATTTATCAATTGTAAGGATTTTGGCTGTGGAAATGTACAAGCCAGTGTTCCTCTGGAAAGGAAAATCCTGGGGGATAATGGGTGTATTGTTTTCCACATTTGGAATATTCTGCAGTTTCCCCCAGGAACTAGTAATGTGCAATGCCTAGCTATCGTGGCAATGCCCTACATGAGGAGCCTCTGTGCTAGAGTCTTATTAGCCTGGACCTTGATCTCAGACACTCAGCTCCTGGGAATAAAGGAATTCTCTTTTGAGACAACCACAATGTTTCACCAAGCCCAGCTGAGCCTGAATCTATCCACATAACAGTAACTTTAAACAATGGACTTTCTTGAGAGCTACACAAAACTCCTAACATTGCACATTAGAACTATAGTATGTAACTGAGAAATAAGTTGCGTTATGTTGTTAATTCTGTAACCTGCCTAATGACACATTGAACAATAATGTACTACTGCCAGTGACCTAACATAACATATTGATATAAATAAAGCTGGCAATTTGGACAAAGGGCTTTCTGCCATCCTGCTATTTTGCAACTTTGCCTCTGTGCTTTGCTTCTGTCTCCTTTTGATTTTCTTACAATCAATTTTCTGAGTAATTGAAATATTCACATAAATTCCCAAATCAGATAAATATAAGAGTAAGAAAAAAAGCAAAGTGAATATACTTCAAACACTGTTCTAGCCAATATAACTATAACTATATATACACAAATATATATTTGTAACCAGACACAATACCTCTATTTTATATTATTTTTTTATGTGGGGCTGAGGATTGAACCCAGTACCTCACATGTGCTAGGCAGGTACTCTACCACTGAGCTAAAACTTGAGCTCTATTTTTCATTTGTTATTTTTCTTTTTGCCAGTAAATGGATGGATCTGGAGATTATCATCAAGAGAAATAAGCCAGTCCCCAAATGGCAAAGGTTGAATGTTTCCCTGACATAAGAAAGCTACCCACAAGAAAGGTATGGAATAGAAGTTCAGTAGATTAGACAAAGGGAAATGAAAGGAAGGGAGAAGGGATAGAAAAAAGACAATAGAATTAATTCAAATAATTTTTGTATGTATAAATATGAATACACCAGAGTGAATCCCACTATCAGGTGCTTCCACAAAAATCAGTTCCTAATAAGAATAAGACATACTCCATGCTTGTATAATTATATCAAAATGAATTCTACTGTCAGGTATAATTAAAAAGAACCAATTACAAAAGAAGAAGAAGGAGAAGGAGAAGAAGGAGGAGGAGGAGGAAAGAAAGAAAAGAAAAACAACAACAAGAAGAAAACCAGAATGCCTCCCTGAATATTGAAATTCTCAGCCCTCATCAAATGGTGGGCTAAAAGTTACAGCAGATGGATTGCAAATATAAGTTTAAAGGAAGGTTTCCCTACTTTTCGAGAAAGATTTAAGATATTTTCATAAAATGATGCAACTTCACTTGCTGAATCATTTGTAGTATGATTTGATTCCCTTTTAATCATCTTCCTTACCAGTTGAGAACAAAATGAAATTTGAAAAATACACTAAAGAAGATTTTTTTTCCTTATAAGTGTAAAGGATTAGTCTTTTCCTTAAAGTAAATATTCTGTGAATCATTTGCTATGTTTTAGCATATTAACTCAATTTTCATATTTTTGTAATATATTACTTTTATGAGAAAGGGTACCACATTTATTAAAGTGTGTTGAATATTACTGTGTTTTGTAATCACTAATAAAATGCATTGAGTTTTCAGAGACAATTAAAGGTTAATTTAAGAAAATAAAATATTATAAATTAATATGTTGGATTTTGTCAAGTAGTTTATCCATACTTATTTTTTCAATAACCTAACAATTTAAAAATTTGAGCTGTGGTTAAATAAAAATAAAACTACATACAAAAAATTAATGACTTTAGATTGACAAGAAAGAAATTTCTAAATGAGGCATTCACTCTGATGCTATTTTTAAAGAATTCTACTCCTTAAATTCAAGAAAATACACTAACTATACCTAAGCACTGATTTAGGTATGTCTAGATAAATAAAAGTCTATTTTCACCTATGCTTTTAAAATTAATTTAAAACTAAAGAAATTATAATTAATTCTCTATAATTGATGCTGATGAATTTTCAAAAACAAGAACCACTCAACTGGCAAAATCCAATTTTCAAACAGTATTATAATTTTTAAGCTTTAATCTATTTATAAGAGGCAGAACTCTACTGGTATTGTAAACTTTGTTAAGGATTCCACATTTTGCTTGGCCCAATGGCTTACACCTGTAATACCAGTAGCTTGGAGGCTGAGGCAAGAGGAATGCAAGTTCAAGACCAGCCTCAGCAATTTAGCATGACTCCAAGTAACTTATTGAGACTTTAACTCAAAGCAAAAAATAAACAGGGCTGGGGGTGTAGCTCAGTGATAGAGTGTTCCTGGGTTCAATCACAAGTATAAAAACAAACAAAAGAAGTTTACATTTTGCTTAAAAAAATATTTAAACTCTTTCATACAAGTATACAGTGCATAGTATAATCATTGTACTTAAAAATTAAAAATCTTAGCCTGGCACTTTGGAATACACCTGTAACCTAGTGCCTTGGGAGACAGAAGCAGAAGAATCACAAGTACAAGTCTAGTCTCAGCAACTTAGCCAGATCCTCAGCAACTTTGCAAGACCCTCTTTCAAAAAAAAGGGCTGGAGATGTGTCTAAGTGGTTAACTGGCCTGGATTCAATCCCTAGTACTAAAATAAAAATTAAAAAAAAAATAAAAAATAAAAAATAAAAAGGGCTGGAGATGTGTCTAAGTGGTTAACTGGCCTGGATTCAATACCTAGTACCAAAATAAAAAATAAAACTTTACAATATGAAAAAAAAATCAAGACTGGCATGAAAAAACGATAAAAATATGGTAGTCAAATTAAGAGGCTCTAAAAGTATATTAGGAAGCATGAACTAAACTCCTAAATTCTCAACTATTTTAGTTGCAAGGAACAAATGTATGTGGAAGATATTTAGAGAGAGAGAAGGAGGCAGGTCCAGGGTAAAAAGAAAGGAAAACATGACACTTTGGGTTATCTAGATTTAGTTCCATAAGCCTAGTGATTTATTATTATTCGAGATACATAATAATAAACCTGAATGAATGCCAAGTTAGTAATTGGGTTTGACTTGGATATGCATGTTAAGCAGTCATCCAGATGGATTTTGTAAACAGACTAACTGGTGTGAGTCAAGTCCCCATTATTTGCTAAAGGTGTGACTTAATCAAGTGCTATCCTCAAGTCCTTCCTCTGGAAATGGGGCTAAAAATGTATGTACTTTAAAGATTAATTGAAAGAATTAATGACATTAGTGCGTTTAAAGCACTTAACCGAGTGTCAGTTGTAAATGCTCAATAATATTAGCTATTGCGATAATGCTATTCATTCAGATAGGAAAAGCAGATTTGAATAGGAAGAGCCTGTGATGATTTTATTTTTAAATATGCATGGTGGATTGCTCTGGGATATCCTCCTGGATGTGTCCTGAAGGCTCTTGCATGTGTTACTCTAATTCCTGAAGGAGGTATCTTACTTGGAGTGATATTGAGATGTGAAATTGACAGTAAGGAGATGATAACTCTATTCATAGAAGAATAAGAATTCATTATAAGATGTATGATTAAGAAAAGAGAAAAGAAGAGGGCTTGGTCAGACCACCAGGGAAAACAAAAATGTAAGTGACAGAATGAGGACAGTGCAAAGTAGAATAAAGCCAACCAGAGTGGGTACCGAGGATGAGAAATCTCTGAACATGAGGATCATCTTAACTAAGATCTACTAAAAAGCTGGACAAGGCGAGGGCTGAGGGGTGAACATTAAACTTGGCTGAAAAGATCTTGAGAAAGGGTGTCTTTGAGAGGAATTTCCATGGGATTAAGGTGAAGGGGCAGGAGGCCGGTGGGGGTGGGTTGAGAAGTGAATGAGAGAAAGTGAGGACTAACTCCTTTCAAGAAGTTGGGCAGATTGAATATGACAACAGGAAAGGAGATAGAGGAGGAGAAATGATTTTGTTTTTCTATGTTTAATATGTTTTGAAGATTTAAATATTCATATTATACCTCATGGAAAGTTAGTGTATTTTCTTGAATTTAAGGAGTAGAATTCTTTAAAAATAGTATCAGAGTGAATGCCTCATTTAGAAATTTCTTTCTTGTCAATCTAAAGTCACTAATTTTTTATATGTAGTTTTATTTTTATTTAACCACAGCTCAAATTTTTAAATTATTAGGTTATTGAAAAAATAAGTATGGATAAATTACTTGACAAAATCATATGGGAGTTAACTTGTGAAGAAATGGAAGCCGAATACAAAGAAAAGAGAAAGGAGAGTAGAAAGAAATCTTTGCGGTTGGAAGAGTGTTTAGGTCAAGACACAAGTGCAAAGATTAGGCATAGGCAGAAAATTGATTCTATTTCCACTGTGACTGAAGACAAGGCAACAAGGATCAGCGTAAAACTGGAATGAGTTCCAGTCTGCTGCCTTCTGTCTTCCTGATGAGGGAGAAGGGAGAAAATGACACTTCTGGAGAATGAGACCCAAGAGGTGGAACTGAAGGTGTGAGGTTTTAAATAGTCCAATGGAAAGACATGGCAGGTTTACTCATGAAAAACAATAACTTGTTCCAACAACAGACTGACTGGAGCTTGCCCACAGAGCTTATGAATGACTCAGGATGCTAGGTCACAAAAACAAACACCTCCTTCACAAAACAATTAAAACCAGATACCTCCCTGAGCAAAGGAGTCCTTAAAGATATTGTCTAAACACACACAATAGAACAAGGCGCTACTATCTCTACTGACACCTTTATACTCCAGGGTTAATGGAGGAGCAGCCTCCATAAACCAGTCATTACCAGGAATGACCCTCAGGGATATCAGCACCTTAGGGTCCTACTAGCCCCCAGTAGCTGGAGACCTTTATGCACTGACCAAACTTCATGGTATTTAATAAAATCCTCAAAGGACTCCACACTTTCTAGTGCCTAAAAATCCCCAGTTTCTTAAAGCAGGCTTCAGCCAAGATGCCAATCCACCTTCTTGACTGATTCACATTTTATCCAGGCTATTTTCTGTCAAAATCAATCTACTTTACTGGTCATCTGGTCACCAAATTCAATCTATTCTATGTGATAAATAACTCTTGGAATGGAGAGGTTGATTTCATGTTAACATAAGATTTTTCACTACTGACAGGAAACCAGTGCTAAAGATTTTCAATATGTCATCTCCCTTGTAATATGGCTAATAAAACAGAGCTTGACCTAATATGTTTAATCATAGTTTAGTGGTTGACAGTTTTTGGTATCAACTTCAGATTCTTATTTCTCAGGATACAGTCTCAATATTTCTTAATACTAGCTCTCATTTTTTGTTTGAAAAGATTGATGGGATATTCACTCTTACAGCATAACATGAATAACTACATTTGTTTCATATCTGATACTTTAATTTTACATAATAAAAACATTTTCATGTATAATTTCTTTTTCCATTGTTCTTTACATTTTAATGTGCTATTTTTCTTATTTTGCTCCTTTTGCAATTTTTACATTTAAGTCATTTTTTCTTATGTTATTTTCATTTTGATTTTGGCAGTTAAGTATGGAAATTGAGAGAACAAAATATAGTATCTTTTAAAATATATTTGATCTATTAAGGAAACATAAAATCATCTTCAAAGCATGTTAAGTTGTAAAAAAAGTTAAAGGATTTTTTTTTCAAAATCTAGAATGTTCAAAATCTTTTTTTAGAAAAGGACATAAGATAGAATATTAAATAAACAAACATACTATAAGTCAATCCAAATTTGAGGGTGTTTACAGTATACTGAGAGGACTGTTGAAGTTTGGGAAGGATTTAAGCCATATGCATTGAAAGTAGAGAGATACAATTATTAGAAATTTTGAGAGGTGGAAGATTTGTATAATCATGAGATAATTAAGAGAATACACTGTAATATAGGATAATGTGGAGTGAAATGGTCCATATATAAGATACAAGAACAGGACATTTTCCTCAACAGAATTATCTTATGCCATAAATATGGACAGTGTTTTTCACAAAGCCAAGAGGCATCCTTTATTCTTAATGAGGAAGATATTGTTTGTAATAAACATTAAAATACAGCCTAACTTATAGGTTCAGTGTTCAAAATAAAGATGAGTTGAATCCAGAAATTCAGCTTATTTAGGATGCTTGAACAAGCCTAGGTAAGTTTCTGGGAGAAATTAGAGAGTAAATCAAGAAAAAGTGATTAGATTTATAACCATGGCTTTCTTTGTTCAATGTTGTTTGTGCTTTTTGTTTCTTACCATGGTGGGAGCCACATAAGGTCTATGTTGTGTGTCTAAATATGATGGTTGAGGGCTACTGCAGGAAGAGCAAGGATCTGATGGCTATGTTTTCTTCCACAAAGACTGGGGACTTATGCAAGCTGAATAATGAAAACATTTAATATATTAGTACTTTTAAAAGCTCTTACCAATTGAGTCTTTAACTGATATGCTTGAACAAACATTATTTACTTATAAATTGCTAAACATGGCATACAATAACAGAAGGGGAAATGCTTAATATTAAGACCTTATGGGACTATAATATTGGGATGAGAAAAAGAACACACAAACTAAAAAGTAAAAGAATGTTGCTAAAAAAAAGTGACTCAAATATTAGTTTACTATGAAGATGAAAAACATGTTCCATTCAAAACAGATTTATTTTTCTTTTCAGATTAAACACATGCTCACATGCATGCCAGACAAGCAAGCACTTTACCACTGAACAACAGTCCCAACCATTTTTAAGACCAATAAGTAACAGAATCTCATTGCTTTTTCCTCTTTTAGCCTGACTTCATATCCAAATTCAAATGGATTTTTCTCATTTGGGGATTTTCAGCACTTAACATAAAAAATACTCATTATTGTACAGTTAATAAGTGGCATGTGACCTGTTTCTAACAAAAATTGATTTAGAGGTTAAATAATTATAGCAATCTGTAGAATGCAAACGTCATACTGAGTGTGTTGTTTTATAAAAACACCCCTAAGGAAATTTAAGCAATTACATTAAATTATAAGAGTTGGTTTTCCTTACAAAGTCTTTATTTCTTATTATCCCTGAGCTTATTTGTATTTTATACATTCAACAATGGATTGCAACTGGTTGAAGATGCTAGGACATGAAACCCCAAGTCATGTAATGGTAATCCCATACCAAATAATTCTCTTATTTTTCATTATATTTTGCTTTCAACTTGGGTTCAACACCTTCACTATCTACACCCCCCAGTTTTCCACCAGCATGTATTACCAGATCTTTTAATTCTTTTAGCCTGCTTATTTTCTCCTAAAGAAAGGAGTGAATTTTCCCGCTTTCTTATGCTGAGACTTGACCCTGCTGATTGTAAAATGGAGTCAGGGATAGATTTTGAGAAAGAGGAACATGACTTAAGTCACTGATCTACCTGCTTCAAATAAGATATTTGCAGGGTCTTGAGTACAGAATGATCTGGAGCAATTGTCTCAGCCTCAAGGATGCAGATAATCTGAGGTTCAAAATCCTCAGGCTTTTTTGTTTGTTTGTTTTAATCTTTTTATTGCTTTAGTCCTCTATTTCATTGATCTCTATTCTTTTTTATGTAATTTTTATTTATATATGGCAGCAGAATGCATTATAATTCTTATAGAGAAAACACAATTTTCATATCTCTGGTTGTATACATAGTATATTCACAACAATTCATGTCTTCACACATGTACTTTGGATAGTAATGATCATCATATTCCACCATCATTAATCACCCCATGGTCCCCCTTCCCTTCCAACCCCTCTGCTCTATCTTGAGTTCATCTATTCCTCCCACACTCCCACTACCTATCCCACTCTGAATCAGCTCCTTACATCAATGAAAACACTTGGCATTTTTTGGGGTGTGGGGGATTGGCTAATTTCACTTAGCATTATCTTCTCCGTCACCATCCATTTACCTGCAAATGACATAATTTTATTCTCTTTTATTGCTGAGTAATATTCCATTGTGTATATCAGGCCTTTTTAAACAAAATATCTGTGTAATGTGCAAACTCCCAAAATATTCCCACAAGCTTCCTCATATTAGCATAGGAGACTTCTCAACCCTAATCACTTAGGCTTCTTTGCAGTTCTAACAAATAAACACTAGGACTCATTTTCAGTTGTTTGTGCTACAAATAAAAATGATATAGGCTTATTTAAATACTGCTCTGGAGGCATTCTGGCTTTGTATGACTTGAATTGGTGTTTGGGTAATAAAAAGTCAGGCACTGTATAACCATGTTTTGATCAACCATGGACTACATATACACTGGGGGTTTTGTCAGTTTGCTCAGTGACATTGTAGCCATCTCAGCTCATATAAGCACATCCTATGATGTTTATATAATGACAAAAATCACACAACTCTGCATTTCTCAGAATCCACCCCAGTCATTAAGCAACCCATGTATACATGACTATCTCTATCTAAAGCTGTACAAAAGTATTGAACTAGCAAACAACTTCAGCTTTTGTACCTAATGTTATTTCTGAAGTATTCTGTCATATAGCTTTATCACAGCTCTCAGTTACATCTTTTATCTATGTCAGTAAATTTCATAGAAATTGAGACACTGCATGACAAGAGTTATTATCATTGGTCTTACTACCCGCAATGGATTTCCTGTCCAGCGAGTTGTCCAGTTCCAAGATCTGTATAAAGGTATATTTTCTAGGATCATTAAATCTACCAAGTGGATCTGCACTACAGATACAAATACCCTGAGAAATGGAAGTCTGCCACACAGACTTTTAGCAGAAACATAATTGAGGACATATCTAAAGGCAGCTGGAATAATCCTGCTTGGAGATTTCAGGGAAGTTCATAGATTAGCCTCCAGAATGCTTAGGAAAGAGTTACCTTCCTTGGTGAAGGGTTTTCCCTGGATTGTTAATGTCTTCATAAAGATCTGTACAGGCATGTCCGATAAGAGTTTCTGCCCCAGGTGAGAGGTCCCAAGAGAGAAGGTAAAGTTACAAGGAGCATGTGCTTGAAGTGAAATGTTTAGGAACTATCCCCTGCAGCCAGAGCTAAAGTTAGAGGTCAAGACTAAGGAGTAGAAGTGAAAGCACCAGAAACATTCTATGCACCTCAATGGCCTGCACTGGCTGTGAACATCATCTAACAAGGCTTTTAGATGTGCTGTTAATAGGGTAGTATTGCTCTTTGTGCAGTATTTCATTATTAGCATCTTATCCAGTTCTTGAGGCTAGACAGTTATAAGATCTTGAAAAAAACACAAATGAAGTAAGCAATTTGCACACATCCAAGCTGTTCTTCTCTCACATCCTGAGGTCGGCCTATTTCCAGCCATCATCCTCAAGAAAGTACCTACCCATTCATCCTCTGCTTTTTATCAACTTGTAGTACATTTCCTACCATGTGGGTTGGATTCGTCATCAAATTAAGTGTCAGTGCTTAGGGAAAAAAAACAATAGAAAACAATGTCATATAAATAGAACTGGACCCTATTACTCCTCTGTAGTAATAGTCTGTAAGCTCCTTGTGTTTACTCTTCGAAATATCAACTACTTTAAATGGTAAAGGAGGCATTGGCAACATAGGAATAACCTACAACATTCCTTCAAACCATAGTCAAACTCTCCATGTTCTAACATTGCAAAACTAGCAAATCCTTTTCAAAAGTAACATACTTTCACACTTCTTGTCATCACTGTCAACTCTCTAGGACAGTTTTCTCTTCCTTCTTAGTGTCAAAATCACTACTTAAGAATCCTCATTTCAAAGCTACTTTCTTTGTGAAGTTTCTCTTAAGTTTCTTTAAGAATAGTTATTCATGCCACTGGATTTTCCATAAGTCTTATTTTCTATGGGATTCACATGCAATTTACAATAGCACAAGTCTTTTTGAGACCCAGAGCATATTTATCCTGATATCCTTAAAATTATGCCAACTCATTGGAGAAACACAGTTCTTAATATAATGGAAAGAGAGAAGGAAGGTAGTGAGTGAGTTAGGGAGACAGGAAGCAGGAAGGAAGGGTGGTGGGAAACCTGTAAGCTTCCTGTAAATATCCAAAGGTCACAGAAGCAATCTGTATGTGGCTACCTCATTCACACATCTTTTTAAATCTTTCCATTTTTTTCACTTCAAAAGAAAGGTCTCACAAAGACTTCTTTTGGCCTGGCTTTATACATGCCTATAATCCCAGCAATACTGTAGGTTTAGGTAGGAAGATTGTAAATTTATAAGGTAAGCACAACTAAGTTCAACCCATGGTCGAAAAAAAAAATTATTTTGGCCTCAAAGGTAAAACAAGTCACCCTCTATATTTTCCAACTAATGGAAATGGAGGCAGATGGTCAGTACTGGAAATTCTAGCCTTCAACTCAAGTCATGGATTAATGGAAAACTTACAGCAAGTCTTAGGAAAATAGGGGCCTCACTGTCCTTATTCTCCTGAGCATTGTCTGAGCACCATTGTGAACATATGGTGTAAAATGTAAAAGAAAAAAAATACTGTAGTTGCCTTTGTCTTGTGTCTGTGCTCTGTAGACACAGGAACACCTATACCTACACACACACACACACACACACACACACACACACACACACCCTTCTGCACACTTGTCAACTCTCATTCACCTTCCCAAGAAAAAAATGCTTAATAATAAAGCTGTGCTCTGTGGTGTTCCATTATAATCTTGAAGCACCTGATTCCAAGATGCTTTATCTTAATTCCCTCTCTGCTGTGATCTCTAAATTGTCCCTTATCCTAGATTGAGTGTTGAAGTGCATCTCTTAGTGTATACCAAGACTTCACTTCTATTTATTACACTTAGCTCACTCTGGATCTATTAGGACTAATCTCAGACTGAAAATTGGCACCACATATTTTTCTGGCCGAATATCTTAGTTGTGCTCCTTACCTATCTATCTTGCTTACTCTGACTGCACTAGTTTTCTCTTTCTCTGAATTAACCTACAATCACATTGGCCTTCTAAATCTCACCATGACCACCACTGTCATTCTAACTGGCCAGTCAGTCTCACACATCTGAAAATGTGGACATCTTCCTAAAACCCGATATACTAATGATCAGAAATTTGTTATTAATTCTACATGCTAAATAGTTGGTAACTTTTTTACTGTTACTGCTTTTATTAAAGTTCTTTCTGAAAAGTTGGTTTTTAATTCACCTGGTACCTCACGCACTCTAAGCACACAAAAGAACTGATTAATAACACCCAAGTTGAAAAAATTGTTTTTATGGCTCCAAATGTGGTTTGCTATATGTTTGCCAGAGTGTTAATTTAAAATGAAAAATAGTATATTGCTGTATGAGCCATTTCCACTAAATATCAATCCAAACTCTTTTAATGATATATAGGTCACATGCCAACTGAGCTCAACTTGCACGGTCTTCTGATAGCTCTCTATAACAGCAACTTACCTTTCTTCTTTTAGGGATTCTATTTGCTTCTCTAACCTGGTAGGGTCTACTTGTTCTTCAAGAATTTTTTCATATAAGACTTTTTGCATTTTTAAAATAATAATAATAATATAAGGAATTGTCCTTATTTCTCTCTTTAGCTAGATATGAAGTCATTCAAGCAAGGATTGCCAGCACAATGCTTGGCATGGAGCAAGTATTTGAGATTTTTTTAAACAAACTGTATTCATATTTCTCCTCTTTATGTTCTATTATTTTCCTTCAACCATATCTTAATGAATATGGTGCAGTATGTACCATACTCCTGCACTTTGCTTGCTTGTAGCTCGGGATGTCACACTGCAGGGTTATGATGATCCAGCCCTTAAAGAATCCAAGATTTGAGATTTTTCTAGTTTCTACAAACCTCCATCATTCTCATTGTTCAATTATTTTGCTTTGACATGAGTGTGTACCCTGGAAGGGAGGTCAGGTTTCCTTCATAGAACTTTAAAAGTTTGCTTTTAAATCTTACTTCAGGTTTAATATTGTTTTGTATGAATATAATACCAAAAAATAACTTAAAATTAGTCCACTTGCAGATTAAGGATAAGCATATTGTTTTGAAACAACAAAAGTTTAATTAAGACCTTTTCAATTTAATTCAGATTATTTGCCATGGACACATATTTTCTTTGTTATTGTATATTTATTATTTTTTACTTGTTCTTTTTATTTACACATGACTGTAGAATGTATTTCGAAAAATCCTACATACATGGAATGAAACTTCTCATTTTCATAGCAGTTACACTAATTGTGTATTCATATATGAACTTAGGAAATTTGTGTCTGATTCATTCAGCTCTCCTTCCTCTTCTCATCTCTGTTCCCTTCCCTTCATTCCCCATTGGATAATCCAATGAATTTATGTTCTTCCCTCTCACACAACCCCATTTATTGTGAGATATCATCCAAATAAGAGAAAACATTTGGCCTTTGGATGTGGGGGATTGGCTTATTTCACTTAGCAAGCTAGTCCTCAGTTCCATCTGTTTACAGGCAAATATCATAATTTTGCTCTTCTTTATGGCTAAGTAATATTCAATTGTGTTTATATATACAACATTTTCTTTATTCAGTCATCTGTTAAAGGGAACCTAGATTGGTTCCATAATTTATTGTGAATTGAGCTGGTATAAACATTGATGTGGCTTCGTCACTGTAGTATGCTGATTTTAAGTATGTTGGATATAAGCCAAGGAGTGGGATAACTGGGTTAAATGGTAATTCCATTGCAAGTTTTCTGAGGAATCTCCATAATACTTTCCATATTGGTTGTACCAGTTTGTAGTCCCACCAGCAATGTATCAACGTATATCTCTCCTCACATTCTTGCCAACGTTTATTATTGCTTATATTCTTGATAATTGCCATTCTGACTGGAGTGAGATAAAATCTCAGTATAGTTTTTCATTTGCATTTCTCTAATTGCTAGAACTGTTGATCATGTTTCATATATTTGGTGACTGAACATATTTCTTCTTGTGTGAAGTGTCTGTTCAGTTCCTTTACCCATGTACTGGAGTATTAAGGTATTATTATTATTATTATTATTATTATTATTATTATTATTATTATTATTATTATTATCTGGTGTTAGGTTATTTGAGTTCTTTATATATCCTGGAGATTAATGCTCTATCTGAGGTGCAGGTGGCAAAGACTTTCTCCCTTTCTGTAGGCTCTCTCCTCACATTCTTGATTATTTCCTTTGCTATGAAGAAACTTTTTAGTTTGTTTCCATCCAATTTGTTGCTCCTTGATTTTAATTCTTGTGCTTTAGAAGTCTTCTTAGAGAACTCAGTTCTAAGCCAACGTGATGTAAATTTGAACCTACGTTTTCTTCTATTAGGTGCAGGTTCTATGTTCTAATTCATAAGTCCTTGATCCACTTTGAGTTAAGTTTTGTGCAGGGTGATAGGGGTTTAAATTCATTTTGCTACATATGGATTTCTAGTTTTCCTGGCACCATTTGTGGAAGAGGATATCTTTTCTCCAGTGTATGTTTTTGTATTGTATGAGATAACTGAATTTACATTGGTTTGTCTCTGTGTCTTCTATTCTGTACTATGGGTCTACATGTCTTTTATGGTGCCAATACCCATGCCATCTCTGTTATTCTAGCTCTGTAGTTTAGTTTAACGTCTGGTCTTGTGATGCCTACTGCTTCACTTTTCTTGTGAAGTACTGTTTTGGCTATTCTAGGTCTCTCCTTTTTCCAAATGAATTTGTGACCACTTTTTCTATTTCTATGAAGATTGTCATTAGGATTTTAATAAAAATTGCATTAAATCTGTAAAGCCCTTTTGGTAGCATGACATTTTTGGCAATGCTAATTCTGACTATCCAAGAGCATGGGAATCTTTCCATCTTCTAAATTCCCTTCAATTTCTTTCTTTAGTGTTCTGTAGTTTTAATTGTAGAGGTCTTTCACTTTTTTTGTTAGATGGATTCCCAATTTTTTTTGTTTGAGGATATTCTGAATGGGGTAGTTTTTTCTCATTTTTCTTTCAGTTGATTTATTAATGATATATCTGAACATAATTGATTTATGGGTGTTGATTTTATAACCTGCTATTTTCCTGAATTCATTTATGAGTTCTAGAAGTTTTCTGGTGGATTTTTGTGAGTCTTTTCAATATAGAATGATTTAGCTAATAGGGATAGTTTGAGTTATTCTTTTCCAATTTATATGCCTTAAATTTCTTTCTTTTGTCTAATTGCTCTAGCTAGAGTTTCCAAGACTATATGGAATAGGAGTGGTGAAAGAGGGCATCCTTGTCTTGTTCCAGTTTTTAGAGGGAATGCTTTCAATTTTTCATCATTTAGAATTACGCTGGCCTTGGGATTAACATAAATAGGTTTTACAATGCTGAAGTATGTTCCTATGATCTCTAGATTTTCTAATGTTTTGAACATAAATGAATGTGGTTTCGACAAATGCTTTTTCTGCATCTATTGAGATAATTATGTGATTCTTTTCTTTAAGTCTACTGACATGGTGCATTACATTTATTAATTTCCATATATTGAACCAACTTTGCATTCTTGGGATAAATCCCACTTGATCATGGTAAGCTATCTTTTAAGTAGATTTTTGAATGAAAATTGCCAGGATTTTTAGATCTATGTTCATTAGGGATATTTGTCTGAAATTTTCTTTCCTTGAAGTATCTTTGTCTGTTTTTGGTAGTAGGGTGATATGAGCTTCATAGAATTCGTGTGGAAGGGTTTCCTCCTTTTCTACTTCATGAAATAATTTGAGAAGGATTGGTGATTCTTCTTTGATGGTTTTGTAGAACTTAGCTGACAAGCCATCTGGTCCTTGGCTTTTCTTTCATGGTAGGCTTTTGATGGTATCTTCAATTTTATCACTTGAAATTGATATGTTTAAATTTTCTATGTCCTCCTGATTCAATTTGAGTACGTCATATGTCTATAAATTTGCCAATGTCTTCAAGATTTTCTATTTAATCAGAGTAAAAATTTTCCAAATACTTTCTGATTATCATCTTTATGTCAGTATTGCCTTCTTGATATTTCCATTATCATCACAAATTTTGGTAATTTGAGTTTTCTTTTCTTTTTCTCTTCATTAGTTTAGATAAGGATTTATCAAGTGTATTTGTTTTTTCAAAGAACAAACTTTTTGTTTCATTGATTTTTAGGAATATTTTCTGATTGTTGGTACAATTTTATTGATTTTAGCTCTGATTTTAATTATTTCCTGTGCTCTACTGCTGTTAGTGTTGATCTGTTCCTCTTCTTCTAGGGCTTTTAGATGTACATATATGTTCTTTTTATTTGGGGAAAAATATTTACAATTATTATATCTTGTTGATGTAAATTTTCCTTAAATAGTATGAAAATTCCTTTTGTGTCTTCTGATTAACTTTGGCTTGAAGTTGACTTGATCTGAGATGAGGATAGATATCTGTGCTCTTTAATGATATCCATGTGAATAATGTTATTTTCCCCATCATTTTACCTTCAGTCAGTGGATATCTCTTGTTATGAGGTGAGTATCTTGGAAACAGCATATTTTGGGGTCTTGCTTTTTAATCTAGTCTGCCAGTATAAGTCTTTTGATTGATGACTTTAGGTCATTTATATTCAATGTTATTATTGAGAAATTATTTTTATTTTCTTTCATATATATATATATATATATATATATATATATATATATATATATTGTGGTGCTGGGGATTGAACTCAGGTCCTTGTGCATGCAAGGCAAGCACTTCACCAACTGAGCTATATCCCCAGCCTTATTTATTTCTGTTTTTTACTTTAAATTAGTTTCTCCTTTGATTGACGATCCTAGTGTAGTTCCTTCCTTTGCTGGTTTTTAATTTTAATTTTATTTCTTTTTTCATGAACTATTTAGTATATTTTTAGTGCAGGCTTTTTAGTCATATATTCTTTTTGCTTTTCTTTATCATGAAAGATTTTTATTTCAACATCAATTCTAAAGCATAATTTTTATGTCTACAATATTCTTTTCTGGCATTCATTTTCTTTCAGAGTTTGATATATATTGTTTCAAAATTTCTTAGCTTTGAGGGTAAGGGTTGAGAAATCAGCTGGGATCCAAATTGGTTTTCCTCTAAATGTAAACTTTTGTTTTTCTCTAGGAACCTTTAAAAATATATCCTTATTATGTATGTTAGGAATTTTCTTGTGTGGGTTATGTTGTAGTTTTGTATATTTGGGGTCCTCTAAGCTTCCTGTATTTCATTTTACATTTCATTCCCTTAAGGTTTGAGAAATATTATGATATTATTTCATTGAAAATATTGTTTATTCCTGAGGTCTGTACTTCTGACCCTTTATATATCCTGATAAATCTTAAATTTGGTCTTTTTATGTTATTTCATATTTCTTAGAAGTTCTATTCATTTTTTTTAATCTTCTCTTCATGATCAACTTTATTTTCTAGATTATATATTTTATCTTCACTGCCTGATTTCTGTCTTCCAAGTAGTCTAGTCTATTTGTAATGCCATCCATTGAATAATTTTAGTTTGGTTTATTGATTCTTTCATTTCAAAGATTTCTGATTGTTGTTTGTTTTTCACTTCCTGAATTTTTTTCTATTTCACTCCTTCCATCATTCTTTACCTTGCAGATTAGTTTAACTGCATGCATTCTAAATTCTTCCTCTTACTTTCTTCTACTGTGATGTCTATAGATTCTGTTAATGAATTATCTCAGTTTGTTTGGGGAATTTTTCCCTTGCTTTTTCTCATTTTTTGTGTGTCTACACATCTAACAGTATGATCTGAGGCAGTGGAGTTTCCACCCTGTAAACTTATAGATTCCCTGAAGGTTTCCTGTGCTTCACCATTTAGGTGGAGAAAAATAATAACAACAACCAATGCTAACATATACAGCATTAAACCAAGTAGCTCCTGCTGGGATGTCTACAGTGTTGTCACAAGAAATAAAAATGACATGATCAATTATTGCCTACAATAAAAACAGTAAGTTGGCAAAAGTGTTTACAATTTCCAGTGGTGGACACGGAAAGAATTAAAGTGATGTAGGATGTGATGACTATGAGGGAGCTGGAGAAAGGATAAAAGAAAAAAATAAAGAAAGTGGGAAAGAGAGAAAAAAATAGGGATTGTCTTTTAGCAGAACAAAGGAGAGGAAGAGGATTAAGGGAAACAGGTGACAGGAAAAAAATATATAAGGTAAGAATTTTTAAAATTAAAAATAAGAAAAATGATAAGAAAAGAATAGAAACGAAACTGAAATATACTAATTAAACATTCTAGTTGTCAAAAAACTGATCCATGAAAAACAAGTGATTTTAAAAAATCTGGAAATGATAAGAAAAAAGCAAATACATATAAATGTCTATGAACCATTAAGGTCACAACCAAGTGAAGGAAAAAATTGATGTTTATGAAAAGTGAAAGCATTGTTTCCATTGGAGTTCAAAAGATTCTCACCTTCCCGTTTCAGCAGTGTTGGGGTTGGGTGTTTTCTAGATTATGAAGCTTGCTCTGCCCTCAGGGTTGGGTTGCTGGTGTGAGAGAGGGTGGTGTAATTTAGGCTTAGGTAGGTTCCAGGATCTTCACTGAATTCCAATTGATCTGGATATTTTAAATCAGAGCACTTCCAGGACCCAGCAATTTTTGGTTCATGCTGAAAGTCTGCACCCCAGAGATGTCACCTGGTTTCCATTCATTTAGTGGAGGAGCCAATTCTTAGTCCACTATGTCAACTGAGGACTGAATGTTTCTTGGTCTTGGGTTCAGTCTCCAAACTCAATCTTTCCCACCATTGCCCTTTTCAATTCCTGGTTGGATGTGTCTCTCAAAGCCTGTCCTCTGCAAGCAGCAGCACTGAAGGATGAGGGTGAGAGCCAGCTGGGTATTCCCCTGTGTAAAAACCTCTCACATTTGATTTTTTCCTTAGTCACTTAGGCACACTCTATGTCATGCAGTGTGGGTTTGCCAGGACTTTATTTCAGGCCAACCTCAGATTTGCTAGGAATCAGCTCCCTTAGCTGTCTGCCCTGCAAAATATATTTCTTTCCCCTGTCCTCCACACATGGCTGGGAGATGTAGTTTCTTTCCTATAAAAAGATATTGTGCAATGGCACCTTTCAGTTTAGTCAGGTTGTGTCTTTGATTTCTAAACTGTCTTCAACTAGACATGCCTCCGCCTTCCTAAAAATGTGGGTTTCTTTTAGTCTCTTATCATTCCACTGTGCTCACAGAGGGACCACTCTGGCTAGTGCCTCCAGGCTGAGGAAGCAGCTGTGGCTCTGGAGATTCTTATTTATTACATACAGTCTCCTGAGTCCCTAGCATTGAGTGTTCAGTATTAAATGCCAGTAAAGTTCCCCAGCCCACCCTTTTTATTTTTCTGTTCACCTACCTTTCTGAGAAGGTGCCTATTTCCTTTCTTGGTTTCACACGATGAAGCAGGCACGACTGTGACATTCTCTATTCTGCCATCTTGAAACAGAGCCTGCATATTTTCTTAAAATATGGTATTGCCTAATTCAAAGTCACTATTTTGTATTTTTAGTGTCCTTTTGAAATGTTTTTTCTCCTACATAAACAGAATATAATCTGAAAAATATTATCTGCTTTCAAGAGACCTGACCTATCAAATAAATAGAATCTTTATACCATTTTAATATTTTTGCCTCATGCATTGCCTTTCGCTGTTTCTAAATATGCCCAGATATTTGAATAGTAAATGTATTTCAAAAGTATTTATAAGCCATTTTCCTCTACTTTTTTTCTTTGCTGCCAAACTTTAAAGAATGATAGTAATTTGTGCCCTTATATTTTTAATTTTTTTAATTAAAATAACATGAGTAAACATACTTCAAAAAGTTCTATGTGGCCTAAAATTTAAAAATCATTGATATCAATCCATTCAACCTGCAAACTTTACAATTAATAGCCAATTGTTTTCCTTTTCTATTTGTCTCTCCTATTTATTTCTTTAGTGCTCCATAATAAATATTACTAGGCTTTCTAATATTAGAGACAATCTTATATTTTACAATAAAGAAGCAAATTTGTCTCCATTTTATCAGTGTCCTTTTCCCCTAAAACATATGGTTCTGTTCTCTCCATAATTTAGATTAAAATGTATGGTTAACTAAATATTCAACATTTGCATAACTTTAATAATCATGTTCAGTGCCACCCTTATTTTACTTGTATGATTATATTTTCCATTTGCCCATTATTTCTTTGTAAACTTACTACTTGCATCATTTTTTAGCTTAGACCTTTTTACTTATTGAGCCATCAATAATTAATATAAGAATATGAAAAACTGACAAGACCCTAATAGGGTCAAGTACACAGATGATGGATCAATTTCTGTTTTCCTGCTTACTCCTCTTAAGAAGTCCTTAGGCTTCATATATTATCATTTAGGACATTCTCCTATCTTTTATGAGTGGAAGCTCTTTATTTTTTTCCTTTGTTATATCTTCCTTTCTAGTTCCTTCAAGTTTCTTTTTCCCTTACCCCCCCCAACTCTTTGCCTTCCCTACTCTTTCCCCCTTTCTTTCCTTGTGATTTCCCATTTTTGGACCATGTCTGATGGTAACTTCATATTATACAATGGCAGATTTTCAAAGCATTTCAATTTAAAAAAAAAAATGTTCTCACCTAATGCATAATTAAAATTTTAGCTTAACACGTAATAGTAGGTTAAAAATAATTTTCCCTTAGAATATTGATGGGATTTCTCTGCTTTCTCCTATATTTGAATATTTCTAATATATTTCTAACTTAAGGCCATTCTGATTCCTGATTACTACTTTCCTTACCAGAAGTTGCTACAACAAACTTTATCTTATCATCTGATTTTCTATTTTGAACTCTTCAGTCAGTGATTTTGCTAAATTACAATTTTAATCATGTCACTCTCCAGTTGTCAGAATCAACTATTCTTAGGATGAAGTGCACATTTCTTGGCATTTTTTAGCATAATTATTTGTACTTCACCCACCAGTCTCGTCTCTTCCCACTCAAGTCTTGCACTCCGTGTCCTGAAATAATATGAACCTTATTGCCGTTAGTGACATTTATTGCACTTTCTCTCAAATTCTGGCTTTTTCGCATTTTATCCCTCATCCTGGTGGACTCCTTGCACTGGCATTTATCTGTAACTTCCATACATGCTTTAGGGTTTGGTTTTTGTTGTTGTTTATCTGTTTGCTTGTTTGCAGTGCTGGGGATGGTTTGGAACAGGGTCTTGGTGCTGTACCACTGAGCTACATCCCTAGACCTCACCCTTTGGATTCTAATCAAGACTTGATACATTAGCCTTGCCCAAGGGAACTATGCACATCTCTAAACCAGATACTAACACACCATATTTTGTCTTTCTGTTAATGTGTTTATCTTTCCCACTAAGTTGAAAATTTCTTTACTCAAAGGCTGTAAGTAGTGAGCATTTTATTCCAACATCTACATTAATGCCTGAACTGAATGCACATTTTCTTTTCATTAAATGGATTCTGTTGGTACAATCATATCTTTATTGAAGACATACATCATATACTACTATTCCCTTGAAATGTGATCTCTATCTTTTTGTTGTTGTTTTTTCTCTCCTCACATTCTCACGACTTTTGGAACTTCACTTACATAGAATCACATTTACTAATTAGCATGATTTTTGTGTTAAAATCTTTTACCTGGTAATCTCAATTGTTGTAAAGCAATTGGTGGGAATAAATAAAATACTTCCTTTTTTGAGCACTCATTTTAAGAATTTTGATGAAAGCAATGTAAACAGTCCTATAGTAATTATCAGTGGCCTTGTACAACTGCCAATACAGGCATAGGACACTCATTATCAGTCAAGTGTGTGTGACTTGAAAGCCAGTGTGAGCAAATACATTTGTCTAGAGTACTTGATTTCAATTCTCTGAGTTTATTACTCTTCTTGAAAAAACAGATGTCATAAAAAACAATTATAGGGAAATAGTACATTTTTGTTAAGTAAGACATCTGGCAACAAATATTCCATTCCATCTGTGATCTAATAATCAAAAGATTATGGGACACAGATTTCTGGAGTACCTACTAAGCATGTGATAGTCACTCAGGAAAGATGAAAAGAACCTAAATAACCTTTCTGTTTGTTAATTTAAAAAAAAATGACAACTAGATGAACTGAAATTTGATTTACATCTTGTATTCTTCGCCTGGAATTTTCTAGTCATAAAATGTTTGAATTTATCTTTAAACTTTTTAATATGTATTCAAGTAACTCTTCTATGTCACTAATATTAGCAATGTGGGGGTGTTGCAGTGTAAATGCTAGACCAACCCCATCCAAACCCTAGGATGGACAATACCATAGAAACCTTGCCGAGACGTTACCTTTCCTGGATCCCATTTTCCTTCATTCCTAAGTTAAGAAGGTGGCCCTATCTACTGTGAAAAGACTTTCAGCAGAATTCCATAGGTAGTAAGTAAGGTCTATGTGGCAGCAGTCTCCCCCTTTTAAATATGACTTTTGGGTGGAAGCCATGAGTTAAATTGTGGTTTTCAGCTGAGTGAGTCAGGACCAGTGTTTAGACTGTTAATCTACATATACATAATCATTTCACATGACCAACATTCATCCCATTATATTTTTGGGTATGTTAATTTGATACATCAAATTTAACAGAATGAAAGATAAAGATCATATAATAATCTCAATATACACAGAAAAGGATCTTGACAAAATTCAACACCTTTCCTGATAAAAATAATTAAAGTAAGAAATAGATATGATCTCAACATAATAAAGGTAATGTGTGAAAAGCCTATAACATCATATTTAATAGTGAAAAATGGAAACTTATTCCTCTAAGGTCAGACACAAACCACAAATGCCTACTCTCACCACCTCTATTCAGCATAGTACTGGAAGAGCTAGCCAGAGCAATTAAGGAAGGAAGAAGTGAAATTGTTTGCTGATGGCATGAACTTATATATAGAAAACTCAAAGACACCAAAAAAAAAAAAACCCCAAAAAACAGAACAAAGAAATTTAGTAAAGTTGGAAGAAATTATAACAGTAATATATTATAAAGCAATATAATAAAAGCTTAAAGCAACCTATGTAGAAGTTTCTGATAAATGCATTATTAACTTGTAAATATATCTCTTCAGTTAAGAACTAAGGCAAGGAAGTCTCCTTATCTTAGACTATCATAATAAACATCGAAGAAATGACATGCATGTTGCCTTTGAAGGAGTGTGCCCCAGAGAAATGTGCTTCTTAAGTGTTCTACTGGTAGATTTAAAAGCAAATTGGTACTTTCTTCTTGAAAATATCTAATCTTTAATAAAACCTGAAATATACATCAATGATAGTATTATCTTGTTCTGTTTTTATAGCTCATGTTAGGTAAATTATAGGCAAAATATAAACTGACTGATGAATTACTATTTAACAATTTATGGGAAATTTATTTATTATGCATGCCCATATTCCAGAATAAATAAAAATTAATTATTATAGCTATTATTTAATGGATACATTAGATTATATTTTATTAATTCATTTTATTTGCTTCTTTATATTTTTATCATAAAATTACCTTAAGAGACAGACAAAGATACATAAAATATAGCAAAAGAAAAAATCAGAAGACAAACATTTTTACTTACACTATCTTTTGACTCTGTACATGTGTTCCCCTATTCCAGCATATACTTACTGCAACTACTCTTACCTTTAAATTCTCTTCTTCTCTGAGATACTAACAGATTTGATAGTTCACATTGTCATAGGGAAGTACAGATCTCTAAGCCACAAACTAGGTAATACACTATCTTCACAATATCCCTATCAATTTCTCAGTAAAAAAAAAAAAAAAACTATAGTAAAAAAGAAAGGATAACAAAAGAAAAAGGGAAATTTTAAAGACAAAGCTCACATATAGCAGAAAATTAAAATTTCTAATGAAATATACTTTTAGAATTGGGGGGAATATTTCAATAATTTTAATTAGTAAGGCAGCAGACTGTGTTGGAAAATCGATAAATTTTTGATATTTAGACCATATACATACACAGATTTAACTCATAAAACAAAGACTTGCTGGAACTGTACCAATAGAATGCTAAAATTATTTCTTTTGCAGTTTAATGCCACTGTTAGGGTAAATAGATACATTGTAATCCAAACTATATTCTAGACTTCATTGCACTTCTAACCACGCATTGTAATAGCACACTTTTTCTATGCAGCATTCTTTTTGGTAGAAACAAGAAGAACCTTGTTGATAGCACCATAGGAGCTGTAGTTTTTAAAACACTCCATTAGTTCAAAATGACAGAGAACAACCTCCCACTTCTCAATTATAGAAATGCTGTATCATGTAAAGCATAATTCTGCTAAGGTATGCAAGGGGTTTGCTGCAACTGTGTGTATTAATAAGCACCAAGAAAATCTCAGGAAGAATTAACTGTCATTCAAATAGTACTCAATGATATTTGAATTATCTAGAACTAATAATGTTTACCATGTGCACCCAAATTAATGTCAAAACACTAAAGAAAATTGTATTTCTATATTCTATCAGCAAACAATCCAGAAATAAAGCTTAAAAATATGATTTACAGTGACCAGGAAGACATAAAATACCTAGTAATAAATTTACACAACATTTTTCAAGATCTGCCCACAGAAAACATCAAAAGATTTTTTTTTAAATAGAGAAATGCTTTTCATGTATTGAAAGTCATTATTTTAAAGACATTTATTCTTAAGTCATTCTATAATTCAATGCAGCCTTATTTTCATTGACATTTTTCTGCGGAGATTGACAAACCCATTCTACAATGATTGGGAAAATCCAAAAGACTGAGAATGACATAAAATTTTGAAAAAAAAAGACAAATATCAAGTACTTAAAATCATAGATTAAAAATAGCTTTAAAGCTCCAAAATTCTTAGAGTGTGTGTTAATGGCACATGGATAGATAGATACGTCAAAATAATAGAAGGGAATTTAGAAACAGATACAAATACATTCGTGATCAATTGACTTTCAATAAAAATCAATACGATTTAACAGGGAAAAGGTGTCTTTTCAATAAATAGTTCTAGTACATTTTGATGTTTAGCTGGAATTGTCTGATGTTTTCTCACAGTGCATTTCTGGTGAAAGAGTCTGGCAGCAATTCTACAAAAGTGGTTATGTGCCCTTCTCAATGTGTTCTGTCAGGATATGCAAATGCCAGTATGTCCCACTACCTTCATCAATTGGGGTACAGTGTACCTGCTGTTTCTGTGTAGTAATGTTATCTAAGTTTGCTTTTAGTAAGTGCTTTCTGGGAAGGTATTGTGATACTATGCAAATATGCCCTTTCTAATCACACATTTTCCAGCAAATTTTAACATCCTTCGGCAGGTTTTGCCTGTAACATGTATTAATGAAGTGTTGCTTGGTGATTTTCTATTACCCTCATTATTTTGCCTTTAATAAGTATAGTTCTCCTATAAAGAAGATTTTTCTCTTAAACTTTCTGTTAATTTATACTACTATGATTCAAAATATTTATCTTGCTTTATGTTATAATCTAATATTTTATTATTTTTCTTTCATAGTATTCTAGTTTTAGCTGATAAATGTTCTTTCAACACAAGCCCCCATCATTTCTGAACATTTCTTAAATTTCTGGGAGCAAAAGTTGTTCCAGTTACATTTTGGACTTGCCTGAAGCCATGATTAAGGCACCAGTTAATTAGGTCTTTGGTGAGAGCAACTCTCTGCTTCCCAAAGAAAGCGATTTATTGTGTGCCTTCCTGAAGGGGACAAGGCTGTGTGGGGACTAATGCAGATGTGACAGAGGACAAAAAGGGCCTACATATTTCCTTGCAGCCCTTTAATAAAGTCACCAACTATTTTACTGAGAACTTTTTCCTCATGACTATTACCTCCTAAAGGGTACACCTTCATATTATCACACTGACATTTCAGTTTCAACCTTTGAAGAAAGTTGAGGGGAGGGGCGTGTATTTCGACCATAGATAAGTATGGTTCATTTTGATTTTAGTTAACAATTATATTGCTTGATCTCTGAATGTGAGATCTCTTTCCCCACAACATTTTGTTTGGGTGTATTTTATTTAAGCTGGGTACCTCTACTGTGCTTGTGTAGCTTAGCAGCCTGTAATTTGTGTAATGTTAAAACATTCTCTGCCACTAATACTTCTACCCTTTGCCTCCTAAGCAATTTTATGCATTTCCTTAAGCTTCTTGTATTCTTGAGTTTATCTGGGGGTTGTGGAATGCCTGGGTTGGTTAGCAGGCAGGAGAGAGAGTTTATTAACTGAACTTATCTATGACCTTCTCATTTCAAAAGTAATTTTTAGCTGCACTACCATTCACTCCAAATGGGGTCTGTGTCCAAACAGAAAGTCTGGCATATTTTTGTAGCTTGAGCTAGAGGTGAGGATGAGGAAGCAAAATGGAAAAGCATCTGAGCATGAAGGCCACACACTTTCCACTAGCGGTTTTCATGTGTAAGCACTTCTCAACTTCTTTTCAACTTTGGTTGATTTTTAGTGTACTGAAAACTTTCTTTTAACGTTTTTGTCTACCTTTGCACTTGTTTTTGTCCTGTATGAAGAGACTTCTACTTCTTTACCAGGCTTTCGAAAATTCAATAAAACATGGAAAAAGATTTTTTATGGCCCCCAAACAGCAAACATTCCATAAACATGAAAAAGTACTACTTATAAATGCAAAAATTAATGATTTTTGTCCATACAATGGTTTCACCAGGAGAATGGAAACTGAGAGAAGATTTGTGTAAAAATATCAAACCAAGAACTTGATATGAATCTACCTAGTAAGGCAGCACCACCGGAAAGGGAAGAATTACAATATTATACCCTCAATAAGGGTTTCCCTGAAGGACAACAAAGAAGAGAAATCTTCTCTGGGTGCATAACATTAAGAAATACATATGAGTATTTAGTTTTTTCCTTTAAGACAAAATGGTTAGAAGAAACAGATATATGCTGACCACTGATTCACTGTCTGGATGGGGTATTACTTAGATTTCTTCAGAGAATTAGAACCAATAAGTGAAGAGAAAGACAAGGGAAAAGCTTATTTTGGGAAACTAGCTCACATAATTATGATGATTGACAAGCCCAATATTTACAGGATGAATCATAAGGCTGGAGATTAAAGTAAGAGCAAAGTAAGAGTTGATGTTGAAGGTCACATCCAAAGGTCATATCATAGAAAATTTTCCTCTTACTCAGGAAAGATCAGACCTTGTTTCATTATGGCCTTCAACTAATTGGATGTGGTTCAACCATAAGATGGAGGACAACCTGCTTTACTCAAAGTCCACTATTTTAAATGTTAAACTCATCAAAAAATAAAAATGAGAAAAAAACTTACAGAAATACCCTGAATAAGATTTGATCAAATATAACCCAACTAAGGACATGTAAAATATTAACCATCATTTTAAGAGACATAAAAGTGATACAACTAAAATTTGATAATAGTCGATATGTTGATAACATTTTAAGGATAGCACAAAACTATGCATGTTCATATGAGTGATGTAGAACAGATGATGCTGGAAACCCCAGGAATTTGCAAGAAGCAGATTTATTTAAGCTGCAACGGTCCAGAGGAGTGCCTGCCTAAAAGTCTCTGGATCCTGATTCTGAAAATTTTTTAAACTTTATACTCAGTATCGTGTCAGTGGGTGGGTACATAACAGTTACTCTTTGTCCCATATTCTTTGGCTAGACAGAGGTTTTACAAGTTTTTACCAAGAAAAAGGAGATGATATCTTTTTGCACAACAAGCTTCATTGCTGACTCTACAACAGCTTTTGTCTACAAACCTGACACTTAAAAGAAAGGGGAAGGTTCAAACCACAATGCCCTCTGCAGAAATCCTGCTGTGGACACTCTTTGTAAAATCTTGGTGACAAGAAGTGTAATTATGGCAAGAGTCTTTTGGGTGGGGGTACTTGGTCTGATTCATGAGAAGGCTTTCAAAGTGGAACCCCTCAGAAGAGAATTTCAATACTTTTATGGACAAGATGTATCCTTCTAGGGTAACGTATCTAGGGTAAACAATAGCCTATATCTGGCAAATTTGCTAAATTGCAGCTCTTCATAATAGAAGGGACAGCCATTTATCTCCACAGGAATATGCACTTCCAAAAAATAGGAATTTCCCTTTATGCCCATTTCTTGTTTAAAGCATATTTCATTCACCATCACTGTCTTCCAAACTACTTCAATTCTGATGAGGTTTTGTAAAGAAATATGCAATGTACTCATGGCCATGAAGTTACTGATATTACTGATGTCTCCTTATACCAAATGACCAATCCTACTAGAAGAGCAGAGGAGCCTCTTGAAGGTCCAGCTCTCATTACATCTTTTGGCAACACCTTAGAGCCTAAGAACGCCTTCACCTACATGAGGATTAGCTGTTTTATTTTAGGTTTAAACATGATTTAATCTCTTTATTCTAAATTTAAAAAAATGACAAATATGACTTCTATGGATATTGACAATGAAGGGTTGGACAGAATTAGATACCTGTTTTCAGAATCATCTTCAATCTCACTCCCATTCTTTGCTCCCAACTCTGCTATAAATTCAAATTTGTATTCCCACTATCCTTTTTCTAGAAAGTTGTATGGGTAAAGGCTGCTAATGAGAGTCAGTCACATAAGACAGGAAGGCAGCAGGCTTCAGGGTGTCTACTGTTTTCCGGAGGCAGATGCACACAGATTTGAAAGCAGATAGGGTTTGGGGGGATTTCCTGGCTCCTCTTAAAAACAACCTGATTGAATGCTTCTGACTAATATCATGATGGGAGTTTCCATCCCCTCTGTTCTGCCAGCTCTGTAATGTGTGAGCCTCCTCTTATTTTTTTTTATTAAGTCCTTAACACCTGTAATAAATGGTTTCAGAAGAGAATAGTTCTTCTTCTATGACTGTCCTGTACTGTTATTGAACTCACTGCATTGGTGATGTCTCTGCCAAATGAGGATAAAGATGAAAGGAGGGCAATATATTTCATATTATCTATAAGCCCATCAGTACCCAAAGTCCTCAAAAGATTTTTTGTGTTTGTTTGTTTGTTTGTTTTATTTCTTTGGGTTTTTTCTTCCTCAGGATCTCCAATACTTTATAAAAATCTATCTTTCATGAGTTTCTACTATGATTCCATCCACCCTGAGGTGAGGCAATCAGGTAGCAGAACAGAGGGAACAAGAGCCATACTGTTTAGATCTTCACCTTTCAAAACCAAACTACATAAACCTATTGTTTTAAAGCCTTCTAGGATGATGACTTATTTATTTACTTACCTACTTATTTATTTAAATATCCATTTTGTGTGTGTGGTGAAGGGATTGAATCCAGGGCCTCATGCATGCCATACAGGCCAGCAAGTGCTTTACCAAGGAGCTACATTCCCAGTCCTTAAACTGTTTTTTGTAAGGTTAAAAATGTTAATGTTAATAATACTCATTAACAATTTTCCTGACATTAGCATTGAATCTTGTTTATAGAAGATTTAAGAAGAATTTCTTTTCCAAAGCTTTGATGGGATTAATTTTAACTGTCTAAGCAATTCTGGCTTTATTTGCAACTGTTGTCTTCTTTTTATCAAGCACAAATATGTCTTTCTGCCATACAGCTAGCTCAGTGATTCCTAACTAAAGGTAATTTTCTTCACAGGAGATAATTTGGCAGATTATAGACAGCACTGGTTTCTTCAGTTTGGGAAGAGAGGTTGGCAGACAGGACAAAGATAATGCTAAACATTACATAAGGCAAAGGGCAGCTACTCAGAAAAAAAAAAATCCTAGGGGCTGGGGTTGTGGCTCAGTGGTAGAGTGCTTGCCTATTATATGCAAGGCACAAGGTTCAATTTTCAGCACTGCATACAAATAAATGAAATAAAGGTCCATCACAACTAATAAAAAAATGTTTAAATTATCTTATGCCAAATATTAATAATGCCAAGGTTGAGATATTCTATGTATAGAAAACAGTGATGTAATAATTCCTAATTTATTAATAATTAAATGGAGCCTGTGGGAAGTTAATTCATGATCTACAGTTACACAATTCATAAGTAAAGTAATCAGACTCTGATTTTTACCATATGGATTAACTCTATACCATGTATTAAGTAAGATTGTTTTTACCAGCTGCAAAGTGAGAAAGTTTTGGAAATGCCACACTTCACATCATATTTAAAGTGCACAGGATATGAGACAACTAGCTGTAACACTTGAAAATTGCTTATAATATGAACCATAAAATATGTTTTCTTGCCAATGATATAGATTAATTTTTTTCAGACCCATATTTTAATCAAAACTGGCAATTTGTATGAAACTAGTCTATTTAAGTAAATTACTGTGTATTGCAGCATATTTTTTTCTTTAGATAGTAAATTTTCATGCACATGCACCTTAAAAATAAATTGTTTTCACTTTGAGATAATTATTTAAAGAAAGTTATAAATTAATTCAGCTTTGTACACTTGTAATTATACACCACCCTTAAAGAAATGAAGGGAAAAGAAACTGAACTAATAACTTTAGAAAAAAATGTTCTGATGAGATATAAAGATAAAAGCAAAAGCCACACATATTAACCATGCTTTATGCAGAGATGTGAGTACCCATTCTTAAAGTTCTTTTTACACACACTAGAAGTGAACAAATAACAAATAAAGCATCAATAATGGCAACCAGCTTTCTCACTGCCAGGAAAAAAAAATAAAAATAAGCATGAGAAGAAATAATGATCTAACTCTTTGTTACTGAAGAGAGCAGAATATATCAATGCCAACTCTTGTATATTTTAAGAGATAATAGAAAACTCTCAAGTGTATGTATATGTGGAGTAGCATACATACATATATGTATATATTGATATGCATATAGTATGCATATAGATATCTATATTTCCTTTCTCCTTCATCTGAAAGTAATAAAAACCAGTTGCAATGAGATCATGTATCACTCAGATTTGGTTGCTAAATACCCCCAGTGAAAGAAGCTGTGGTTCTTTGAAGTAACATTTGATTCAAGGGCAGGGCAAGAAAAGTATAAGCCAAGTCTTAAACATCTTTCATTTGCAGAAATAAGGAAGTGTGAAAGAAAGGAATGAGTTCAACCCAATATTCAGTGGCAACCCAATTAGTTTCCACTAACCACAGCTGCAAAAATTTGAGCAACAGAATAAATTATACTAATTATACAATCACATTATAATGAAAAGATTTTTTTTCTAATAATATATGTGAGTTTATCCTGATGGAAAAATTATTAAATAAAAAATGGAAAGGAATATATCTGATTTGTCAAAAATTTCAATTAATAGATATAGAAGGAATGAGAAGAATAGACACCATTTGAATACTGAAGCTACAATTGCAGTAAGATCCACTGACTGCTACTAAAGTTAATTGGGAATATTTTAAGGAAATAATATTTACAGAACCTCAATATCTTTTCCAAACATTTATTAATTAGTGTGGTATATTTAACATATATTTATGAATTCTTTGATATTCCTTCTCCAGGCATGCATAGCACTCCTTTTTCTTGATTGTTAACTGAGTTGAATTATTCACTTCTAGAAAATAGAGCATAAAGAGGGTACTTTAATCTATGGGTAAAAATATTAGCAGATACCACATTAACCAAATGATAAAGCTAAAAGCACTAGTAATGATATTGCTAATATTGAGATTCCCCTGATATGATGCTACAAAAGGGCATTTCAAGACTGGTATCCTCTCACAAGTTTCATAACCCTAATATATTATCAGTAAGCATCAAATAAATTCACATTGTGGGAAATTCTCTTAAATACCTGACCTGTATCTTCAAATATTTCAAGGTCACAAAACACAAAAGATTATAAAAGTATCATAGATTAAAGGAAATAATGGAGACATTATATGCAATATGATATTATGTACTGGATTTTGACCAGAAAAAAAAAGACTTCAGTGACAAAAATGGTGATATTAGATATAGTGTGTGCTTTAGTTAAAAGAATTGTGAAAATGTTATTTTAAAATTTCTATTTCAAAAATAAAAAAAGTGCTAAAGAAAAGATGAAATCAAACTGAACTAGTGCCTAATAACCACAACTGGAAATTTTTGAACAGTGAAATAAATTATAATAGTATTTCATTATAACCAAAGCAATATATTTAATAAGTAAGGAATCATCCATCCTGATATAAAATTGGTTAAATAAATAAAAAAGAGAAACACATTTGCCATGCAAAATAATTTTTATTAAAAATGTAGAATTAATGAGAAAATACATTTGATAAATATATAATAGTTAAATTTTTCTGTTACGGTTTGGATGTGAGGTGTCCCCAAAAGCTCACATGTGAGACAATGCAAGAAGTTTTAGAGAACAAATGATTGGGTTATGAGAGTCTTAACACAATTATTGAATTAGTCCCCTGATATGGATTAACTGAGTAGTAAATAAAGTGGTAGGGTATGGCTCCAGGAGGTGGAAATTGGGGGCATGGCTTTGGGGTATATGTTTGTATTGGGGGAGTTCTATCTCTCTCTCGAGCTGCTTCTCTCTGCCACACTCTTACTCCATGAGGCTCTGCCTCACCTTGAGCCCTGAGGAATGGAGCCTGCTATCTATGGATAGAGATCTCTGAAAGTATGAGGCCCTAAATGAACCTTTCCTCCCCTAAAATTGTTCTGATTGGGTCCTTTTAGCCACAGCAGCAAAAAAGCTGGCTGAAACATTATCAAAACTAAGAAATTAAGATTTTAGCATTCAGGGGCCTTAGATGAAGTTCATATGTGAACATTTTGCAAAAAAATAATTAAAAATTATTTCTTAATTTTGCAAATGCTATATTCCAAAATATAAAGTTTAAAATTTGTGAATGTTTTGATTACTTGAAAGTAATATAATATAGATATAGATTAACCTTTAAATATTAAAATTATTACTTTAGAAGCTCTTCTTAAAATAAATAAAAATTGTGTGTGTTGATGTGTGCATTTATGTGTGTAGGTTTGCTTTTGTCTCCTGAGAACAATTTCAAGAGAATCAAATTACAACAAAGGGCAACAGTTACAAGAATTAATTTATTCTCATCTCTAATACTGTGAGAACTTGATTTTCCCAAGCTGCTCACTGACATTCTCTTCCCAGATACTATTAGACACTTGGGCATGAGAGATTTATGTAATTCATTTTTCTCCAACATGATTCACTCTTACTTTCCAAGGAGATGCCAACCAGACCTACTTAATTTAAAAATAAAAAAGCATACCCCCCTCCAATGTGAGCTCTTTGGAGCTTTATATTTAGATTAATTTTTGAAAAGTTATATGTAAAAAATGTCATTTATTTGTTAAAATATGCATCCATGTTTTAGATATTTATTTAATTAGTATAATGTTATTAGGTGAGGTTATAACAGACAGGGGTGGGAGTTTGACTGCCTGGTTCACAAATTTTGACATTAATCAAAACCTCCTGGAAAGCTTCTTAAAACACTTTCTTAGTCTCCATATATAAAAGTTCTAATAGAATATTTTGTAGTGTGGTCCATGAATTTACATTTCTAACAATTTCATTGGTTATGCCAATTCTAATGGTCTGAATACCACATTGGAGAGCTATTGATCCAATATATTCCTAATTCCTTCTTCACTTAAACTCTTTTCTATAATCGTGTGTGTGTGTGTGTGTGTGTGTGTGTGTCTGTGTGGGTGCGCGTGCGTGCACGCATGCACGCGCATGTGCCTGTGAATATGTATGCACACACACATGGCTAATGTTTTCTATGTTCTGGCATGAGAGATTTCTATAAATTCTCTTCCTTATTCTAATAAGCTATGTACAAGTATAAGCTAAACAAGTCTATATTGAGGCCTATTGTGGCTTAACACCTTGCTTGTGTCAGAAAATTTTAAAAAAGAATCTCTATTATCCTGAAATCAATGATAAACATTTAAAAATTCTACCCCTGTGTAAGGTGTATGAAAAAAATACCTACATGGTATCCAATTACACAAAGTCTCAATTTTGGTATATCATTACTACTTCAAGGCAAAAACATCAATGAGCAGCATTTACTACCCTAGAAGGAAAAAGGATAAATTCAAAACTAGAATATAGTTGAGAAGCAAAAGTAAAATCAGCTTTCAAAATCCAGAGACATAGAGAAAGCAACAAAAGTCTAACTTCTATTTATGACAACATGTGCATATAGAATACAAATTACTATCAACATATTGTCATATTTTCCAAACATGCTTAAAAACTTGCATGTAAGCTATTACCTTGCTGTTAACATATCACTTATTAAAACAATTTGTAATAAATAGGCTTCAAAAGATAATAATATCTTCCAGATATATGCAATAAAATAGGGATTTACTTTTCTTAATCACGAAGGTCTTAGATCATCAGTTAAGTTCATTGTTTTTTAGGAATATTCTTTACTAGTATTCTTTTTCTGAATTTCAAGCAGTGTTCATAAGAACAGGGCAAGTTGTTCTAGAGTAAAAATAGATTTAATAGATACTGATCTCATTATTAGTAGGACACATAGATTCATTTACCTGCAGATTTACTTTCTCACTTTAAACCATTAGTCTAAGTAGAGAAACCATGTTTCTTGTGTGTAAAATGCTAAGCAGCAAATAAGCAATGCATCTAAATTATATCAGTAGTTTCATGTGGAACAAATATTTCCTGCAAATTTCTAGGGATTCTTACAGAATGACCCTTCTGTTGTACAGGTTTAGAAATTGGCTCTAATAATTACACTGACTTATTTTATTTGTTAATTTTTTATGCAATAAACAGCCATTTGCTCTTTTTAAAACACTGACATGGAAACAAAGAAATTCTGGTAAAATGGCAATCACTATCCAAGATGATAAAAATTATGTAGAATTATTAAAGACATAAAATGACAATCACTAAAATTCTACAACACAAAATGTATTCAATTTCATTTCAATGTTTTATATATGAATATATTGTAAGTACAATCTGAGGGAGGCATGTGGTCATTGCTGGCTTTCAAAATTAAGTGGCGGTTCCTGCTCTATATCTTCAAGAACAAGCAGAATTTAACTGCAGAGAGAAATTTTAGGGTGGAAGTCTGCATTGTGAAAATTCTGAACAATAGAATCAACCACAGTTAAAAGGAAGTTTGTAATGTACACAATTTGATATTATTGATATAGTCATATATATAAATAAAAATAATGAAATAAAATTTATGTTTTCTGAATTGAGGAGTCAGAAAATGAAATATAAATATTAAGATTTCTAAATACATTACTATAAGGACTTAGGCTTAATGCCATGTCAAACTATTTATAAGGTCAGAGCTTAGAAAACTCAATTGATTTCCACTGTTCAGCTTTTCCATATAATAAATATGGTAATAAAAATGCTATTTTAATAGCATTAGTGTATAAACTGTGTTACAATTTCTGGCATACAAGAGCATATGTATATATCTTTATTATCATGATATTGCAAGTCAATTTCAAGCAATATAGTGTTCAATACACATGGAATCATATGATTTCCAGTAGGTTCTAGCTCACAATTAATCTCCAAATTATTAACAGCCAACTTTGTACATGTATATGCAAGCAGCAGAAAATCTAACAAATGTATGTCAATAAAATAAATAATATTTTTGGTAATATGGTATAAATGAAATAGGATAACCTAAGTTGGGCACACCATTTACTGAGTTTTGCAGATTTATGAAATAGTCTAAATATTAATCTGAGAGAAATAGCTTCCCTTTTTCAAGTGAATAAATGCCTGAACTTAAAACTAACCTAAAATGCTCTAAAATTCTTTGCAAATGATAGAAATAATATCACAAGGAACAATGAATCTGAGATTCACAGTCTTGAGCTCTTTCTTTACTCCTGTTTCTCTTCTGTATTCTCTTTTATTTCCTGAAAAAGTCAGGCATACAGCAATTGAGTAGACAAAGCAAAGTTGGTAGCCATTATGGGGTGGGTGTTGGTGTGGAGCACAGTGACCCCAAGACCCCAAGAGTCTCAGAGTCTAGATGGTATAAAGCAAGTTTCCTTAAGTTCCAGAGGAGGAAAGACTTGGGGCACAGATAAAGCAGCAAGAAGACAACAAACCATCAGAAGACAACAGAATCAACAGAAGGTATATGTCCATCTTGGTGGGAATCATGACAATAGGATAGGCACTTAATCAGACTTAATAAACAGTAAGAAGGGCATTCATCCAGTAGGGTAACCAAGAAAGAGACTCTAAAAAATAAGAAATATACAGAGAAATATACAGAGATGAAAGCTTCACACAGGAGGCAAACAGTCCAGCGAAAATGAGATCAACTATGAATGGTGCTGTCAGAGAAGGATCATCATGCAAAGGTCACACTGCATGAAATGGCCCAGTATGGAGCCTTAGGGCACCAGCTATGAGAAAGGCTTGCACCTCGTGGGTGAACACTCTCCTGTAGGAGGTCAGATCCCACACAGATGAGGACATCCAGACACGGAGAGCTGGAACTCAGTATGATGAGGAAAATGCCTTTGAGAGGAGAAGAAACTCTAAAAAAAAAAAAAAAGTAAAGTGAACCTTTGAGTTTGAATACAAATGGAGTAATTTTGCATTAATTGGTGGCTTTTAATAAACATAGATAAAAATAAAGATATTAATATGGATGTACATAGGTGTTTATTCGTGTTTATGTACAGCTAATTGAGCTCACTGAGATGGCTGGGGAACTGCATCGAACTCAGAACATTTAGGGTCCATACCGTGGCTTCTGATTGACATTTCCAACAAAAATAAACACAAAACAAACAAAGACAAATCTCCCTGGAAAATTTGTTGACTTGTGGACTGAGAGAAAGAAAATACAAGACTATCTTAAATCATGAAAGAAAAGTGATGTTTAATGAATAAGGTAAGTGATCAAAGGAAGCAAAAGGCTGCGTATATGGAATTTTCCTGACCAAATTTGGGACAATTAGGGTATCAAAGTAAATAATGATAAAAACGAAAGATAGTTCATTGAATAAAATAGGAAATCATCTTTATAGATAAAGATAACTCAATAAACTGGAATTTTAGTAAAGCATGAGGAATTACATATTATAATGCACCTCCTAAATTATGCTTATTGATTTTCAAGAGAAGCATAACTTAGTGGTGAAGTCTGGCAGATAGTAGGTACCTTAATAAAGTGAGTAAGATGAATTTTGTCAGTAACAGTGCAAATTCTTTTCCCTTTTTTGGTACTGGGAATTGAGCCCAGGAAAGCAGAAGCACTGAACCACATCCCCAGCCCTTTTATTTTTTTTTTAATTTGGAAACAGGGTCTCCCTAAGTTGGTTAGGGTCTCATTAAATTACTAAGTTTGACTTTGAACTTGTGATCCTCCTGTCTCAGTCTCCTGAGCTGCTGGGATTGTAGAACTGCACCACTCACCTTGGCAACAGAGCAAATGGTACCACGGTGTTAATCTGTAGAACAAAGTGACATACAGAGACTTTTGGAGTGCTATTTGTTTGATATTCCTGAAGAAATGCATAACTAAAACCTAGCCTTGAGGCAACATTGGGCAAAGGTGGGTGAAGAAACATTTAACAAAATAATCAGCCTCTGATTCTCAAAACACTGCTTTAGTCAGGGCAGGGTCCTCTAGAGGAATGGAACCAACTTGAGATATATACAAGTATATGTATGTACAGATGCATACATACACATACACGCACATCTCCTTTCATAAATATAAATATGTTACATATTTATATTGTTATGGGATGATTTGAAAAGTTCAGTCAAGCTGACCCCATTTTGCTCAGACATCTCACCCTGCACAGGATTGGCCCCCCTTTCTGCATGAGCCCACTCATGACATCTCCACCCTTACCCATTTGCACCCTGACCACAATGTCTTTAAACTCTGAAGCTCATGCAAGATTGCTTCCTGAGTATGTACAAAAGGTGCCAATTCTGAGAACTTGGTGCTTTCTGCTTTATTGAATGTGTCTGATGATTGTACTTGACTCTTCTGCCCCTCTTCTTTGTGGTTTTTCTGTTTTTAAGCTTTCCTCACCAGTGTTCAATGTCCTGGGCTGCAGAAATGTCTGCTTTCTACTCCCTTGACCCTGGTCAGAATAAATCCTCGTCTTTACTTCAAAGAGACCAGGAATTTTATTTGGGATTCTGAAATAGGGCCTTAATAATATATGCGTAAATGTAAATATATGCATATATTTATAAAAGAGGATTTATTAGATTGGTTTACAACTGGATAGTCTACAATGATCCTCTGCAGATTGGAGAGCTAAAGGTGTTAAGTGCAGGGCAAGCTGAACTAAGTTGTCTGCCAGGAAGGCTGAAAGAAATGTTAGATGCAGGTTAACCCACATACTCAAACCCCACTCTGTCTGGTCCTTCATCACCTGTTTTCGTCAAGTCTGAACGATCAACCCCACTCAAAGCTGAACATTCAACCCCCACCCGTCTGGTGCAATAGAAACCTACATCTGACCCCTGCCCTGTCTGCCAGAAGGCAAAAGATGACACCCTTAGCAATTACTGTATGATCCAATCACTGCACGCCTACAAGGCAGCTTGCATACCCAGAGAGCCCATTAGATTATGGCTATAAAAACTCCCTTCTGCCGGGCTCCTCTTGCTTGCTCTCTCTTTCTTCTCTGGCTTTCTCTCTCTCTCTCTCTCTCTCTCTCTCTCTCTCTCTCTTTCTCCTTTTTCTCACTGCTGCAATAAAGATCTCTTGGTCCCTCTGAGTGTTGTGGTCACTTTCCTTTCAAAAGGAAACAGTGACTGCTCAGTCCAAGAAGCTTGAGCAGAAGATGAAGGACTAGTGAGGCAGCCCCAGTCCAGGACTGAATATATGAGAACTCTTTGGAGAATCAATGGTCAGCATCTGCTTTGGAAGAGTGAAAGAGCTGGATTCCAATGTCTGTAGGTAATTCCTGCAGCAACAAAAACACCCACTCAAGAAAAATTGAGGTTGCTTCTGTGTTGGTTTCCATGTTATTCCACCTTCTTGTCCCTTTCAAACTCCTACATTACTGGACCATGCTGCCCACATGTAGGGTGAATCTTCCCTTGGTTTGCTATTCCACATGTCAGTCATTCTTGGTAGCATCCTTAATGATCTACCCAGAAGCCTCTAAATCTTAGGCATGTCTTAATCCAATCAAGTTGATTATCCAGATTGACCACAAATACTGAGGCTACACAAATCAAAACAAGGCTGAAGGACTCAACCAGGCTGAATAAGACCCAAGAGTCATGGCAACAATAAACCCTTGGGTTCTCAACTGTAGCCTTTGCTTAATAAGCATTATGGGGATATGAATACATGCTGGGATTAGATACTTACATTATTTGGCTGATTTTCATGACCTACTTTAATTACATAAATAAATATACACATTTGTAACAAATACATTTTGAATAAAGAAGAATGATGGGACATCATCTTAGCAGATTATTTACTCTCAAGTGGCTCAAGTGAAAAGAATCATTTTTTATTATACTTTCTATATTGCTGAAGACTTGGGATCATTTTCAAAATAAAAAAAAGAAAATGGACAGCAAAGAAGTAGCCTTACTTCTTAAAATTATTTATTTTTCTAATTGAGTTTTTGGAAATTTAAATATAAATGTAATGTACAAGTTCATTTGTGCATATGTTTTCAGTCTCTTTCTATGCTGCTGGTAAAATAAGGCCAACAAAATATAATAAGTTGATGAATCAATATTGCATTTTCTTTACTCTGATTTTTTTATATTTCATATTCAAGGCAATTTTACCTTTATGTCACTGAAAACTGAAATTCTATTTTTGTAAATTTAAATGCATATCTATTTACTCAGTTTGTCAGTGGCAATCACTCTGAATATCTCTACAAATAAGCACACATATGCATTTATAAAATACATTATGCATATATATGTGTGTACCACATACATTTGTATGCAATATATTAATAATATAATATAAATATACACAAATATATATTTTCACAGTTATGAGCATGCATGACACAAGTATTTTCCCTAAAAAGAGTGCATTATACATTTTTTTTCTGAAACTTTCTAGGTAACTACACACAAGCTACACTATTTTCTCTTAGATTTCTGATGTCTGACTATACATTATGCAATCAATACACTTGAAATTGTTAGTGGGTATGTTACATTTTTTTAATATTAAAGATATGCTGCAATAAATACCTTAGTATACACATATTATATATATCATTACAAAGGTGTGGATAAATTTTTTAGAACAGAATTTTGATGTTAGATTTCTGGATCAGAGGGTATTTCAATATATAATTACATTGTGTAAACAACCCTGGCTGTATAGGTGCTAGACTTGTTTTCTTCATGTATATGGAATTCTTAGTTTTAGTCAGTCTACATGTGTCTGTTCAGCTTAGTCTAAGCCAGGCATGCTGGGAATATAGCAGTTAGACAAAAATCTTCCCCTGAACAAGATTATATTCTACTGAGAAGAAAAAATTAATAACAAACAAGATAAAGTATAAATACCCTCATTATGTAAGGGAAATAGTTGCCCAGAATTCTGAATCTGAAGTAAATATGTATTGATATAATCTCTGTTGGAAGTGTTCAGATTAACATTGTTTAATTAAGGCACTTTGAGTTTTATTCAAACTATTTTTCATGGATTATATATTATCTTAAAATATATAACTTCTAACTAGGAAATAATAGCCTAAATATAAGAATTTTAAGTGTCATTTTATCAATTTCTGAACAGCCCGTTTCTCTTAATTTTGATTTTGGTTTGTAAGAAGACAGCAAGAAAGTGTAGCTTTAGGAAGGAAGAAGGCATGTTCCTGACTTCTGCACATGTCATATTTGGAGACACATTGAAAACACTATCCTCAAAGAGGGCTGGAGTTGTAGCTCAGTGGTAGAGTGTTTCTGAGTACAATTCCCAGTACACCTACTGCTCCCACCCCCCAAAAAAAAACAGAAAAAAAATTGTTGATTTACATTTAATAATAGTATCTACTCACTCAATACTAAAATTAATTTTCTGCATTTTTAAAATTATTTTTTTCTTAATGCTAATAATGAAACATCACTACATATTATATAGACACATGTTGTTTTTACAAGTTTCTACATAAACTCTGCAAATTTATTTTTTATTATGAAATAAAGTTAAATAAGCATTCATGGAATTTATAGTTTTCTATTCCTTAGTGATTAGAATAATTACCAGAGGTAAAACAACTTATTTCTACATTTTTAAAGGTTATAACAAATATTTATGTTTTAGTAGATCTATTCAAAAGGATTTGATCATACAGATACTAATTCTTCTAAGAAATAGAGTACAAAGGATTAAATGATATTTTTAGAAAATGAATTGAAGTTTAGAGTCATTTCTTTAAATTTTTGATGAGAATATTTTTGAGATATAATAATCATTCTAAGTGAAGTTTGGAGAATTGATTATTTAATTACGTAGAGACATTTAACAAAATTAAAATAAATGGAGAATAAAGTCAAATAGCACTGCTTCTATACATATATTCAAAATCCACATTTTATTCTGATTTCCAAATAAATCACTAGAAGTAAATGTGCTAAGAAGAAAACCTATTAAAAAATAGTGTAGATACAAATTATTTCTGCAAAAAATACTAAAATATTTTAATTTTTTTTAAAAAAATTTAATGTCATTTAAACTAATGGTTAAATACTTGTCCTAGGCCAGACATATTTCTATGCATTTTAAAGATAATAATAATATAAATAAAATCAGATAACTAGTTAAAAAACTAAATTACATAACCCTCTGTGAATAATTCATTTTCTATAAATGATCACATGGACCTTATTTCTCTGATTTTTCTGACTAAGTAAATTAATAAAGAAGAAGTTGAATAACACAAGAAAATAGCATGTTATGGAACAAATATTGGCTTCTATGTAGTCTTTCTCTTTAGTCCATTTAGTATCCACCATTCAGTATTGATCCTATATTGTTTATATAAGTTTTATAAATAGAAAAATGTAGCATTTAAGTGGTATTTTGAATTAAAATAAAAAGTAGCACATTTTTGCTTGAATAACTGACACAAGTATAACTTCAACAATTTATCTTGAAAAACCAATTTAAAAAGTAGCAAAAGGTAGAACAATTCATGACACTGTATCAATGCAAAGAATAGATTTTTCAGAAGAGTTTTGGCCAAAAATTAATTCAGTGAATATCATACCATCAAAATAGGACAAAGTAAAATCATTTTATTCTATTGATTAGAAACAGGTAATAAAAAGCAAATAGTCAATATTGCCTGATAAACAAACAGCTTTGAGCATTCTATTGTTCTGTACACATTAATTGAATTTCTGCAATATTGTTTTTGTAAAAAAGTTTCATTTGGTCTTTAGTGTGTAAGTCACACATACTCACACAAATACACAGAATCCATCATTTTGAAAAGATAAGAGATCTCTAAATAACTATAATTAAGACAATGACAGGTAATGGATGTACAGATGGAAATCTGTAACAAGTCAAAAAAAAAGAAAGATTGAGGGCTGGGGCCATATCTCAGTGCCAAAGCGCTTGCCTAGCATCTGGTGAGGCACTGGGTTTGATGCACAGCACCACATAAAAATTAACAAATAAAATAAAAGCATTCTCTCCATCTACAACTACAAAAAATAAAAATAAAAAAGAGAAAGATTAATTAAGTTTGTGCAAGGGTAAATGAAGAATGCTTAGAGATGGATAGTCACTGGTAATTTGTGGAGATAACAAAGCTGCAATTACTAAGCAGTGAGTTAATGTGACACATTTGAGGGAAAATCTTGCAGACATCTGTATGAACCCACAAAAAACACCCAACTTCAGGAGGAGAAGAACAGAAAGATACAGTTTAAAAAATAGATATAGATAACATTTTCATGGGTCCAAAATAGGTAACTTTTTAACTTTATTTTATTGGACCAAGCAGCTATTGAAGTACCTGGGAAAAACAGTACTGTTAGGATTGGATTCAGATGTGAGTAGCAGTCAATTCAATATCATTTATGTAGATAGAAGAGTAACTGTCTATAATGATCAAAAACTCTTGAAATAGTCAGTTCAGGGAAGATATGATGTTCTAAAATTTAAGGGACCCAGATTTTTTCTGTCTTCTTCCACTGTCATGTTTGGATCTTTCATGGTGTTGGGAAAAAATACCATCATGCATGTTGTCTTTGAACTTCCTCTTGGCCACATAAGAACGGGACTAGGGTCTGAGATACTTCCTTAGCAACAGTCCTCCCAGCCTGTGCTAGAGATGATACCTTGTGTGGGAATATCTTCTCCTGTTTCTGACTCAACTTTCTTCTCTTCTGCTTAAGAGTATCATATGGATCCTGGTCAAACCCTGCAGGAAGGGACAAAGTCCTTCTGTGGTAGCAAAGGAAGGTGTATGCAGGTCATTTGTGGAGGGAAGAATCTACCAGCTCTAAGTGACAAATACCCAGTATTGAAGGTCACCTTGCTTTGCAAAGTATTGTTCTCTCTAGTGCAGTCATGATTTCCTTGGTATCTCTAATACCAAGATGCAATTGGGAAAAGTGCTTATGCATTTAGTAGTAATAGGCAAGAGCTGCCCTTACTAATCATAGGTATCCTTTCCAAAATGCAGTCAGACAATAGTAGGAAGCTGGCCCATGTCATTAAACTTATAAAACCCAGTTTAACTGACATTCCATTTTCAGAATGTAGTCATTGTGTCACATACACATGGAAAAGGAGGCTTGGAAATGTGACTGTTAACCTGAAAGGTCATGTGTCCAGCTAAATATCAACCGTTTTACTACAAGGTAGAAAAGAAACTGGTTATAATTGGTGTTCTCTTTCCTTTCTCTCTCTAGTCTTCTATTCATGTCTCCCCCTACCCTCTCTTTATCACAATGTTGAAATGTCCTCCCCTGTCCTTCTTCCTTCATGTATTTAAGCAAAATTTCCAGTAGCTTTCTGATAGTTCATTTGTCTTTATCTTATTTTCTGCCACATTTAAAAATTTTTACCTTATGCTGGTTTCTAACAGCTTAATAGGGCATTAATTTAAAAAAAAATATTAATTCTGTTTGAATTTTCAACTTCTTGGATTTTTATGTCCATAATTTTGATCAAATTTGCAAGATTTTAAACATTGTTTCTTTAATTTTATTTTTTGTCCAACCCCATCAACTTATGGGACTCCAATTACCCATATGCTGGGCTCATGACATTATATCCCCAATATATTCACTGAGGCTCAGTCATTTTTTTATTTTTCATGTGTAATTTTGCTTTTTTATTACTATTTATTCAAGTGATTGAAATATTATTTATTTATATAAAATTTGGTTTTATTCCTGGTTTATTTTTCACTTTATGATTTATTTTTGATATCTAGTACTTTTGAGTATTTCTCAAGAGTATCATCTGAAGTAGAATTGGTAATGCCCCTAAATGATATCAGATCCTAATTCCTTCAATCTGTGAGTAATGCCTTATAAGGTAAAACTCTTTTTTTGAGATTCAATTAAGTTAAGAACATTGACATGGGGAAATTATTCTAATTAATCAGGATTATTCTGAGAATGACAGGTTTCTAATAAGAAAGAGGTAAAAGGATATTTGATTCCTAAATTTAAAAGGACTAGACAGTGTGATTGCACAGGTAGAGAGATAAGAGTGATGTGCTACAAATCAAAAAATGCCAACAGTCATGAGAAATGGGAATGAACAGGAACAGACCATAACCTCCCATTTAAGCAAAGTCCCACCTTGAATTTGTCTCATTGAAAATTATTTCATATCTGGCCTCTATAAATATAAGAGAATAAATTCTGTTATATTTAGCCACCAAGTGTGTGATAATTTGTTATAGTAGCCTTAGGAAACTCATACACTATCTATTGTTCTTTTCAATTTGTTCATGTGTTGCCTTATCTTGTTGAATGTATTAAACTTAATCCCAATTATGCTGATTGAGTTTCTCCTGGCAATGGTTACATATTTCTACATATTTGAGTATTTAGTAATCTTTTCTTAAGATTGTTAAAGCATGATTTTTGATTGGACGTCTCACTTGGTCAATTTTTAGTTGTTGAATCCTGATGTGGTTTTTTTTTTGGATTTTATAAAACCATTTTAAATTTTGTTCTGACATACTCTTGTGAAATTTAAAGATCACTTTAGCCCTTTAGGTCCCTATTTTAAGACTTTTTCTACAGCAAGCCCAGAGTAGTCATTAGTTTAAGACTGTCTGGTCTCATTACAAAGATATGTTCTTCATTGACTCTGACCAATCTCTGAATAGAACAGGTCCCACCAATCCACTGTTGAACAATTTTTCTATCACTTTCCAGTGGTTTCTTTCTGCCATCTTAGACTTGATTATTCGAAGGGTACTTTCTGCCCTTCTCTATGAAGTTTCTCCTTGCTTGTCCTCTTGTCAGGAATCCTGACTGTTTCAGCCTCTCCACGCCCTGATTTTTGTCCCAGGTTTGTGATTTCCCAGCCCATGGCTATAACTTAGAAAATGACACTGGAAGTGATCCAGTAAAATAATAGGGCTAACTTCATTATTTCCTTTTTGACAGGGATTAAAGCCTGTGCTGCCAATTTTCCAATGTCTGAAAACATTGTTGCTTTAGTTTTTGTTAATATTCTGCAGTTGTTTGTGGCAAAGGACAGGTTTTGTAGCAGTTAATCTTTAATGGGTTGAAGTAGCAGTTTTTCTCTGTCTCCCATCTCTAGATCTCTTTTCCTCTCTCTCTTTTTCTCTTGTTCTTGCCAAAACAACAGGGCATTTACAGGGAGAAGAAAAAGGACATGGTTGATTATAGCATCAGGATGAAAATAAGTAAACTAATTAGTGCAATAATATTCGAGAAGAAATAGGAGGAGAAGAGGAGAGAGTAATGATAATTATCATTTGCTGAGGACTCAGCATGTGGGAGGTCAGTTAATGGAATATACATTAATTAGCTTTTAAAAAGGGCATTTGTGAAAAGATAGACTTTTATTTATAAGTCATTACAAAGTTCTTATGATACCTTAAGGCATAACTTTGGATAACAAAGCATAGATAGATTTGAATTGAGAAGAAAACAAAGTATAGTTAATTCAAGGGTACCAACAAGTGGTTTTAATGAATCTGTTCCACTTCCTTGCAGTAATTAACATATAATCCTTCTAATATCAATGAATTCCTCAAGCCAATTCCACTGGCATCCGCAGCCCCTATCTCAACCTAAGATGTGCAAGACAGTGTTGCAATAAATAGATTTGCGTATTACTGCATAATGCCAATTTTATTAGCAGCTTTAACCTTTATGGAGTGTGCTGTATTAATCACATTCCACTCTCAATGGTTTGCCCATGCTGACTGATAAGCCATCGGTGCCACAGACACTGGCTGAGTGATCCTAGGGTAAATCCTTAGAAGGTTATTATTATTGAGGCCCAGCACAAAGGAGCAACACAAAGAGTTATCAGTGGCTCAGAATAGTGGATATTTGGAAATGTGTATCTGGTACATTTGCTTACACAAAACATTAAAACTTCATTGTGCAGTTAAATATTAATATATGATATTGTAGATTCATGGAAAAAATGATTTTTTTTTCATGAGGAAAATGAAGTTTAACATTCATGCAACTTTTAAATTGGGATTGGTAGTTAAAACAAATCATGATTGAATAATGTTTAAAACAAAATGAAACAGGAACGAATCAGAATGAGTCAGCAAACTGGAGAATGGACTAGAGAAACCCATTGCATCTTAAATTTGGGGTAGAAGATACAATTTCAAGGTCTTTTGTTCATGTACATCACTGATATTCTGGAATTTTGAGGGTATATATTGAAAAACATTTTGTACTAATAAAAGACAAAAAAGTGAGGAAAAGGTATTATTGGTAGCAGAGTCATAATACTTCAAATATGCCCACACCCTAATCCCTGAAATTTATTTCTGTGTGACCTCATACAGCATAAGGGAATTTGCAGACATGAATAAGTTAAGAACCTTGAGCTGGGGAGGTTATCCTGGGTTGTTCTTGGTTATAACATAACTACCAAGCCTTTAAAATTAGAGGAGGAAAGCAGAAGACAGACTCTAAGAAACAGGGAGAGATATTCTTGGCTTTGTAAGAGGCCATGAGCCAAAGAAAGTGCCTTCTTAAAGTCGAAAAAGGTAAAACACTAGATCCTTCTCCTAGAGTTTCCAGAAAACAATGCAAATTCTGATATCTTTTTTCTTTTCTTTCTTTTCTTGAAGGGAGTAATCTGTCTTTAACCCAGGGGCACTGAACCTCTAAGCCACACCCCAAGCCCTTATTATTATTTTTTAAATATATTTTATTTAGAGAAAGATCTCCCTAAGTTGCTCAGGGCCTTGTGGAGTCTGGCTTTGAACTCTTGATCTTCCTGCCTCAGCCTCCCGACCCTTGGGGATTTCAGGAGTGCCATTATACCTGGTAAATGATGATATCTTTATTTTAGTCCAGTGAATTCCTGTTGCTCTTCTCATCTGTAGGACTTTAAGACTGAAAATTTGCAGGGCTTTTCTATTATTTGTGTGTGTGTGTGTGTGTGTGTGTTTGTGTGTGTGTTTGTGTAGTGCATGTATGTTATACTATGGTTGGGAAAAAAAACTTGTACTTTTTAAGCCTTCAAATTTTTAGTAATTTGTTATAGTACTAACATAATTTAGCATCACCATAACCAAGGAATATAAGACAGGTAGTCCATCAGTGTAGTCAATACATTGGAACACCTCAAGGAAGTTATTATTTCCAAAGAAATGTGAGCTTTCACTATCTCTATCCATTGAAATTTATCATAAAATGTCACATTAATCATTATCAGTAAAACAAACAATGTCCCCAATGTCTCAGTAGCTTTTAACAGAAGTATTTTTATGCTGATCATACTAAATATACAGGCCACACTACAGCTCTGAGTCTTTTCTTTTGGGGAACTGGGGAAAGCATACATGGGAACTATATATGGTATCTTTCTATATATGGGACCTGTTTCAATACCAGATATGAAGTGTGAGAGAGCTAGTGGAAAATTAAGATGCCACCTAGCACATATGCTCAGGTGTGGTATTCATAGAACCCATTCAAATTCAATTGACCAAAGAATGTCACAAGATAATTACACATGAAGTCTCAATTCACTTTTCTCAGTTCACTTTTCTTCCACTGTCAACTAGGCATAGTAAGTAAAACTTGCCTTAACCTGTCTTAACAGTGAATATTATACATGATGAAATTCCAGAAGGATGACTATTTTGTTTACGGAAATGATGGAAGCAGACATTTTATTTTTCACTAACTCCCTTCATAGCACACCTTTGGGCCACAATTTAAGGGAGATGTTGCCTAGGATTTGACAGTACACTGTTGAAGAATAAACAATGTGGTTCTTTGAATTGTTTCTGTGGTATTAGATTTGTGAAGTCTATGTAGAGGAACTGCAATGTGCCAAAGAAAATTGGCCTGCTAATAAAGACCCGGACAACATGTTTTCTTCCATTCTAATATAGTAGTGCAACCAAGCTAATTTCATTCTTTGGAAGCAACTGATCAGTTAATGGAAGGGCCTCTTCAGCTCAGGAGGAGTTAAGGATAAGTTGTAGAAATGAAAAATGCAGGCTGATTAATAAATCCAGTTTAAAATCCAAGGCTCAGTTCAATCTGTGAACTTTCTCAGAATTACATGGACTAGATCAATCAGACCTATTCCTCATATTGTAAGAACTATATTAATCTCTCTCAGACTCTACCCAAAAATTAAAAGTTCAAAGATTACCCCCTTTTTTCATGTTTTGAAGGACTCCTAATCTTCATTTAAGGAACCTATTGAGTCCTACTCATAAATCAATGGGGAAAATATGAATTTAGGAAGGATCTTAAAAAAGAATGAATTATGAAAATATTTACAGATATTAGAGGCACAGTACACCTCCTAAACCTTTATGATCCCACTGGCTAAATCAACATTGAAAGTGTCTGCAACTCTAACACTGCAGACCAACCTCTGGCATAAATTGAAATAGGATACTCAGTAAATGTCTTTTGGTATTTTTGCTCCAAAGCTGCCAGAGGAAATTGCAATTTAAAGCCAAATGACTGAAGGAAAGGTAGCTCAGTGGTTAAATGCTTACCTACCATGCACAAGGCTTTGAGTTCAACCTCCAGCAAACTGTAGCAACTCACACACACACACAAATGATTATAATAATATAACATGATTATGTTACTATAATGAACCATCTTAAATTAATAGCTGTTTTTTTTCTGCCTCAAGTACCTCTAGAAACAAGTAAGAATTCCTATAGAGAATTATCTGTCACTTCAGCTCACCTGTATATTTCTATTGTAGTGAGAGTTTTTTGTTCTTTAAGTACTGGGGATTGAACCCAGGGTGTCACACATATTACTAGATAAGGTGTCATACATACATTATCACTGAATTACATCTCCAGCCCTATTGTAGGTTTTTTTTTAAAAATCGCTTCTATTGTGAGTATGAAAAATCTTAAAACTACATGTCAACTTTCTGCTTCTTAAGAGACTATCCATTGCTTGTGTCCTGGAATTAGATGTGAAGCTTGAATAGTGAGTGGAAAGATCGTGTTAAACTTGACAATCATATTTTTTGTTACCTCAATTGCTCTTAAAACTGTAGGGTTCTTTATCTGCTTATAAAAATTTTAAGTCATTATATGTTTCATACTCTTTTTCCATTTTTGCCTGTTAGATTTTGGATTTTTACTTTTTTACTTCCTTTTATTTTAGTTTTACATACTACAGTTTGAGGACAGAATCTGACCTATCATTAATTCAATATTCTGTTTTTTTCAGCTATGACTGATCCACTATTAACTATATCCAATGACTATTTAATTTCAGTTATTTACAATTTTTATTTTAGAATTTTTAGAAATTAATTTGCTCTTTTTATTGTATCAAGTTTTCTGATGAAGTTCTGAATCTTTTTGATTATCTCAACATATTAATCATATTTATACAAGTTTATTTATATCTGAAGGGTTCAATATCTGCAAACTCTCTAAGTATATTTTTATTGTCTATGTTTTCTCTTAGTTTTTAGTCATGTTGTCGTCTTATTGCTTGATTATATGTAGACAGATTACATTATATTTAAGAGAAATAGGATGATTTTAGTCTCTGCATATGTTTTTTTTCCTGTCAGGAACAAGCTGAGAGAAAGATTGATTTAGGAAATAAAATTATTTTAATTTCTGTTGTATCAACATAAAATTAGCACTACAGTGTTGGTCCCTAGTGTTCCAATCAGAGCCCTATACTGTTTTCTCAGATCTAACTTTTTGCAATGTTTAAAAATTAATTTTTGTTTCTTTAGACTCTCATACTCCCATTTGTTTCTTCTGCTATATAAAATGTTGATTGGGAAAGGCTGAATAAATATGCTCATATATCTAGCTAGTTGTAATTTTTTGATCTTGATCTTGAAATTCTTAATGCAATAGACTCCTTTGAATCAGAGAATCTTTGGAGAGTGAGCTGAAATTTCATGAAGTATAATCAGTTTAGAAAACAGACTAACATAAGATTCTCTGATTCAAAGGAGTCTATTGCATTAAGAATTTCAAGATCAAGATTCAAAAACATTACAACTAGCTAGATATATGAGCATATTTATTCAGAGTGTGGCTTAAAAATTTAAATAATTTCTCCAAGAATGTGGATTACTAAGTAAAACATGATTAAAGAAAATGATCTGTAGGATATCCTCAATACAAAAGCCTCACATTGACTAAAACATATTTCTTTTAAAGAATTCTCTCATAAAACCAATATACAATGCTGAGTCTTAATATATAATATATTTTATATGATTTTCTCAGTTTCAAAAATAATGTTGAAAGCCCCAGCAATAAGAAAAAGTATTTTTAAGCATTTTTGAAAATATGTGTTTTAAATAAGCCTCTCAGAATTTGAACTTGAAAATTTTTCTCAGCAATTTTTCTTAGAAATGCCAATCATTTAAATTCTGAGTACATAAAATTACCTTCTGATTTTCTTATCAGACATGCTTTCAGTGCAAGTAATGAAAAGTGGGAACCTTTATTTAGGAAAATCAAAGCTATTGAAATCTAGATCCTATTAACACCTAATTTAGTTCATTTTCATCTCATTTCTTTTGAGTGTTTTTGAGATCTACATATATCACAAAATATAAAATTGTACATATGTGCATATATGTGTGTGTGGAGATATATATATATATATATATATATATATATATATATATATATATATATATATAGTTCCATCCTCTGACTTCATTTTAAATTAAACTTAAAACATTATGCTCATCATTTAAATTTTCCCATATTCCCACAATAACTATGACAAGTAAGTATTTTAAAACTAATTAAATGATTAACAAGACTTGTCTGAAAGAATGTTTGTTGCTCAAAAACATAATTTAGCTGAAATCAAAACTTATTATAAAATAATCAATGGTAAGTGCTTAGGATAACTAAAAATCTATAGAAAAAAACTTTATAATATGTAACACATCTCAAGTAATATATTTCACTATGAATATTATTTAAGTTTGTTATCAGCATACAAAATAGTAACACTTCTATCATTGATAATGAATATAAATATACTTATAAATATATTTTTGTGAGTTGAAACAGAAGCAGAAACTTTTGGATATAGCTTTTAATATGCACAGAAATTAAAATTCTCTCAGAAAACACAAGTCTACTTTTCTGCCAAACTTAATGAAGTTTCATAATAGTGTGAAGTATATACATTGTATTTTCATTCATTACAGTTGGAATAGGTTTTCTCATTGGGCCTAAATAAAAGTATTGCTAATATTTATTCTTAAAACTAAAGAATCGACACTTGCAGTTTTTGTGTGCTATGCAAAACCCAAGAGAACCTGGGTGTGGTGGTGCATACCTGTAATCCCAGAAGCTCAGGAGGCTGAGGCAGGAAGATTATGAGTTCAAAGCCAGCCTCAGCAAAAGTGAGGTGCTAAGTAACTCAGTGAGGCCTTGTCTCTAAATAAAATACAAAATAGGGCTGGGGATGTGGTTCAGTGGTCCAGTACCCCTGAATGCAATCTCCGGTAAGCAAACACCCACATAAGAGTAAAGTATCTCAGATATGTCAGGTAGTAATATTAAGATGGCATCATGAGGAAATTGCTAAATAAGAAATTTTAAAATGTAAATTAAATAGGTCTTTTATCATGTTTGAGAATGAATAGATTGTCCAGTAACCATTGGTATGATATAGATATTTGGTCCTTAATACCGTATACAGATGTTTCCAATAGTGTCTTTCTATGGCAAAGGCAACCCCTCCCCCTGCCACCATAAGTCATATCAATGAGTCACAGATTGTCCTGAAAGAGTTTTATTTTTGGTAGTCCCACACATGGAAGCATCACCCAAGATTTTTTTTTATATATTTTTAAGAAGAAATCATTATCTGGCTTGATTTTCCACATAATGTTATGCTTTCACTCTTTAAAAAAATATTTAATACTTTAATGATTTAAATGCTGTTCCCTGACGATTAAATCCAGTAAGACTGAGGTCTGTTTCCTTCTAATTAACACTTTTATTTGGTCTTCAAACCTAATTTTTCCAAACATGATTGAAAATTAACATTTGTATATAATGGAGAAATTAAGTATACAAATGATTTTTTATTATAAAGGAGCTCCCACTATAATTAATAAATTAACATTCTCTTGAAGATAGCTACTTTTGACTCCTCGGTAGCTTTGATCATCAGTACTTATTGACATATTTACATTATATGAAGGAACAAGGAAAAGTAGAATTACTTTTAATCTCTGGATCCAATTAATGTGCTGATTAAGAATTCTTTATTAACTAACATTCATCATAAATCAAAATATTTTTGAGAATAAAATATTTTGGGTACATATTTTGAAACTAAAAATTTCAAGCTTAGAATTGTGAATCATTGTTCTTTACTCAAATAAAAAGCCATCATGGAAATTGCCTCAGGATCAACTAATTAAGTTCTAAGAGCCTTTGGGAAAAGTGAGATTCACTTCAAACTAATTTCAAACATTTGTAATGACTTTATTTTTGATATTTCAGGTAAACACAAACAAATTAAGATTGACACTAATGGAGAATAATATTCTCTAGCTGTACAACAGGAATTCTCAAGCCATACAACCTGATAGGAATAACATATAAACATTTCCCTTTTTCTATTTTGTTTTTGTTTTTGTTGCTGCTTATTTGATATGATCTTTCAACAGGAGCTGGAAAAGTTACTAAACCATATCAATGAGTCACAGATTGTCCTGAAAGAGTTTTATTCTTGATAATTTCACCTAACTCATATATTCAACTTAATCTTCTCTAACATAGATCATAGAAGAATAGCTTTATAAATTAGGAGAGTCTGCAAGATATACAATACCACTTTAATGATTTATAAGAACTAATAATGTTAGTGATATAAGAAAGAATAATTAAAAGAGGCACTAAGTCCACACTAAATTTAGATACATAGGTAGATAGATGACACATGATTAAAAGAAAATATGTGCAACATATTTATTTCTTAAAATACAAGATTTGTTTTGTGAATGTGGAGTGACATTTTCTGTCTGAAATTTTAGAAAGTCAAGCCACATAAAAGAACAAGTAAAACAAAATGTAATTAATGTGCAGTATTAAATATCACACTCCAAAACTTCAATTCTAACCAGAACCTGTGGATGTGACCTTATCTGGAAATAGGGTCTAGGAGATGTAGTTAGTTAAGATGAAGTTATATTATGTTAGTGTGGACCCTCAGTTAGTATGAGCACTAAGTCAATATTATTGTTAAAAAAATAATCATATGATGGGATGTACATACATAGGGATAGCACCATATTCAGATAGAGTCAGAGATTGGAATGATACCTCTGTTGGCCAAAAACCACCAAAGATTGACAGCACCACCAGAATCCAGGAGAGAGGCATGGACAGATTTTCTTTAAGATTGGCTAGAAAGAATCAACTCTCCCCTCACCTTGATTTTGGACTTCGGACTTCCAAAACTTCTGATGTTTTAATATGCCCAGCTTCAAGGGCATTTGTTAGAGAAACCCTAAGAAATTAAAAAGCTATACATATGATATACCCAGGTTTCAGCTGAGTTCAGGAATAGCTTGAACAAGGGCCACAAAAGTAAGTTCTGCTTCCTCTATATTGTCTTTATATAAAAAGAAAATGGTTGGTTGGGGCTGTAGCTTTGTGGCAGAGTGTTTGCCTAGCATGTATGAGGCACTGGGTTCAATTTTCAGCACCACATAAAAATAAAAAACAAATAAAACTACAGCTACAAAAAAATTTAAAAAAAAAGAAAATGGTGACCAGACTTTCTCAGCTAATAGCCATATAGTCAGTAGCTCGAGAAGAGTGAAAGTAACCTTTCTAATAACTCCAGATAAGAGGACAGGAGGGAAGTTTGCCTATATCAGATCTAATAACTTAAGACAAAAAGATGACCAAAGGATTAAGAATAATAATTAGACTAAAGCACATACCCAATCCTACAGCTGAGACTACACAGAGAGGAAGAAGAGAGATGATTGTTCCTAAAGGACAGTTTTACAGAATACAACCCTCTAACCTCTCCAAAAAATTATCAGATTTTCATGTTATAAAAATAGTAGGCCCTCCCAAAACACCAAAAGCCAAATGTTTTCTCTGGTAGGCAGATGCTGATCCATATGGCCGGGAGGCGGATATGGAAGAATGAAGGAACTTGGATTTTGCAGGGGAGAGTGAGGGGAGAGGTAGGGTTGGGGGATGGGAAGGATGGTAGACGGAGATAGACATTATTACTCTGTATACATGTATAATTACACTTCTGGTATGACTCTGTACTAGCACAGCCAGAGAAAGGAGAACTTGTGCTCCATTTGTGATCAATGTGTCAAAATGCATTCTACTGTCATGTATAACTAATTAGAATAAATTTTAAAAATTAAAAAAATGTAGGCACTATGATATTATTTTGGAAATTTATAATGGAATAGAATTACATAAAATCAAGTGTTTATATCCATTTGAGTCCTTGAAAAAAGCTTCAGAGAATTATTATTTCCTATTAAATAAATACAAATATTTCCTCATAATAAGAGGATTAATTTTAGTTCTGGTAGAAAACTATTCTAATGTCAGTCTAAAATAAATCAGGTAAAGAGTGATGAAAACTCATTCCATTTTTTCTCAGATGATTTTTATTCACTGGAATGTCATTAATATGTTCTATAGAACACCATTCTTAACTACTGCCTGGAAAAACGCTTACATATTGTTTAAATCAGAGATTATAAGTTTATGTGATAACAAAAAAATAGAGAAACTGCTTGAATTAAAATAATAGATTCTATTTAAATGGTCTCTGGATATTAAGAAATATGAGCACACACATATATGTGCATGTATGCATGAAACTAAGATCAGCAATTTTGATTCTTCATAGGAAACAGAGGAACCAAATTTGATTAGAATTTATCCACTTTTAAATACTTGCAGATAATTCTAAACTTTATAAACATTTTACAGTCATCCTTCTATCACTTGATAAATTCTGTACTATATGCTTATAACCTGCTGTAAACAAATTGTAACTTTATGTACTTTTAAACTGTAGCCTAGTGAAACAAATAATTATACATATGCATACATGAATAAATGATAGCATATATTTGGTGAAAGATTATTTTTTAAAATGAATATGCATGATTATGGGAATAAATAGGTTACTGATAATTTAATTCATTTGTTCACCAAATAAGATGCTATGATCAGTGCTGCTTAGGGGAAGAAACAAATTTTGAAGCTAAATTTCGAAAGGTAGATCAGTGATGCGTGTAACATTACATTATTGAGCACACATCAAGATCTAATATGAGATTGAGGACTGAATAGAGATGTAAGAAATAAATCTGCCTGAAAAGGAATGCATTATCTGGTTTACAAAGAGAAAGAAAGGGAACATGTAGCCAGGTGTAACCCTAAAAAATGGCTTTTAATCTTGATTCCATTTCAAAGAACATTTGGAACTCTGTGTGTGCAATAGGAACAATAGGGTACTCTGTGGTCAACATGTCCCTCTTCCCAATCCCTATTCTCCTGCTCAGCCTCTGGTAAACAACTTTCTGTTAAGTTTCTATGATATCTTCCTTTTTAGATTGCATGTAGGAGGAATATAATGATTTTCTTTCTAGGCTTCACTTATTTCATTCAGCATAATGTTCTCTAGTTTATTAGACAAGAAGAATAGGTTTTCATGATCTAGACCACTGAATGGTGACCAGAGTTGATAATTCTGCATTCTATATTTCATATTTGCCAAAAGCATAGATTTTTAATATTCTGATAACAAAAAAATGCTAACTTGGTAATGTGATGGATATGTTAATAAGCATATTTATATCCCATAAAAACAAACTACTACTATTAATTAAGCATCATTTTTTTAAAAAAAGGAGAGAGAAGAGATTGGATGTTATACTAAAATTTTTTGTGAAGACTGAACCATAAAGAAACTATGCATTTCCTAGAAATGTAACTTTCAAGATGATCCAGAATGGTTCCAATTATCAATATTCTGCATGCCCCACACCTAGAAGAGCCTGAGAGGCAAAGCCAGTTACATTGAACTGAAACCTTTTTATAGAGTATATAATTTACTTGATAAGGTCAATTTAATTCATGTTAAATAAACTCAAATCATTCTAATAACAGTGGTATGTTAATGTCGTTTTAAGCCCTACTGGGCTTTTAAACAGAATCAATTTTTCAAAACCATAAAATTCATACAAGTAATCATAGAATTTACTTAATAAAAGAAAATTTTGGAATGAATTACAGAAATTATCAGGAGGATTGCACATTGTAAAAATTTTTCTAGAGTTAAAGATAATGGTCTTTAATCAAAAATCCAACCCTTCCCCTGAAAAGGAGCTATGTGGCCCCAGGCTGTGTGTCAAGGCACCAGAAAGAAGCTACACAGCCTTCCCTGAGTAGGATATCCCCCTCCTAAGGACCTCATAGACAGCCAAGCAGACTAGACACTGGTGAGCATTGCGCTTGGGTCTATGAAGTAACCTGACCACTGTGAAATCCTCAGACAGTGATGAGTACCCTGCAACTATTACCAGCCCAACTGCAGTGCACCAACCTGTGCTCATTGGAGTCGCCCTGTGCCTGCCACTGTCAGATGCCCCATATCAGCAACAAAGCCAACCACACCTCACCTACATGCATTCACCAGAAGGGCCCCAACCATTAGGTATCTGAGGGTTACCCTGTCCTCACAATCAGATACATCGTCCCCAGAGCTGCTGGAAAGCCTTCCCTGTCTACAAGAACAGCATCAAAACTGGCAGAGCAGTATCACAAACCCCTGAAGCCTAAACCACTGTGTTTGTAAGCTTTCCAGCACTGTGAAGAAAAATATCTGGCCCAAGTTGACTTCATGGAGAAAAGGTTTATTTTGGCAGATGGTTTCATGGTCAGCTGATTTTATTGCTTTAATGCTTGTGGCAAAGCAGAGCATCCTAGTCAGCTGCATATGATGGATCAAAGCTGCTTACTTCATGGCAACCAGAAAGCAAAGGGAGTAAGGAAGGGGACTGAGACAAGATGTACTCTTAAAGGACGTGCACCCAATGCCCAATATTTATTTTTCCAACTCAGCTCTACCACCTATCAAGTTATTAATTCATAAGTTAATTAATCCATTCATGAGGTCAGATCCTTCATTAGCCAATCACTTCCCAAAGTCCCAACTTCTGTACACTAATGCATTAGAGATGTAACTGTCTACACATGTGCCTTTGAGGAGAGACATTGAAGATCCAAACTATAATAGCCACTGAGGCATATGTAGGTATCAATGATCTTGATTACAGCTGGTGAAGCTACCTGGACATGACACAACTGAACCCACCTGGAACCAAACTTAACAAAGCTACCTAACTGAAACCCAGAGAGGTTTATTTATTAAAAAATCCACTCCGTAAAATCAATAGAGCCAACTGATCCACCAAATGTGCAAATATCAATCAGAGGTAAAAGAAACCTAAAAAAAATAAGGTGAGTTTTCACCTACAAAGGAATACAATAAAATAATTATATAGGTACAGGTATAAAAATAAAGCAAATAGATGAGCTATCTAAAAAAGCTTAAATAGTAATTTTAAAGAAAATCAATGAGACACAAGATGATACAATTTCACAAAACTAGTAAAGCGATTCAAAATTTGAAAGGGAAATTCAGCCAAGAGAGGAAAATACAACAAAACTTAACAAAAAAATGGAAAACTTGGTGCTAAATAACTCAATAAATATAATAAAACTACAGTTCAGAGTCTCAAGGACACACTGGATAAAGATTAAAGAATTTCTGAGTTTGAAAACAGATCTTTTAAAATAACCTGTCAAAGAAGATAAAAGAAAAAAATAAATCCACAAAAAATGAAAGACTATGAAAGTTACAGTACATACCTAAGCAAGGAAATTTTCAGAGTATGAGTGTCCTGATAGGAAAAGACATAGAAAAGTATTCAATGAATAATAGCTCAAAAAATGTCCAAATCTTTTAAAGATGCAAACATCTGGTAAAGGAAGCTCAAAAACCCATATTAGATTGAACTTAATGTAAAATTATATGATTAGGAAATTATGAACTAGAAACTGCATTATTGTGCTTAAATGAAATAGATTAAGTATATTGTAAATATATACAATTTTTTCAGTATTTAAAATAATTTATAGAACAAAGGAAAAAATGATATACTACAACAATATTAGTGACTCATAAGCATTTTACAGTATACAAGGAAATAAAGAATGTCTTTAATGTCCAAAAGAAAATACATTTCCTTATTTTGTGTCTTCTGGAAAGTAGAAAATTCTTATGAAAAACTGAATCTCTTCTGCTTATTATTAATGCTTTAAATAGAAGCCATATATCACAAACACACTGCTAACATGTTCAATAATAAAAGTTGAAAGCATTTCTTCAAGATCAGGAATGATTCAAGGATGTCCACTCTCACCATTTTTATTCAAAGTGGTATTGAATGTTCTAGCTAGAGCAATTACGCAAGAAAAGAAATATAAGACGTCCAAATGAGAAAGAAGAAAGTAAACTCGTCTTTGTTTGCATATGGCATAATCCTATATATAGAAAATCAAAAAAACCACAAACAGACACACATGCACATGCACACACACACACACACACACACACACACACACACAAACAAACATACACAAAGTTACAACTTGGAAATTTAGTAAAATCACAAGATATAAAATAATATACAAAAACTAATCATGATACGTTACCAATAAGCATTTCAAAAAAGAAATTTAAAAGATCCAACTTACAGTATAATCAAACAATTAGATCTTTAGGAATAATTTTAATCAAGATAGTGCAAGATCCATATCTAAAATCTGTAAAATATTGAGGAAGCAGACTGAAGAAGACAAAAATAAGTGGAAGATACTGTGTTCACAAATCCTATGAATCAATATTGTCAAAATGTTCATTCTATCCAAAGCAACCCACAAAGCCAATGGAATCCTTATTCAAATTTCAACAGAATTCTTCACAGAAAAGAAAAAAAAATCTTACAATTTGTGTGGAACCTCAAACAATCCCAAATAACTTCTTGAGCTAGAACAAAGCTGGATGCATCATATTTCTAATTATTCCTATTTACACACGCATAGGATTACACTGTATGTAATAGTAATCAAAACACTGTAGTATTGAAATAAAAACAGACATATAGACAAATGAAAGAAAGTTAAAAGAACAAGAATGAGCTCACTTACATGAGGTTAATTTATCATTGGCAAATGTGTCATGAAAAAAAGTAGTATTGGGAAAAACAATATTCATTTGTTGAAAATAAAACATGGGGTCTTTTTTGTACACCATGCACAAAAATTAACCATAGATAACAATTTAGATGTCAGACCTGAGAACATTAAATATCTTAGAAAGTACAGACATAGAAGCAAAGGGATAACCCCTTCAAAATTAATCTTGGGATGATTTTCAAATATGACAACAAAAGCACAGGAAACAAAAGCAAAAATAAACATGTGGGCCCACACCAAACTGAAAAGATTCTTCATAGCTATCAATAAAATGGAAAGGCAACCTCAAGAATGGCAGAAGAAATATTTATAAATGGTATATGTGGTTAATGGTGAATATTTAAAATATCTAAGGAACTTCTACAAGTCAATAGCCAATAACCTAATAAATAATGTTATGTATCACTCTTCTAATATAATTTGCATTATAAGTTGTAAAAATATGGCAAAAAAATTGAATTAGAAACTCTTACAAAGAAGACAGGGCCAAGAGATATAAGAAAAGACTCTCAAGATCACTAATAATCAGGGAAATGAAAATCAAACTCACAATGAGACATTACATGATACCTGTTAGAATGGTTATTATCAAAATGTCGAAATATAGAAATGTTGGCAAGGGTATGGAGAAAGGAGGACCCTTATATTTTAGATGATAATATAAATTAGCATAGAAATTCTAGAAAAATTTATGAAAGCTCCCCAAAAATTCAAAATAGAACTATCTCATGACCCAGCTATCCCACTACTGGGTATATATCCAAAAGAAATAAAATCTGTGCTCCTGTGTTCATTGCATTGTTCTTCATAATAAGAAAGATTTAGAATCAATCTAAATATTCATCAATGAATGAATGCATAAAGAATATGTGGCATATATATTACATATATGATAAAATATACATATATAGTAAAATACTTTTCAGCTTTAAAAAAGAAGGAAATTCTTCCATTAACAAAAGCATAAATAAATCTATAGGATATTATGCTAAGTGAAACAGTCAGAAAGACACATACTAAATGATCTCAGTTGTATTATAATCTAAATATTTTGAACTCATAGAAATTAGAGTTGTTACAAGCGGTCAGGGGTTAAGGAAGTAAATGAGAAATGGGGAGATATTGGTGCAAAGGTATCAACTTGCAGTTATAAGATAAATAATTCTGCAGACCTAACATATGGCATAGTGCTTATGGTTAACAACAAAGTATACCTGAAATTTGCTAAGAGAGTAGATCTTAAATATTTTCACCTCAGGTATCTATGTTTGGTGATGGCTATGCTAAATAGCTTGTTTGTGAAGATAATTTTGCAATATATGCCTATAACAAAATGTTATATTGTATACCAGTGAATATATACAATTTTTAAGTTTTACCATAGTAAAAAAAAAAAAAAAAAAAAAAAAAAAAAAAAGCTTGTATAACCCATTTCAATGCTACTTTAGTTAGTTCTTTCACTGTTGTGACTAAGGACCCTACCATAAAAACTATAGAGAAGAAAAGGTTTATTTGAGGGCTCACCATTTTAGAGGTCTCAATCCTTAGACAGCAGGCTCCATTCTTCCGGGCTCAAGGTGAGGAAGGACAGCATTGCAGAGGGAAGTAGTGGAGGGAAGCATCTCTTGTCGTGATCAGAAAGCAGAGAGTCCACTGCCAAATACAAATATATACACAAAGCCACACCCCAATTCCCACCTCTTCCAGCCAACCTTATTTCAGTTATCATTCAATTAAATCCTATCAGGGGATTGAATTACTGATTGGGTTAAGGCTCTTAGGACCCAATAATTTCTCCTCTGAAACTTCTTGAATTGTCTCACATGTGAGCTCACATCCAAACCATAGCAAATGCAAAATTGTACCCTAAAAAAAAAATCTATTTTTTTAAATGTGGAAGCTTGTGATTACATTAGAAGTTATTTGATATGTTCTGACTTCTTCCATTACTTCTTTAATACACATGAATAAGCTCATATTTAAATAAGTATTTAAGTAATAATAAATTAGGAGTCCTAATATAATAATTATAATGCAGTAGTTATGTTTCCTTTAGCTGAATTAAGAACAGTTACCTGAAATTGAAAAACCCATGTTATTAAGTTAAATTAATTTTATTTAATATTGCAAATATATGAATTTAACTCTCAGTCTTCATAGAGAAAATTTTGTCATTAGAGTAATTTAATGTTTGCCAGTAATGTTATTTCTTGCCTTACTATTTGACTTAAAGCTGTTAGAATAGAAAATACCAAATCAATGTCACTTTAATTATGAGCTCAAATAGGAGTTTAAAAAAAGTAATTATACTGATGTTAATAAATGTTCCATACTTTTTAATAAATATGTTTCTACATACTAATGTTTTATATAATATCTGTATGTATGTATATATATATATATATATATATATATATATATATATATATTACTTAATTTTTATGTTGAAGGAGGTTATTGACAAGTTGAAATAATGGATTGTAATTGTCCACACAGGATCCTCTGAAAACTTCAAAATCTATACTGTTTTGGACAACCAAAGTTGCTTTGTAGTAATATTTAGGAACCAAATAAAGAAATGGAGACACAGTTTATGAAATGGCAACTGTTTCAATGATCCCAGTATGTCCTAATGTGGTCTTCAAACAATTGAAGTTTTTGTTTAGAGTTTACTGAGTACTCCTAAATATCAGGGACTGTTCTTATTCTTGGAGATTCAGAATTAAAAATGCCAGAGATCTTGATTATCACAAAATTTTTACCTACAACAGCAGGGTATCACACAATAAAATAAATTTTGAAAAATCCACCAAAAAAAAAATCCAGCAAAATAGGATTAAGAGCTATTATAAAGAGAAAAAAATATTTGTGGTGTAATCATTTATATAAGGACCATGGGCCAAGAATAAAAAAGAGCTTTATTTTGATGGTTAGTAAAAGCCATTAAGTAGCTTTAAACAACAGACCTTGAGTCAAGCACATCAGTAAATAAATCAAACCAAAAACAACTAGGACAGCATTGTGAGCAATATCCAGCTACTGAGCAGACATGGTAATTTAGGGAAACACAGTCATTAGGACTAGGTCAAAGGAAGCAAGGGAGTACACAGCATGGGGCCACAGGCTTGACCCAGGTCATCACCACAAATATGCTACTGAATCTGGACTTTTTCTTCTAATTTTAGGAGGCCACGAAGGGTATAGTTTTAGCTGGAGAGTAAAATTCTTGCATTTACATATTTTAAAACTCACATCAGCAAGTATGTAGAGAGTGGATAATGAAGCAAAAACAGAAATAAGGACATAAATTTCACTCCTACATCTGCCCAGGTGGAAATTAAAGTGAAATGAAGCAAATGTGCACTCACAATTTAGTTGGAGTTGAAATCTACAGGCTATTCTGATGGATGGAATAAGGAATGTTATAGCATCAGGGGGTCAATCCTGTTGTTTAAATGTCATGGTTGGATATAAAGTAATGCCATTTACCAAGGTAAGAAACTTTGGGGGGAAATGATGGTTTAATGGCTAATTAAGGAAAACAAACATCTTCCTTACATTTGTTGATTTTGATATAACCTTAGAAGATTAAGTGGCAGTTCTGAAGAAGCAAATAGATACACAAGACTAAGTACAAGTTGAGGACTATTGTTACAAATTTAAAGTCATAAACATACAGATTTAATTAGAAACCGGATGACTGCACAAGTTTGCTTAGCTAGATAATGTGGAAGTCATTCCCAAAGCTGACTAAAAACATAAAATAGTTCCAGATTTCTTGTTTAGGTTCCTTCTTGTTCATTTGGTGCAAGATGTCAATTTGGCTTTATAAAAAATTATTCAAAAGACTTTTGCTTCATTGTTCTTAACAAACAAAACCCCAGATAAAAGTCAAAGGTTTTATAGGTTTTTATCAAAAAGTTATAAGTGAAGGAAGCCTCAGTGACCAGAATCCTGGAGAAAGAAAATATGCATCAATAAGCAGTATATTGGTAGTGTATTCCTGCTTTAGGGAAAGGGGATCAGTGGAGAAAAGGCCACCCATAGGAGGCAAGATATTACTGGCACAAATTCCCCCATTTATACATTACCCATATTTCCCACTAGATATCACTACACATTATTCATATATTTATTATTAATATTATCTCAGTTTGTCAGTCCCAATACACAGGCCATGTTAGGGTCTAGTTCTATTGACTGTTTCATCATTTAACAATGGGCCCTTTCTTCTTGCATTTACTATGTCTCATAATTTTTGTTTGAATTTCAGAGACAGTATGTAAAAGAATATTATAGACTGTAAATGACATATTTGTAATGTAATGTTAAATGATATATTTCCCTGGATATTATCTTGCCTATTTTCCCATCAGGCTTTTAGCATGGAAAATTGAACTAACCTGGGCTTGGGTACTTGCTGTCATGGTTTCCTTCAGTATTAACATCTTTACATTCCTCCAGCTGCTGGCTGCTACTCCCTCTTCTTAGTGTTAGTCCTGGAATGTTGATGGAATTTTTAATATGATTTTCTTGCTCTCCTTTTAGCTTCCAGCAAACTCTGATCACTTGAGACATAGGAGGGGTTGTCTTTGCACATTCTTCGGTTTCTCTCCATGGTAGACCAGTATTCTTGTCTCTCCATGCATGGCTTGAATGGGGGCAGTGGGGTTTTCATTATTCTCCATATTCTGCTCCAGACTCCATCTTACAAAGTCCCCCAGTGCCTGACACTTAGGGGTGAAATTATCTCTGTGTTTCTGTCCTACATCTTTGAACAGAAAACCTGTCCTTCCTACACACAGGCAGGTAACCTGCTGCAGTGGTAACCCATCACTCCTTATCAGTATAGATCTCATGGTTTCCAGCCTATCTACTAGCAGCTGATGACTATGGCCCTGGTCAATACAACACTCTTGTCTGGGAGTAGAAGAAGGGGAGCTTCTTGTATTTATCTTTCAGGGTAGAAAGTTTTTCTCCCTATGTTTAACTGCCATGATTTAGATTCAAGGACAAAAACTGGCTCTGGCCAACATGGCATATCTCAGATTGCATCACTCGTTTTTTTTTTTTCTAGTGTAGATCTGGATTGAGCATGGCTTTCAATGTACTTGATAAGTTTGTGACCTCAGAAATCCCAGTGTCCATATCAAACTAGACTATATCTACAGAAGCTCTATCTTCTCTAACAGCTGCCTATAGAGGCTGGATAACACATACTAGAAGTTCAGGGCAGGTAATTTTTCCTAAGGCACACAAAGAGTGAGAGCCAGAATATTGAATAAATTCAGAATAAATTTATCTCTCTTCCTTATGGACAAGAAACTGAACTCAGATAAAATACTTCAACTGTAACATCCCATTACTGGTGACAGGGGAGGGGAGATAGGAAACTGTGTTGTTTTTGTTGTTGTTGTATGGTTTTTATAATACTTTTTCTTTAGTTGTTGATGGATCTTTATTTTATTTATTTATATGAGCTGCTAAGAATCAAACCCATGCTAGGCAAGCACACTTGAACTCAGCTCAAATTCTAGCCCCTGATGTCTTTCTTTCTTTCTTTCTTTCTTTCTTTCTTTCTTTCTTTCTTTCTTTCTTTCTTGGGGGAGGGTACTGGCAACAGAGGGGCACTCAACCACTGAGCCACATCCCTAGCCCTATTTTTGTTTTATTTAGAGACAGGATCTCACTGAGTTTCTTAGTACCTCGCTTTTGTTGATGCTGGCTTTGAACTTGCAATCCTCCTGACTCAGCTTCTCGGGCTGTTGGGATTACAGGCATGCGCCACTGTACCCAAAGGGAAGCTGTGTTTCTTGAGGAACTCTGTTCATCTTCTTGTGCATCTTGAGAAAGTGTAACTCATCTTGCATTTTTTTTCTTGCTGTCTCAGAATGCATTCTGTAATAAAACATTTATACATAAACATTTGCTTTGGGCTCTGTTTTCTAGAGAACTTGGGCCAAGACACGCAACCTAATAAAGTATGAGATGAAGGACAAGGGTGCGAAGTCAAAGAAGCAATGAAAGAAAATGATTTCAGAAAGAAGTGGTCAAGTAAATCAAATTTGGCTGCAGAGAAGTTGAATAATATAAAGAGATATAACCATTAATTTTTCAGTGTAAAAGTCATTTATGGTCTTTATAAGAGCCAATTCATCTCAGGAAGATTAAAATTATTTATGACTATAAAATAAAAAAACATTACTATAGTCTTCTATGTATAGTAGATTTTTTTTGGTTTTCATTCAGCTCCATTTATGTACACCAGATTAAACTGCTAGAGTGCCCTCTTGTTAAATGATCCCTGTAGTGTTAAATGTCCTTACCTTCTAAGTGAATAATGATGCCTCATTAAATTTTATTCTTTTGGCAAAAGCCAAATTGTAGTATGCAGTGTACCTAATTTCTTAGGTATACTTAAGAAATGTTGCCTCAACTTGCTTGGAGGTTGTTTCTACATCAGGAACTTTACAATTTTTTTAGTTTAAACAGAAGCTGTCTTCAAAATATTTCTTTGGACTAGATCAATTACTAATAAAATTTAAAAATTATCTATATTATGATATCTCTAATTGATGAGAAGATAATTAATGATTGAAAATTTTTAAACAAAATTTTTCAATTGTCTACCAAGAAATGCTTACATTCCAGCCAACATACACTTTGTTGCCAATTATGTTTAATCAAAAAGTCAGAAAGCAAGAGTAACTATATTTCATAAAGAAAAAAATTATCTCTGCACTGTAATGGAGAAAAGAAAGTGTAAGAAATCCTACATGAGAGTTATTCAATAACTAGTATCTTTACCTTTTGGACTCAAAAATACCAAGGACCATGGAATAGGAATCAGAAAATTTCAGTAAATACATGTCAATCATTTCTTCTTAATGATGTTGGTTCAGTGAGCCAGAAGGAAGCTACTAACGGTGAATTCCTTTTCTAGAAAAAAAAGACAAAAACAACAACAAAAACCAAGTTATAATCACCTGAAGAGATGCATGGGAATTCACTAGTCTGACAAAAGACAGACAAGTACAGGTTTGTTTTCATGTAGTAGTCCTTTGCCCCTCATTCTCTTCCTTCCCCTGTGGTCCACTCACAAAAAAGTAAATTCTTCTTGTCTTAATTTGAGACAAACCTCATTAAGCTCTTTTCCTTTTCATCAGACCAGGTGACCTCATCTTATATAAACACCAGGGACTGTTAATCTAGTTTCTTTCCAGTTCATTCGTGTGGCAGGAATGTAATGGTCTGCTTTTGGGAGGACTTCATCTTAATGTTTCTTATTCTTTTAACAAAACTCCTATGAAAATAAAATGCATAAGTTGATTTGCAATTCGTGAGCCTATTTTTGAAGCCTGGAAAAAAGGACATTCCTTACAAAGGTAAACATGCAGCTGTGCTAAGATCCAGCCTTTCCACTCCAAGTATTTTTCATGAATTAATGCAAACATATCTCCCCAAGAAGTTCTATATGAGAAATGACAATTGCAACTAATTCACAATAATTCCAAACTGAAAAGGATCCAATGTCCAAATACAGGTGAATGTATAAATACCTATGATATAATGATACAATGGGGCACTTCTCAGTAATAAAAGTAACCAACTCTTGATACAGTCAAGATGAATAAATGTCATTGCCTAAAGAAGTCAACCAGAATAGTACATGATTACCTATGTATCTGTCTATCTATCTGCCTATACAAAATGATGTGAAAACTATCAGTGATATTAAATCCATAAGTAGTTCCTTTGGGTGGGGAGGAGGGTATTTCCTATGGATAGTTGTGGGAGAATGCAACAGGGTAATGGAAACAATCTAAATGTTGTTTTTCATAATGGCCATGTGGGTTTACACAGATGTATAACTATTTGAACTGATCACTTGAGGTCCATACATTTTTGTATGTCAACTATACTTCAGTTAAAAGAGAAACTTTTTACTCTTAATTATGATCTATCAATGTTGGTTCTATTTTGTAAAATGTCAAGTGCTCTTGTTTACCATGAGTATTCCTCCAACAATGTGTAAGTGGTTATTTTTGTTCCACTCCATTCCATTAATTTTCAGTGCACTATTGTTCATAATAGGCTTTATACCATACTTTCCTGTTGTGTCCTTATCATTGCTAAGATTGAGTAGGCTTTCTAACTTAGTTATATTTCTGCAGAGAAGTAGTTTTTTATGTACCATGCAGCATGTGCTTTGTCAATATTTTGCAGGCTCCTCCAAAATGCAAATCTGTAATCTGGCTATTTCTTGATTCTTCTACTTGGTTTTTTGCTTTTTGCATTTAATTTTTATTAAGAGTACAATGAAATTTGATTGAAAACAAATAGGAAGAACTTTTTTCCTCATTGTCATTCATCACCCTTCTCTTATTTAACAGTAAGAAAAATAAAATGTATAAGCAAATGGACTTAAATTCCATACCTTGATTTCTTTATTTGCCCAATGGGGGTAATAATAATAGCACTTACCTCCCAAGGTTGAAATCAGAATTAAATAAATTGATAAAGTGATAGAATTGTGTCTACCACACAGCAAACATTCTACAAATGTATATCAAATATATTTATTATCTCACAGAGAAACTGAATTCTTTTCTCTTCTGCAGGCTTAAGAAAAAAGATAAACATCTCAATTTCTGGAATGCTCAAGTCATTTCTGTCCAAAACAGGATGGTGCAAGAGATAAAATTAAATATTATAACTAGGCATGAACCCACGGATTAAAGTTTTAATTCCTTTTTTTAAACATCATAAATTTATTAGTTGCTCAAAACATTACATTGATCTTTACATATCATACATCATACATTTCATTCAAATGGGGTATGAATTTGATGAAGTTCTCTTTATGCATTTCAGAGATCTTCAATCAGCTGAGATTCACATATACCTCAGGCTTATTATTATGTATACATCCTGCCTAAAATATTCATAAGAAAGTTCTATCTCTAATTCTAAAGTTAGCATTCTCCCCAACTTAGCTGAACAGCACCTGCATTTTTTACCAAAGTAGCTCATTATTCAATCTTCAGCCCTGAAGAATTAGGAGATAAACCACATACTTTCTCTTTGAGAAACTGGCCCTGCCCTTGAACATATTTTTCTGCACAGGATGGAAATGTGTATGGTTGGGACATTTTCCTTTGAATTCATATGTAGATGATACAATTTTTAGTATCTAGGCGACTAGCTTATATCCATATTCTCCTTCATTTTGTATACAAATAGTGAAAGAATGAGAGTAGATTTACAGATGTTTGTTTAATTCACTAGAAAATCTCTGATTGGACTAACATTCATGAGAGCAATTTCAAATCATATAGCTCTCCTTCCAGGTCTGTGTCAAAAGTACATGATGATTTGAAACTGGCCTCAGCTCTGTTACTTCCTTTGGTCATTGAAATACGGAGTCAAAGTGCTAAGAAAGGTACTTCGAGGTACAGTGCTCTCTTGTCGTATACCCACTATCTCCATTTCAACAGCCCACATGATGCTGGGATGGAGCAGAGCAAAATCAGAAGGTGATAAAGGGCAGGTATTATAGGTCAGAAATTAAATTTTGTTGCTTTGTGTTGTTGAGAATTTTGAGTTTATTGGTTATCATAACGTAATCAAGACATCATTCTGACTAATCAACTTTCATGTAGTGCTTTGAATATCAGTCTGACATCATTCTATTTTTATTCTTTTACTCTTATTTTATATATCTTTGAATAATATCAGTCACCAACTGTAAATATTCCTGCAACTTGTTCTTCTGATTACTTGAATAGTGAGGATAATTTCCCAGTGTCTCACTTCCCTCATCCAGTTCAAAGCAGTGATCAATATGTAGCCTAGATTCATGCCCAAACATCAAGAAGCAAGAAGGAAAATCAATAAAGGCCTTCATAATGTCATCCCAGGCACATCATGGGAATTCTGCATGTACTTTCCAGCATCCTTCTTCCTCTGAGAAAAAAAAGTTTTTCCAACATGTTGAGCAGCATTCAATTAAACTCCCAAACCCTTTGGGGTGCCTGTCTTTGGAGATGATTGGCATAGTGCTGAATTTCTTCACTTCAGAGGCCTAAAACTCACACTGTGGCAGCAATTTCTCTGAATGCTAAATGAATAATAAAATTATTACTTCTAAAGTGCCTTAGAATAGTTCATGCTTTATGGTCCCACATCAGATATATTTTTTTCCTCACCAATGAAGTTATAGAAATGACTGACATTTTTGCTAGATTTTGACCATCAGTTTCCAAGGTCAAGACGGTAATGCAAACTATCATATGGAGTTTATACTCTGAATAAGTTTATAGCTCTGAATCTTTCAGGAGTTTGTGCTATATTGCTCAACTTGGTGGGCACCCGTTTCATTTTTTGACTGACGTTTATATTCTTATGGGCCAAATAAATCCTTAAACCAAGATTATTACTAAAGCTCTTTCACTCCTCACAGAACCAACTGTATCAAAATTTTCTCTCAAAACTACTCTTCAATTGGAGTATTTCAAGTCAGCTTATGCTTTTTAATGAATTCCAGTGGATCCCTTGGAGAATAACTGGCCTTTGGGAAATTTTTGATCTCCCCACGTTACTTCCCTTTGTCAGCTTCCCATAGCCCACATGAAATAGCTATTTGTTGAGTGCATAATAGATGGCAGTTATCAGAAGTGATGACTTGGGGTCTAGTGAAAAACACAATTAAAAAAATCCTGTGAAATTTACATACCAAATTTCCTTTAGTACTTTCAGCAGAAGAGTTTTATTTTCATACACAGGGAATAGTGGGAAAGTTCATTTTTTTCCATCATTTTTCCTGATTTGTAAAGTATTCCAAATCATGTCTATATAGTTGGACTTAATTCTATGTGTTGACTCTAATTTGTAGACAGTTGAAAAATAGAGTGTTATCATTACTGACTTCAAAATATATAATCAGTAGGTTTAGCACTTTTAAAATGGCCAATTTTAAAGTCAAAATTTTTTTCTCTTCCAATTGAGGTAAATTTCATTGATATTCTAATTACATAAATATTATTTACTTCTTATAAGTTAACACTACCAATAAATATGATTAAGAAAGATGAAATTCTATCAGTTAGGAATTAAATATATTATTATTTTAATATCCTCTATCATGTTTCTTTATAAATTTACATAGTCTTATAAGCATACATAGGTAGATAGAGATGCAGAGATAGAGGAATAGATATAGATAAATGTTTTTGTCTGTTTTATCAAAAGGTAACTATTTTTGATGATGATTTTGACTTTTGAATGTCACCGTTTTGAATAGTTCTTAATAGAACTCAATATTAGCATCAACAGTGCATACCAGAAATGTCACCCTCAACATATTCTGCTTACCAGGGGGTCCTGGATATTCATTGCAAGCCTCTCTGTTGGTTACTGCCTATTTTCTCAGACTCGCTTTTTCCTCTTACAAAGGAATTCTGTAAGCCTTAAAATGTCTGATAATGATATATATTTTTTCTGCTAAGTTAACCAAACTGGCTTTCATGTAACTAAAACATATCCTTTATAACCACCTCTTGCCATCTTCTTTTGCACTTCCTAAGTTGACTTTCTTTATCTTCTCAGCTCAGTGTTTGATTAGAGAGTGTGTGGGGGGGAAGGTCATTGCTTAGGATCACTTCCTTCTCACACACATTTTCCTTCTCTTCAGTTAATAGCATTTGCTATCAATATCACAGCACCTTGTTATTGGTGTCCCTAAAATCTGTTATGTTCAACTCCCATTTAATAATCATCTCCTTTTTATTCCCTAATATACCCCCCAAATATAACATGTGCTCTTATTAAAAAGACAAAAAGTATGATAAACTCATACATCTATAACATAATGTACTATTCAAATTACTTCATACAGTGTGGTCTAATAGTCCAATAACATAGAGATTATGTTGTCCAGTTTACACATGAGGATATGGAAGCAGAAGAAAATAAAATTAAGAACGCGTCCTGAAGGCTGGGGGCCGGAGACACAGCAGGTCCCTAGGAGCCTCTGCTACTTGAAGCTACTGCCAGAGCTGAAGGCCACCCTTTCTGCCTTTGGGACCTGTGGTGTCTAAGCAGCAGGGAATGAGCTGCCTTTCATAAAAGCTTTTTTCTTTCTTCTTATCCATCTGCTTAACTGACAATTTCCTTTCCTTTTCCTCCTCCCCGTCCCCCAACACGTTTAGTTATGAACAATAATTGTAAGAAGAAAAACCTCCCCATCTATTTCCTATCACTTCGAGGCACACACTCACTATGTTTCACAGATTGTATTTATACTCAAAGGAGTTTTCTACCCAACCCGGCAAAACTTTTTTCTTTTTTTAATCTAGACTTGTCTAACTTGGGTTGTGCAATCATTTGTACACGGTATGTGTGGGAAGGTCATTCAGGGTCAGGGGAAGAAGAGGAGCAGGTTGGGGAGGAGTGGGTTGTGAGATGCTCTTGGGGTCCTGGGCATTCTTACCCTGTGCACACTGAATGATCCTCCTCGGGAACTGGAGAGGAGCCGTGACCTGCACTGGTCTTGCTCTTGGCCACCCACACGGCGTGGACTGAAGAGTTCCTGCATAATGTCTTTTGGGATCTGTGAACTCCCTTATGCCATGAATCAGAGACTGTCTCAGGGAACGACCCATCTCTACACTTGGGTTCTGACAAGCTGAGTACCTTTGGCATCACTTTCCACAAACAATTCTCACACGATTGGAAGTATTCTTTGTTCCTAGTTAGGAACTCAGGACTATTATTGCCTCCGCGTGTTCTTCATTTTATTTACTGTCTCATTTTTATCCATACCTTAGTTAATCTGTGCAGTATTTAAAAGTGATTATTATCATTGCTTCAGTATATAGTTTACAATATGGACTTACAAATTTAGAAACTGCCTTCTTTGCTTTTCTCATATTTCCAAATTAGTGAGTTTTTGAAAAAGACCTATTACATCTTGTGAGGGAGAGGTAGAATTTATTATTACCAATTAATCTAGAGAAAATTGTCACATAGAGCAGAGAGGGGGTATCACGGAACCCCCCAGAGTCAAGAAAGGGGCAGTCACCATTCCTGATTTGAATGTCAGTGTTCTCTGTGGGTCCCCTTTCCCAGTGACTTCAGTGACATTTATCCAATGTTGTGTTGGATGCTTCACCTGTGTGGAAAGCCAGAGTCAGGGCAAAAACCAGACAGGCCCTTTCACCATGTCCCAAACGCTAGACTGGGGATTACTCAGCTGAGCTTGGAACATTCTAACTGAACCTTGAGTAATTCTGTCTCTTCTGGTCACAGATCTCCCTGAAAGAGGCATTATAACTGCTATCAAACGATCAGCCTCTTCCTCTGGAAGGGGCCACGCTCCTGCTGTCCCGCTGTCCATGGTAGGTCCATGAGCTCCAGGGGTTTATCCAAAAGGGAACTGACTAGAAGAAGGAACTAAAGTTGGCCCTAGTGGAGCTTATGGGATTATAATCCCGAGTCAGACGCTGAAGAATGAGCTACACAGAGGACAGACATGCTGCTGCCTCTGAATGGAGATGGGCAGCAGGTGGGCAGCAGCTTAAGTTGAGGCCCCTTATTCCAGAACATGAAAATATCTGCCAACCTGTCTTCACTCATTTCTTAGGTTCAAAGAGTTTCTGGTTCCTACTAAACATAAAAAGTCAGGGTTTTGTTTTGTTTTCTGTGAAGAAACTGATCTCCAGAGTGTCTACTGCACACTGAAACTCTCACCAAGTAACTGCCAGGCACTTAGGAGGGGCAGTGGGGACCACCCACCGCCCTTCTCCCCAGTCTTCCTGCTGCTGGAGGAATCTCTCACCGCGTGGCACCACTTGGCAGGCTGCAGGCGTGGCAGCCAACTGCACAGTCCTCATGATACCCCTGGAGGTAGGTAGGTGGTAAATGCCATCTCTAGTTTGTAGACAGAAAACTGAGGTATAGAGAGGTTAAGGGGCAATAGCAACACAGCTACTAAATGGCAGAAATAGAAAGAAAATCCCAGTCCTTTGAAAACTGTGACTCTTCCTTCCAAAACAGGCTCCCCTTTTTGTTGGGAAGACTAAGAGGGAAAACAGCAACTTGTGTGGGGGCAGAGCAGATACAGGCACTGAAGCAGGATGCTACTTCATTGGAGGAGACACTCAGACACACACACTTACATTCTAGCCAGAGAAGGAAACCAGCAGCTTTTCCTTATAGTTCTACAACTAGTTCCAAATAGCACCAGCAGTTTCACTTAGAAAAAGGCATCGTTTTTCTTTTCTTTTCTTCTTTTTGGTCTTCAGTCATAGTTAAGATAGACATCTTTTTCTGGCACTGGCTGGGGGCAGTGGCACATGCCTATAACCCCAGTGGCTCAGGAGACTGAGGCAGGAGGATTGAAAGTTCAAAGCCAGCCTCAGCAACTTAGCGAGGCCCTAAGCAAATCAGTGAGATACTGTCTCTAAATAAAATACAAAAAAAAAAAAAAGAATTGGAAATGTGGCTCTGTGATTAAGCACCCCTGGGTTCAATCCCCAATACCAACCAACCAACCAACCAACAAAAAAACACCCCCAGAACAAAAACAACTTTCACTAACATGGAAACAAAGGAAGAAAAACTACAGGAGCAGAAGTGAAGTCTTTGCAGTCAAGGATGCACCCTCTGGTTCTCAGACGTGAGATTTGGATACTTCCCTCCCCATATGTGGCAAGGTCTGTGCTGGAATAATGTCACTTGCAAGGGGTAAGGTTCAAGCAGTAGCCAGAAAGTCACATGTCTGTAAGATAACCGCTGTTCAATTGTGTATTGCCTGATACATTCCTCCACTGGAAGTTTGTTATTTGAGTTTCCTAGGTGAAATATATTTTAGGCTTTCTCTCTCTCTTTCTCTCTCTCTCTCTCTCTCTCTCTCTCTCTCTCTCTCTCTCTTTCTTTTTTTTTTTACACTCAAGACAGTTTATTTGTCAGAGCTGAAAAAATAAAGGCACATCCCTCCATCGCAGAGAGAGGCCTAGGTTTTCTCTTTCAAATGCAAATTTCCAAGGACTAATTATCAAGAAATTCATCTTAGAATGAATTTAATTTTTAGTCCATTTGGCTTTAGAAAGAGACACAAGAAATGGGAATATTGCTTGTCATGGGATGAGTATTGTGGGAGAAGGCTTGTTTTGGAAAGGCATATCTAGAATAAAAATGTCAAGGAAGGTGGTCATTAGAGGTCAAGACAAGGTCTTCCATATGGGCAGGGGAGAAAGGCAGGCTTTTTAAAGTACTCCCTTTAGGCCCTCAGGTGGCCTCCTGCCAGCTCCCTGCTGTGGACCTGGTTTCTACACCTACGATGCCTTGGTTGGCACTGAAGTCCGTGAGGCTTGATTTCAGTTTACACAGACCACCTTAGTTACCACTTCTCTTTCCACTCTGGAAATCGACAGACCCCAGGTTAAACTGCCTCCAGTGTGAGACAGGAATTCCCTAGAGGACTTCCCCTGACTGGGTTCTGGTTTGAGGTGGGCTGGTTGTGGGGAAACAGGGCAGGAGAACTACAAGGCAGGAGAACTACAAGATTCCTCTCCCTTCCTTTTGCCTCTGTCGCACCCACCTCGTAAGAGGTCCCCCTGTTGCTACTCTGATGGCTCCTTGGGTACTTGTCTTGTGCTAGGCAAGACCTGAGAGCTGATCTTGTGAGGACAGGCCTGCGAGTAGGTGTCCTCCAGCTCAGAACTGGCCCTCCTCTTTGCCCCTTATGAAGGAAGGTGTAGATTTTAGGCTAAGAACTGATGTTAGGAGAGGAAAATTAAAAACAAAACAAAACAAAGTGTTGCTTCAGGCAACAAAACTGTGAACAGATTTCAAAGCCTAAAGCCTTTCCATTTCTCGGGGAGCAATTTCAGCCTCTTGCTCCTTCTCTGATGGCGTTCAGGGCCAAATTCCTTCTTTCAGAACCTAGGGGTTCCAATGATCCAAAGGAATGGTAAGAACGCAGGGCATCTCCTGGACTGGTGACTCACACTAACACTCCCACGTGCTGAAATGACATTTGGAAGCTACAAAAAGGAGTTGAGACCATAAATAATGAGACCAATTCCACAGTAAAGCTGGGCTGACTAATGTATGCTGGAGTTGCAAATTGGTGCCCTTGCAGGTTAAATTTTGTTTGCACACATTTCATTTGACCCATATATTGTATCTACAATTTAGTTGCCAATGTGAAAAATTTTTGGAAACTTCAATTACAAGTTTGAATTTCTGGCTTCTCTTGGGGAATCAGATGACCAGATGACACTGCAAGGTGAAGATTACCTGGAACTGACCAGCAGCTGCCCCTGCTCTTCAACTTTCACAGCCCCATCTCTCTGCCCGGCAGGAGAGCAGACCCTACTTCCCAGTTCAAATCCGTGCATGGGTCCTGTAGGCGTTCAGCTGAGCCCTCTGATGTAGGAGCACATGGCTGGTGATGGGAGGTGCTGTGCTGATAAAGTCTGGATGAGTTAGCTTGAGACAGGACTGAGACGAGGCTACACTATAATCACAGTTCTGACTGGAAGGGTTTCCATGGAGAAATGAGGATCAAAGTGAAGTCCCCCGTGGCCGCTGGAGTATAGGACAGGACAGTCATGAGACTGGGAACTTGGCTGTCAAGGAGTCCATCTTGGTAGTTCTCTTGTATGGGAGAGGCTGTTTTCTAGTTGTACAGCAGGCACTGTTCCAAAGTGGCTGCAACTGTCCAACCAGGGACAGCGGTGACCAGAGGGGACAGAAGACTCAAAGGATGTCGGCACCTTGTTGTTTCATCTTGCCCTGTATTACTGGGGAGGGGTGTCTGTTTTCGGCCTCACTTCATATGGTTAGATCATCTGACCGGGCCCGGCTGCTGGCTTTGCTCAGCCTGCTCAGGGGCCTGGCCTCGTCAGCGGTCAGCTCCGGACAGAGTGTGGTGCCTTCTCTGCCGACAGCCCTGGCTTGGTCATCTGCTCGGCCTGCAGCTCTTCTTTGTCACCCTCCTTTCCCACTCCCGGGGTCTCTACTTTGTCCCCATCTGGCACGGCCACGGCGTCCTGCCCATCCAGGGTGACCCTCTCGCCCTCTGCCGGCTTCTCCCCGACTTCGGGCTCTGCTCCCTCCTCCACAGGCGGCTCCTCCCTGGTGCCCTCCTGGGCTCCCACCTGCGTGTAGGAGGGCAGCGTCTCTGGGTAGCCCTGGGCCAGGTCCGCCAGCGGCCCGGCGCCCATCTTCTCCTCAAACTGACCGAACGGCTTGGCCACCAGGGGACTGGTCTCCACCATCCCGACCTCAGTCAAGGGGAAGTAGTGGGACACGATCTTCTCTTCCTCCAGGAGCTGGTAGCCCTTGGCTTTCTGGATGGAGGAGATGGCGATGGAGTGCAGGGACTTCTCCGCTGGCATCTCCACCAGCGGCTGCTCCGCCGGCCTCCTGAGGGCCAAGCAGAGGCCCTTGAGGCCCAGGTGGCTCATCTCCATGATGTTGAGGAAGAGGGACACGGAGGCAACAGACAGCATGAAGAGGATGAATATGATCTTCTCGGTGGGCCTGGACACAAAGCAGTCCACCACGTTGGGGCAGGGCCAGCGGCTGTAGCGGTAGAGCAGCAGGATGCAGAAGCTGTAGAGGAAGTAGTGGCCCACCACGAAGCCCACCTCGAAGAGCGTCTTGAAGACGATGTGGCAGAGGTAGGTCCGCAGCAGCGTGCCCTCCAGCCGGAACTTCTTGGCGCCCTTGCTGCCGCTGCTGCCCTTGCGCACACTGCCCTGGTCCGTGCGCTCGGCCTCGGCCGGCGGCTCCTCCGCCTCGCGCTCCCGGCGCTTGTCCTGCATGCGCACATGGTGCACGGCGTGGCCCATGAACACAAGCGACGGCGTGGACACGAAGATGATCTGCAGCACCCAGAGGCAGATGTGCGAGATGGGGAAGGCCTCGTCGTAGCACATGTTCTCGCAGCCCGGCTGCTGCGTGTTGCACACGAAGTCCGACTGCTCGTCGCCCCACACGAACTCAGCGGCCGTGCCCAGGATGAGGATGCGGAAGATGAAGAGCACCGTCAGCCACACGCACCCAATGATGTTCGAGTGCTCGTTGACCTCCTCCAGGATGTTGCCCAGGAAGCTCCAGTCGCCCATGCCGGCCACCTGCGGGGAAGGCAGAGGCTGAGCCCCCTGGCCACTCAGCCCGCTCCCTCCTGCTCCCCCCGCTCCCCTGAGCTGCTGCAGCCCCCAGGCGCCGGGACCAGGCTTCCTTGGCGCACACCGGCACGCGGGGACTAAGGGCGACAGAACCTGCTCCAGGGCTTCTGCAGGCCCCCTGCGCCCCAGGACAAAAGGAGCATCAGCTCCGCCTGTAAAATGGACTTTAAGCTCTACATAAAACGGGTGGGATGATCATGTTTTCATCCATTTCACAGATATTTTGAAAGGATCCAAGAGGCAATATCTATGTGATTCCTTGAATTCCACCCCAAAATAAGGATTTACTGTGGGCCATAAATAGAGACCCACGGTTAGATGGATTCAAACAAGATCATGTATCAACGAAGGTTCACGAGACATGACACTGAAAACAATGCCCCATGGGTATCTGGGTCCCCGACAAAACGTGTGGGAAGTTATCTACAGCCACCTTTCTTCTCACTGTGTGGGAATTTATAAGAATCATATGTTTGAAGGGAAATGGATAGAACTGACATTTGTCAAACACCTTCTGTGGGACAGGCCTTTGGCATTATATTATTTAATTTGATCCTGCTAGGCTGATCTCCATGACGATAGGGGCCGTGTTTATTACTTACTCCTGGGTGGTCAATGCCTGGCCTACCTGCTAGCACATAGAGCTTGGTAAGTGTCTTCTAACTAATTTGATTCCAACACATGGGAAAACACAGGATCTGAGAGGCTAAACAGATTGTTTAAGATCATCAACTAAACAGTAGTCATTTGTGCCCGATCCCCAAAGCTGGGTTCTTTTCACTACACCACCGACAAATACTGCTTGCCATCAGAGCTACACAGTTCTCTGGCTTCTGTGCTCTTAATTTATGTTTTCTCTTCTAGAGGTTGAAATCTGAAAAGTCTTCTTAATAGTCTTACAAATTGAGGGCAGTATATTTTTTATTATTGCTCTTTTAAATCCAAAGAACAGAAAGAGTGCTTTGGGAAGGGGTCATGTTACAGGTTGAGACAGGCCCACTGGAACACTTTTAGTATCCCACCGAGGGAAAAGGTTTCAGGGTCTGTAACATATGCTTATTTTTAAAATTGGTACACTGTAGTTGTACATATGGTGGGATTTGTTGTTACATATTTGTACATGCACACAACATAAAAGTATAATTTGGCCAATACCATTTCCCAGCATATGGTTGTTTTAATAGAGCTAAAATTTTGGTCTATAGAAAAGAATCCTTTTAAACATGATCTTCCCGCCATGCCCCACCACATAGGATAAGGAGCACATGAGACTAAAGGGGTATGCCCACTGCTTTTACTGATAGTGATATTTGTTGAACACTTGAAAGAGTGGTAAAAAATGGAATCTTAAATTAGGAATGATTTTCAACTTTAGTGATGGATAAGCAAAGTGGCATCTTAAAGGCTCTTTCCACCCTGTCATTCGGAGCTTGGACAGACAGTACCTGGTGATAACACACTGGCTGCAGGAATAGGCAATGCCCATTCTGTGTTCTTATGGTATGCACATCTGTCTACTTTCTTTGGAGATCAGGGGGCATTTCTCCTTTCAGAATCCCAGAAATTCCCAACTAGGTAAGGTATTCTATAGTAGTTCTCTCCTGAAAAGATCAGGGCAGCTGTGGCATGAATTGGCACTGGGAAGAATTCCTTGTAGGCCTGTGGAATGGAGAGTAGGAGGTCTTCAGAATCAGCAGCATAGAATCCCAGCCACAGGTATCTGCTTTTAATTCACTCATGCTATAGTTAAATCTAGTGTTTGCTCTGTAAACTGTCAGCTCTTCCCTAAAAATCCAGAAAACAGGCGGGAAACCTCACAATTGGGTAAGCAGTCCCAGAGTGAAGCCCACCGGTGACAGCTGGGAAAACATCCATTTCTTATCCAACAGTTCAATCTAAAACACTAATCATCATAATTTCTCCCGTAAGGTCAAATCTGGTTTTAATATACTCTAAATCTAATGCTTTACTATTGGTATCTTACTTAAACTTCAGTTTGGTCAGCCTTACCTGTATTGGACCATATTGGTTGTTTGGGGTTTCTATGAGTATTTAACATATACTCTCAGAAATGTGTGTGGTGAGTACATGCTCTCAAAACGATGTCCATCAGTCTTGTTTCCCCACTTAGGATCAAAAAGTCTTGGATGGCTAAAATCATTTTGGCTCCCTCCTCCATGAACCGTCACAACACAGAACAAAGCACTTTACAATGTGGGAGTTCCATAGACACCAGCATATAGAGCTGATGGTAATCATTAAAAATTATTTTTTAGTTGTAAATATATATTTTTTTTTATTTGTATGTGGTGCTGAAGATCGAACCCAGTGCCTCACCTGTGTGAGGCAAGTGCTCTACCACTGAGCTCCAGCCCCAGCCTGATGATAATCATTTTAAGATCTGAAATTCTAGCTGGGCATGGTGTTGCCTGCCTGTAATCCCAGCAATTTGGAGGCTGAAATAGGAGGATTGCAAGTTCAAGTCCAACCTGGGAAATTTAGCAAGATAATAAATAAAAATGTCTGGGGATGTAGTTCAGTGGTAGAGTGCCCCTGGGTTCTATCCCTGTTACAAACAAACAGATCCAAAGTTCTCTATGTGAGTGCATCCAATACCAGTACTACCAACTCTTCCTTTATCAGCATAATCATAGTAAGAACAAAGCAGTAGTGAGTACCAAGAAGGATAGTAAATTCATCTCAAACCAGCTATTTTGAAACAAAAAAAGGCTTATTTTGTATGAGACAAAAAATATAAACTGGGTGCTTCTATGAATTTTATATGTTCATGACACAAGAACCACTACACTAGTAATTTCCACTACCAACCCCCCCCCCTTTTTTTTACTACTCCTAACAACTACACTAGTAATTTCCACAGTAAAACCAAACAAAGCTGTGTGCTTTATTCTGCTATGCTAGGATTGTTTGAGTGGCTTCCCCCCCCCCCAGTACTAGGGATTGAATGAACCCAGGGCACTCAATATCTGAACCACATTCCCATCCCTAGCCCTTTTCATTTTTATTTTTTAATTTTGAGACAGGGTCTCACTAAGTTGCTCAGGGTCTTGCTGAGGCTGGCTTTGAATTTGGCAATCCCCCTGCCTCAGCATCCCAAGCCACTGAGATTATAGGCATGTGCCACCATGCCTGGCTCTTGTTGTTCTGTGTCTAGTTATCTGTATTAATTGAAGAAGAGAAACTAGCTTAAGACAAAATCTTTCCACTTGAAAGGTGAGTTAAACATGCCAACTGTACTGTTAAGGAGAGACTTTAGAGGAGCGAAGGGAAGTGCCTTCCAACAATGAAAACTTAAAGTCAGATCAGAGTAGCCAGATATTCCACTGGAGCAGGGAGAAATCTAAATCAAGGAAGAACTTTACATTCTCTCTCTGTTTTATTTTGCTTGTGAAAATTTAGTGAACAAATCAAAAATACAAATGGAAAATAAGTGGGGTTCAAGTCTCCACCCCAGGGCCTCCATGTATTTGTAGGAACATCCTACCAGAGAATTATGGCTTGAAGTAATGATTAAAATAGTGCTTTATGTTGGAATATCCCTTAGTCCTTGAAGTGATACACTTTCATATATCTTATTTCATTTCCTATAACAAACTATGAACCAGGCCGGTGACTCTCAGATTTGGATCTCACAGACTTCTATAACCACATCAACACCACCAAAATAGGGTGACCTCTGTATACATTGTATACAGAGAGATGAAACAATGTGCTCTCTACGTGTAATATGAACTGCCATGCATTCTGCTGTCATATATAACAAATTAGAATACAAAATAAAATTTAATAAAAAAATGACTAATGATTATGGTCTGTTTTCACTGTCATTTCACAAAAGGGGGTTTTGATACTTAAATATGTTAAGTTAAATGTTTCAAGTTAAATTAAGTCAGTATGTCCTGGAACACTTAGAAAGGACATACTTTCAGAACAAAAGGCCTTTAAGTTGAACATATTCTACTACATTGTTTGTTTTATCATTGTCATGTTTTGGACACAGGCTTCTGGAAACTTCGTCTTGGGCTGGAAGTGAAATCCACAGAGGGATGTTTGGGAACCGGGAACAAGGATTAACAACCTCCTCAGCCAGAGAGGGACAGACGGGGAGTTTTAATAAGTTTCCCAATCTGGCTTCCTAGAGGGGTAGAGCCAGAATGGGAGCCCTGGTCTTCCCACTTCAAGCCAGGGTGATTTCCAGCAGGGCATAGCCTTATCCTAGCTTTAAGAGGCACAAAAATGATGAACACCCATGATACCAAGTTCCTGAAGAGTTAGCGGTCCACTTACACTCCAGTTGGTAATGGGGTATAAACGTGCCTCCATTCTTGTTTTTAGAGGGCCACTAACCGGCCGCTCCTAGACAGACTACAGAACCTGCTCCCAGGAAGATGTTGATGCTCACCAGATCTGTCCTGAGCTTCATTAAATGCTTCAGCATCAAACCCTGAGCTGGAGGCCTCCCCTGTGCCCATGGCCCTCAACCACTGTGACTTATTCCCATCACGGAGTTTGGGCGGAAAAAGGGAAGATGTTCATAAACTGGATACTTGGTTTAGGTTTCTCTGGATTCCCAGAGACACGTTGGTCATTCTGAAAAACAACAGGACCTTAAGAAGCCAGGCTGTCGTGGTGTCCACCTCTCTATTCCTCCTGCCCGTCTACTCCAGCGCTGTCCGTCCTTCCTCTACCAACCTTGGACCCACCTCGAGGTTTTCAGAGGTGGACTCAGAGCCTAGCTGTCCAGGTCTGAGAGGGAGCCCCAGTGGTAGCCTTCCCATTCCCAAGCCTCCTATCTATGGCTGAGCAAGATGTGTGTGGGGGAAGGCCATACCCCAATGCCACCGAGGAAAACTTGCCAATGTGAGTAGGTCCCACGGAGAAACAGGGGCTGTCCTTCCCTCTTGGCACGCAGCAGCAAAATGGCAACTTTGGAGTCTTTCCTTTAACGCCTAAAAGCCCACCTCCCACTTCTGCATCCCGCCCTGACCCTGCTGCACGACTGAGCAGATAAGACTGGATGCGCCCTGATGGGTGGTTTTACTGTCCAGCACTACGCTAAGCTCCCAGCCAGACAGCTTTCATGGAGGGAGGGATGTTTGGAGAAAAATGGGAGGGAGAGAATGGGAGAGCTGGGTCGGCCGCGGGAGAAGGGGGCTGATCTGTGAAAGCCGGGGGGCCTGGTTCCTCTCAGCAGCAGACTGGCCTCTGAACAGGAGGGCGTGAGCCCAGGGTCTCACCATCATCTCAGAGAATCTTATACCGTCAGGACAGTAAGAGGTCACCTGTGTGGAGCCCTCTGCCCCAGGTCAGACTGAGAGAGAGCAGTGGGTACTTTTGAAGGACGATATTTCATCCTCCATTGGTGGTTTGTTCTCGTGTCTCCAAACCATTAGAAATCTGGTCTTCCTCTTTAAAAAGAATCCCCGACACTCTAAAGACTCTTGGTGCCTTTGTTAAGTCAGTGATATTCCCCACTATATCACACTTGTAATTTTAATCTTTGAGAAGCTGCGACTGATCAAGGGCATTCCACAGAGTCAGCCAACATCTTTCTGCACAATGCGGGTGTGATGTTTTTGCTCACCCAGAGGCTCTTGGGTGAAATACCAATAAGTACAATGTGGAATAATGGTTGGAAAGTCAGCCTGGGGGCAGGAGCCCATGCTTTCTGAGACCCATTCCCTTCTCATTGTCTGAACCTGACCATTGCCCTGACATAAAAAGTGTTTGTTTTGACCGCATTTTCCAAATGATAAATGGGGGGATTTTATCCCAATACAAATTTTACTTGTGGAAAGAAATGAAGCAAAGATAATAAAACTTGGATTGTTTTAGGAAATCTGCAAAGTATGATTACTAACTTGAAGACGACTGTGAGAGTAAACTGATGTTCCCCATTTGTGTCACCACTTCTCTCCACTTCTGCCACCCCCTGTCCTTTCTGAGGCCCTGGACATATCACATTTTAATGGCGGCAGTTTGAAGATTAATGGTACCAACGTGGAGTGAGTCTCAAGTTCCACTCTTTATTGTAATGTGCACGAGTACACAACCCTATTTCCTTTAGACTTCTGGTTTCTTTACAACTCTCAAGTTTGAAAGTCCACAAGGAGACAATGCCCTCTAGGGAACTCTTTAGTTAAGATATGGTCACGGCTGTCCCACCAGTTTCAGTGAGACAAGAGACCAGAGGGGTGGAAGAAACCCAATCATTCTTCCTTTTGAGACCTTTCAGTTCAGTTGTTTCCTGAAGTTTGTTTTCCTCCAGAGCCTCAAGGCTGACAAAGCTTATCTTCACTCCTCCAGGACTCCCCAGCCAACCTGACTCAGGTGACGGGTGGCATCGTCTCCCAGCCACTTTGTGAGAGGTGGCAGGAGAGGATGTGTTTGAGACTGGACAGAATGCCACCATAGCTCTGAGCTTGCCCTTGTCTCTCAGGTTTGGACAAGTAAGTGCTGGGTTTGAATCCAGGGGCACGTTACCACTGAGCTACAGTCTCAGCCCTTGAGTACTTTTTATTTTGAGACAAGATCTTGCTAATTTGCTTAGGGCCTCACTAAGCAGCTGAGGCTGGTTTCAAACTTGTGGTGGTCCTGCCTCAGCCTCCTGAGTTGCTGGGATCACAGATGTGCACCACCACACCCAGCAAATCTAGCTTAGTATTTTCTTGGCTTATTTACTCAGTAGACAGAATATACTCCACTAATAGTACACAATCAATTGAATTATTTTTGTCATCAGTCCTGTGTACAGCTAGAAAGTCCTTGAAAATACTACCTGAATTTAAAAAAAGAAGAAAATACTACCTCTAAATCAATGACTTCTTAGGGAGAATTTGAAGGAGATGGGGAGGAAGGCTCATCTTCTCTATCACTGAGGAATCAGAGTTAATTCAGCAGGTCTTTTGCATGGGTATCTTCTAATGGTGGTTGTATTATTTGGTGCAAAGAAATCTCTAGAACATAAGACATAATAAAATCCAAATGCAAACTTTAGCTTTATATTCTGTAATAACCTAAAATATGATATTTGATATTGACATTTTTGATAATGCGGTGGTGGGTGGCATTCTTGTAGCAGGGTGCATTTTGGGAATAATGAGGTACTTATGTGTGAAAAGATTATAGAATTTGAAGTTGAAAACCTGGCTTTGGGTGTTGCTCTTTTGCTTCTTCTTCATGGGAGACTCTTTCAGCCTCTCTCAGCCTCAGTTTTCTCATCTGTAAAAATACAGAAAATAATAACTGCCTGTCCTATTTTATGAAAACAGGTGGTGGCTACTGATGTGACATTGTCAATCTCTCTTCACTTCTTGTTGGTTGTATTTGCTTTGATTTCTTTCTCTGTAAATATGGGTTGTTCTCAGGCCCAGAGTCCTGGGTTGGTTTGTTCCTAAGTCCATCTTGATCAAAGTCACACATTTCCCCTTTTCTATGGGAAAAATGTGAGAACTGGGAAAGACTGGAGGAGATTATTGATCTTAATCCCCTCATTTTGTATCTGAGGAAACTGAAGCCCAGTGGAAATGACACTGAGTTCAGGGTACAACTCTGACATCCACACACTTCCTATGGCTCTGGTGGCCCTACATATGGGCCATAGACTCATGTAAACAGCAAAGTTCTATGGGCAGCACAGAGTGGGCCCTAACTATGAGAATAAAAGCAGAAAGATTTATGGGGCCCACGTGAGCCATCCTCAGCCAATGTTGTGATTGGAATTAGGAGATGCACCTTCTCTTTCAGACACTGGCATGTTCAAGGAATGAATCTATGAGAAACAGAAGACCAGGGGCTGTGAGTGAACATTTGGGCCCCAGCTCTGACTTAGTGACAGGGTTGGGAGATTCATGCCATAAGCATTTCTGAGCTCCACTCTCTGAGGTGTTTGGAACACACCAGAGAATGCAACACAAAAGCCCTGCCTGTCCTAGAGGGGAGGCAGACCTCTACAATAAGCAAATGAGTGAGTGAATTATATAGTGTGGCAGATGGTGCTAAAAATCACCCAAAATGATAAAGTGGGGCAGGGCGGGGGCCCGGGGAGGGCAGGAGGAGGGGTTCAGGGTTCAGAGAAACCTTGCTGACAGGTGCGATTCGCAGAGACTGAAGAGAAGGAGAGGGAAGGACTCATGAGCCCACCAGCAGGACCACCCAAGGTGACCTCATTAAGCAACAAGAGCTTGGAGGCGGTGAACGGTGGGAAAGGACAAAACTGGGGAAATAAATTTTTTGACATTGTTTTTAGTTGTAGATGGACACAATACCCTTATTCATTTATTTATTCTTATGTGGTGCTGAGGATGGAACCCAGGGCCTCACACATGCCAGGTGAGCGCTCTTCCATTGAGCCACCTCCCCAGCCTGGGGAAATGAATTCTTACCTCTCGATTACTTATGCATGTATGGTTTCTCACCTGTGTAAATTCAAAGCTCCAACAAGACCAAGAGACAAGATGCCACCCAGCAGCCAGCACACAAGTTTGCCTTTCTTATCTATCACAGACTTTGTGCACTTGGCACTGTTCTGCGAACACAGCGGCAAATGAGGCATGGACCCGGATATGATGCCTGGCACACGGAGCATGCAGAGAGGGCCCATGGGCACTGACTCTGAGGAAGGGTGAGAATCCAGTCCACCCATGGCACATTCAGCACAATCCAGGATTCCCCTGAATCTGGCCTTCAGGTTGGGAGTCTCCGTCTCACAGGACACTGAACGGCAAACTGGTTAATGCCAGGATCCGGGCGTGGATGGTCTCAGGCACCACTAGCCAATTGTCTGACCTTTTCTTGTCTCAACCTCAGTTTTTTTCTTGTAAAAAATGGGCAACAGGGTCAACCTCAAAGACTTGTGATTATATAAAACAACGCGTGTAAAACTGAGCTTGGTACTTGGAGTGGCAAGCCCTTGATAAATAGGAGCTGTGATCACTTCCATTGAGGAGGTTTGGAGACCTCTGCACCGAGATCAGGGGTCTTTGCTCCAACAGCAGAGGGACTGGCATGTGCTTCTTCTTGTTTTGCCACCTGGAGACAACTAGGAGGTGAGCCAACCACCCTCCAATCTCTGCTCCCTGGCCAATTTGGTTGTGAGTCAGAGATTCCTCTTCATCAGGACCACTGGGCTTTGGTTCAAGGGCTCTGGTGCCCTGAGGAGCAAAGAGGGCTGGAGGGGGAGACTGGGGCACTTTCACTTGAGAGAGGATTTCAGCCCAGATGAGTGGTCAGGGCCAGGCAGGGCTGCCTATTGAACAGAGCAGACCATGCATGAGAGCAGATTGTGCCAGTTCTATAGAGCAGGACCCCTCGCCCAGCCTTCTGCTAACAAAGTTATATTTCCCAATCTGCTTAGGCAGAAGGGGGACACACTTCCTGTCCTTGTGCTGAGCACACAGAGCAGGCAGGACCAGGCCTGCGCTGCATCTGGCCTCAATGTTACTTGCCAACACCTTTCCTCCCTCAACTCAAAGTCTTGGGTTCTTCATCTGCCGCATCGTCTTGGACAGAGTTGGGTACAGCTTGCAGAAACTGGCTACTGGCTAGGGGCCGGACTAGGAGGGTTCTGGCATTCTTGGTGCCTAGACAGGTGCAGAGAGAATATCCGATAAAGCACCGAACAAGGGGTAGGGAAAACAGCGGCTGCAGCCTAAAATTCTTGGAGGCTGGAGCAGTTGTTGATGCTCTAGGTCAGTGGGTCTCAAAGTGTGGTCCCAGAGCAGCAACCTGGGGGCTTTTTAGGGATACAACCTCCCAAGCTCTACCCCAGACCCACTAAGTCAGAACTCAGGTGGAGACCAGCAAGCTGGCCTTGCAAACCCTCAGGTGATTCTACCTTTGCTGTAGGTAGCTTGGCTGCCAGTCCTGGTGCTCCAACCCTCCCCACATTTCTGGGAACCACCAAAACAGGGCCCTGGGAGTAATTCCTTGGGTCCACCTCAGGGGGAAAGGCTTTGTGAAGAGCTCTCCCGGCTGTGTCAGTGCATTCTACATATGTAACACATCAGAAGGGAGAAGAAAGTGTCGTCATATATGTGGCGTGGTGGGGACTTTTATCTCCATTTAATTGAGATTCAATGAGGTTTAAGTAATTAGCTCCCAGTCACAAAAAGAAAGAGGGAGGCCAGGACGGGAACCAGATCTGCTTGACTCCAAAGCCCATGTTTGCTCCGTCTGCTCACGTTGTCTCTTTGAATTACGAGATTCAGTTTTCAGAGATTCACTCGGTTTTCTTTCTTTTTTTTTTTTTTTTGTTTTTACTCACTCGGTTTTCAAGAGGTCACTTCATCTATGTCCTTGCCCTCACTGCTATCCTCCATCGTCACAGTTTTCATAATGAAAATGCAGAAGAGCCTTGTTATTTTACTTTGCATTTTTCTGATTACTAGAGAGATGTTTACTAGCTATTTGCATTTCTTTTCCTCTGAATCTCTGAATTGCCTACTCATATTCTTTGTCCATCGTGTGTGTGTGTGTGTGTGTGTGTGTGTGTGTGTGTGTGTTGGTGTTGTTGCCTTTTCCTGGTTGATTTATAAGCTTGCTCTCTCCCTCTCTCTCCCTCTCTCTCGTTCTCTCTCTCTCTCTTACAGGCTATGGCTATTATTCCTCTATTACATATATTGTAAAACTTCCAACTCATCACTTGTCTGGTAACTTTGCTTTTAGTGTGTTCACTGTTCGGAGAATTTATACTTTTATCTGATAAAATCTGTCATTTAAAAATGTATGGTACCTTGACTTGTGCCTGGCTTGGAAAAAGCCTCTGCATTTCATTAAAATTTAGGAAACCAATTAGAAGAAAAATTTGCCAGAGTAGCTTCTTTTCCAGCATTTAAGCCTGGATATCCTTACAAAGGGAGTTGTCCCAGCAATGAGAATACTACCTCTTCTTTAAAGTTTTTAGTACTTTTTTCTCAACTGGGATTTTAAAAATATGATAAGATATATATATATATATATATATATATATATATATATATATATATATATATATATATATCATCTTGGTGCATTTGGCAACAGATTTAGTCATTATCAACATTTGCAAGGATCCCTTCTGATCTGCAAATTGGAAAGTCGGGTCATTTTGTCATTTTGGGGGGGTGAGTTCTGGAGACTTAACCCAGGAGCAGCTTTACCATTGAGCCACATCCCAAGCCATTTTTGTCATTTATTTATTTATTTATTTTGTACAGGGTTTGAACTCCAGGGCACTCAACCACTGAGCTGCATCCCCCAGCCCTATTTAGTATTTTAAATTTAAAGACAGGCTCTCACTGGGTTGCTTGGCACCTTGCTTTTGCTGAGCCTGGCTCTGAACTCAAAATCCTTCTGCCTCAGCCTCCTGAGCCACTGGGATTACAGGTGTGGGCCACTGCGCCCGGCTTTGTTTCTTATTTTGAAACAGGGTCTTGCTAAATTGCTTAAGGCCTCACTAAGTTGCTGAGGCTGGCCTTGAACTTGAGATCCTCCTGCCTCAGCCTCCCAAGCAGCTGGGATTTCAGGTGTGTGTGTGCCCTTGTCCCCAGAATGTCCTTTTACTTCTTGGGGGTGTTCTTCTTTTTCTTTTTTATGGTCTGGATGTCTGATTGCACTGATTTTCGAATATCATGGGTGGGTGAGAAAAAGCAAGAATGTTATTGTGTTCTTCTTTGTTGGGGTATTTTCTATCTTTTTTTTATGAAAAGGGAGCTTTTACAAGTTTTTTCCTTACCTCTTTTTTTTCCCTCCAATTGCGTGTCTCTCTTAGGTTGTCATTGCTCTCTGGGGATGTGATTTCTCACTCAGATGCAACACTGTAATGTCTGTGACTCACTGGGTTGACCCTCTGTACAGGTACTTGGTCTCTTATATATTTGTATGTGGATGGCAGAACAATGGCTAGATAGCCACATGCTAGTCCCTAGAGCCTGTGCCTATATTGGGTTGTGTGGCAAAGAAGAAGGAAGGTTTCAGATGGAATCAAAGTTGCTAATCAGCTGACCTTAACTTGGGGAGATCATCCTTATTATCTAAGTGAGCCCAGGATAATCATGAGGATCCTTAAATGATGAAGGGGAAGACAGAAAAGAGAAAGCCAGGAGATGGCAGTGCAGGACTTGCTTGGTCATCGGTAACCTTGAAGGTGACGGAGATGGAAGCCAAAGTGCCTAGGTAGCTTCCGGCACTCCAGAGAGGGACAGAGGCCTGCCCACACTCTGCTGCTAGCCCAGTGAGACTCCTTCCCACTTGTGACTGAAAAACTGCAAGGTCGCCCACGTATTGCTTTAAGCTACTAAATGTATGCTTGTGACCATTAGCACAGCAAAAAGGACCACTGGAGACTCACAAGTTGTGATCCTCAAACTACAATTCCCAGATTTTGTCCTCACTCTAAGAGACACTTTGTTCTACAGAAAGTAGCCACCTAGGATCCCTAAAGCCCAGGACATAATGCCAACAGTTAATAAATGGGATGGCACCAAATTAAAAAGCTTCTACCATTAGGAATGTGAAGCGAGAACCTACAGAGTGGGAGAGAATCTTTGCTACCTACTCTTCAGACAGAGGATTAATATCTAGAATATATAAAGAACTAAAAAAAACCACTAAAATCAAAAAAACAAATAAATGGGTGAATAAATTGAACAGACACTTCACAAAAGAAGAAATACAAATGGCCAACAATATATACAAAAAAGTGCAGCATCATTAACAACTAAGGAAATGCAAATCAAAACTAAAACTGAGATTTCATCTCACACCAGTCAAAATGTCAGTCATCAAGAATACAAACAATAATAGATGCTGGAGTGCATGTGGAGGAAAAAGAACACTTTCACACTGTTGGCGGGATTGGCAATTAGTACAACCACTATGGAAATCAGTATGGAGATTCTTCAAAAGGGTGGGCGTGGGACTACCACAGGACCCAGCTACACCATGCCGTGGTATTCATCCTGAAGCCTTAAATTTGTCCTATTATGTGTTGTACATTAACATGCACACCCATGCTCAGAGCAGGGAGGAAGTGGGCAGGGCTGGGGAGTGATATTAGCCACAATGTATCGTTATGCTGTGTGCCAGTATGAATGGGTGACAACAGATCCCATCATATGCACAACTATGATGCACCAGTGAAAAGTGTGGAAAGAAAAAAAAGGAAGAAAGCAGCCACCCAACTCCCGCCTCCTCATGAGCATGATGTGTTGGGCACATGATGGGCTTTAGGCTTACAGGCTCCTAGAACTTGCCTGTTCTGCTTGTGAATCGTCTCCTATAATCATCCTCAATTCTGGTCTACAACTGTGCTTTGGTTCCACTCAAGACAAAGGAAACAGCTGCAGTGGGTCATTACTCTGAATTCCCCAAATGCTTACTTTTCCCAAATCCTTTACCACTGGATTTTATTTTGACTCAAATAAGAGTTTTGGATCTGACCAGATTAATTGAGAAGACCATGGATATGGAATCAGGAGAACTTCAGCACCCATGACTGAACCTAGTGGGTCTCTCAATCCCCAGGGACTCGTTTCTCCACCTTTGAAGTTAATGCCTGTCACCAACAGGGTTCCTAGCTCACAGGAGACTCAACAAACATTGTGTCCTGTCCACCCCTCACGCTCCTGACCTGCAACATGGATGTAAAAGTGGGACGTTCCTTTGCTGAGTTGTTTTTGGGATTAAATAAAATCATACTGGTTTTTAGAAATAAGTGTGACAGGTCACAGGAAGCAATCTTGGCTCCCTTGGCCGTCATGCTGCACTTGGACCATGAGGGGGTGCCATCAACACAGCCACCGGCTCTGTCTGCAGCCCAGGCCAGCCACGGGGACCTCTGGACCCCGCAAGGTCACAGTGATCCCCACAGACGTCCAGAACAAGGTCTCACTTCTCATGTGGTCACTCATTTTGTCAGAGGCTTTCTCAGGCAGCAGACTTCCCTGGGGAATGGTTGGAATTGGGCCCTAAAAATCAGAAGGGTCTTTTTGAAACACAAATTTGACCATGTCCTTCTCCTACTTAAATCTCTGATGCTACCACCTACAAATGGACACATAAAACGAATCACTTAGGTTAGGAGTGAGAGGCCCCTCATCCGCCCCTGCGGCACTGTGGTGACCCCGGAGGGACTTGAGACAAGGCTTAAGAATCTCCCAGGTGGCCTAAGCACAGGTGCAGGGCCCTGTGCATCTGGTGCCGGACACTATCCAGCCTGTCTCTGCCCCCTCTGCCTTTGCAGGGACTCTCAGTGTCTCAGACCTACGAGTTCTCTGTTTGTCATCCTGTTTCCTGCCTCTGTCTGTTTGCCTGAGGCCGTTGCTCTGCTGTGAGTCTCTTCTCTCCTCTGTGAGGTCAGTGTGGACTCTGCTTCCCTCGGGGATTTTTCTGGCTGTGTTTCTAGCGGTTCCCCTATGAATGCCTTTCCCACCAGTCTGTGATCTGGTGCGGGGCTGCTTCCTCGTGTCTGCTTCCTGAAGGCCTAGCCACGGAAAGACTCAGCCATGTTTGCTGAGTGGTGGAGTGCTGAGTGGAGAGAAGGGTCCCAGATGCCCTGACGGCAGAAGATGCAGGTGTCGACGTGGGAAAGGAAGACAAGAGTTCTGGGGAGCAGATGGTTTGAATCTTGGAGTCGGGGAGCTGAACTTCCCAGGAGACTAGGGTGGGCCTTCTCAGTCCCAGAGGCAGCCCTTGCAAGGGGTCATGGAGTTGGGGTTGGAAGTCCTTCAGCCCACAGCAGCTGCAGGAGGAGCCCTGCAGCGGCTTGATTCTAGGAATCATTTTGACTGTGACCTTCAGAGGAGCTGGGGCTCAGGTTCCAGAGCGGCTCCAGCAGCCAAAGGTAAGGATGCTACCGTGGTGCTCTTGAGAGGGGGACAGAGGCTGAAGGGGCTCTTGGTGTAAAGGGGAAGCTACTTGGATTTTTAAAAAATTGCTTCTCACTTGATTTTCCTTCTAAGCGGGTCCCCAGGCATCCAAACAATGCCTCTCAGGTAGCCTGGCCTGGCTGAAATCCGTATCTAGAGCCACTGAAATCCGTATCTATGGAAACCGGCTGGTGCCTTGCTCCCCTGGCCTCTTGCTCCTGCTGCGTGGTGGCCAGGGTGGGTCTAGACTCCAGGGTCTGCTCGTGCATGTAGATGCTCGTCAGCTCGGCCTCACTGCCTTCCTTCCTCTTTCAGGGCGGGGGGTGTTCCTGGGAGGGCGACTGGCGCCGTGGCAAAGCCTCAGACAGTCCCAGAGAGACAGTGCAGTGTGATGTGTTCTGCCCAGTGGGGTTAGGTCCCAGGGAAGCAGGCCAAAGCTCAGTGGGCATAGCCATGATGCAACACCAGAGCTCCACTCTCCCATCGCGGCTGGAGCACAAGGCCCAGACTCCACACAGCGGGGCCCATTGCCTACCTCTTCCCCCACCCTGGGCCCAGCTGCGCTTCCCTGATCCTCTCCTTTGTTTGATAAATTATTCATTAGGGTGCATATGTGGCAGGGTTTGGCCTGAGAGGCTCATTTGTTTATTTATTTGAACTTAACATGAATGAAAATCCCTCTGCTTCAAATCGGCAGAATGCACCAAAACGGGAACGAAGGCAGAACTCCGTCCTCTGCAGGCCTCATCTCTCTGCTGACGTGCTCCACTGTAAGGGTTCTGGTTTTGTTTTGTCAGGGGCATCCTGGGAGATCCAGCTTATCTGGGTAAAAACTGCCCAGGAGGATGGAGGAAACAGGGCGATGCCATTTTGAGACCTCACGGTTCCATTCTGTGGCAGATCCTTTCCACCTGGCCGGGGGCCCTGCCAGCTGGCCTCGGTGGTTCAGTCCTTTCCAGAGCCACAGAGATGGGCCTTGTACCACCAGGGGGCGACGCTGTCCCTCTTTTGATCCAAGCATAGCGCTGACATCTTCAGAGCCTAGGAGCAGAGTCAAAGTCTGCCACAATCCAGGGGACTATTTTTTTTTTTCTTCAATACTGGAATTGAACCCAGGGACCTTCTGTCACCGAACTACATCCCTAAACCCAAACCTTTCTATTTTTCATTTTGAGACAAGTTCTGGCTAAATTGCTGAGGCTGGCTTTGAACTCGCAATTCTCCTGCCCCAGTCTTCTGAGTCACTGGATTATAATCCTGGGTCATGGCACCCACGGAGAAAGCACTTTTTAAAAGTATTTTTATTTTGTTGATATTATCTGTGTATGTTTTGGGCTCCCCCACTGAACTATAGGCTCCCCTAAAGTAGGAAGCATGATCTATTCCTCACTGTCCCTCTGCACTCAGTTCAGTGCATGGAGATATTTTTCCCTTTAATTGGGGATTGGGCCAGGACCACTCTTCCTACACTTTTTTTTTTATTTTTAAATTTTGAGACATGATCTCCCTAAGTTGCTGAGGCTGGTCTCGAACTTAGGATCCTCCTGTCTTAGCCTCCCCAGTCACTAGCTGGGCCCAATGAACTTTTTATCCCACAAGAAGAGATGGTGTGACTTCAGTGGGAGGAGTGAAGAGAACAGGAAATGCAAGAGGGTAAGACTGGGTTAAATTTGGGGTTCTGTCTAGTGGATGACCATGTTTTCCTGCACTGGTTTCCTGGGCTCATTCTCTCACCCTTTTTAATGATCCGTTTACTCGGGGAGCGAAAGATTTCAGAGAATACGCCCATCTTCTCCTTTCCTTTTCTTCCTTCTCAATAGTCCCTCTTATCACTGAAATGTTTACCCTGTCTCTCCTAGTCCTCCGACTCCTTGTTGGAGTCACCACTACATAATCCTTCCCTTCCCCGTTTCCTTGGGTATTGCACAATTGTTGCTTGTGTAAGAGGCAGTATTAGATAGTGACAGGGCAGGAGTAAGTTGCACAATGTGATTGTGCGATGGCAAAGCTAAGGGCAAACTTCAGATGGCATACGCTGATCCTGGGATTAGAGAACAGGATTTGGGAATATTCTGGAATGCTCTAGCCAGGGTAATGAAGAATTTCGTCTAAAGTTATGGCTGAGATTGTTTGAATTAACTCGTCAACCTGCAAATCAGAGACAGATCAGGCTACAGGAAGCCTCTGCTGCTGAGGGCAGGGTGGGGGCTCCTGGGGCTGTGAGCTCCCTGCCCCTGGGCCGGCCCTCCTGCTGAGTAGACCTGGTCCTGGAGCAGGTCACTGGTCACGTCAAAGGGAACTCCAGGGCCCATTCAGGAGTTCATTATCCTCTGGGCCTCTCTGCAAACCCAGCAGAGTGAAGCTCCAAGGAATCTCTCTTTAGATTCAGCAGGAACATTTTCAGATCCTTCTAATGGAGAAAGGAGTCTCCCATAGGAGAGTCTAGTTAGAACTTGTGGTCATTTTTTCCCAGCATGGCTTAGTATTTTCTTTGTTCCCAGGCTCTATAATCAGGCTCTGAACCTATCATTTACTGGTTTGGAGATATTTGGCAAATTAACTCTTTCAAGTCTCAGTTTTACCATCTGGAGGTGGAGATGCCTGTTATAGGGATTTAATGAGATAATGTAGGTAAAGTACTTGGCCCAATGACTGCATATAAATGGTTTCTGTTATCTTAAAATGCAACAGAGTATAGTGCTAAGTCGGCTGATCCAAATTTGGAGTTTGCCGCTTACTGGCTCCATGATCTCAAGGAGACTACCTGAACTCTGTGTACCCCCTCAGTTTGGGGGCTGAGGATTCTTCTCAGTGGTAGAACATGTACTCAGCATGTGTAAGGTTCTGGGTTTGAACCATAACACCATGTTAAAAAAGTAGTTTAATAGTAGCACCTATGTCATAGGGCACTTGTCAGGACAGAGAAACTGACGTATGTACAACAGTGAACACAAGTTCCTGCCATGTAGCAAGGGCCCCTTTCTGCCTAGGAGCTGCAGCCTGCATTATCTGAAAGAGATATGCATTTGGCTCTGGAATGCTATGATGTGACTTAGTGGGAGAGTTATTTTTTCATCTGACTCAGTTTGCAGTAAAATGAATCTACATGTATTGCTTTGTACAACTCATTAACACTGAGTCTAGAGAGTTAGGCATGGTGGCACACACTAGTGATCCCAACAACTCAGGAGGCTGAGGCTGGAGGATTGCAAGTTTGAGGCCAGCCTCAGCAACTTAATGAGACTCTATCTCAAAATAAAATATTAAAAAGGGCTGGAGATGCAACTCAGTGGTAAAGTGCCCTGGGTTCAATCCCCAGTGCCAAAAATAAATAAATAAATAAATAAATAAATAAATAGATAGATAGATAAACAAACAAACAAATAAATACAAATAAAACAAAATAAAATACTGGGTCTAGGAGCTCAGAATCTGGTCAAGAGAGACCTGTTAAAGATGGAAGTGTGCTTCAGAGTCCAGAGACTGAATCATTTTAAAGCACTCACAACCACCATTTCAGCAGTGGTCTGGGATAGTTTATCTTTTGCTACATATCAATTTAGAGAGAAAGATTTTCTTGTCAGTTTGCAGGTAGAGAAGTAGGTAAAGAGACAGATTATGTGCCCTGTCCAAAAGTTGCAAAGGCAGATCTATATTCTACCCATACACCAATTGTATTTAGGATAAACTTTAATCGAAGCGCTTTGGCCCTGTCTGACGGGGTTGGAATCCTTGGGCACAGCTGCAGAGATTCTGGGTAAGGCCAGGAATAGAGCACATTTCAGGGCTTCTACTGCATGTCTGTGACTCTTTATTTTTAGAGTCTCCAACGAGAAAATTGTAAGAAAAAAAATAGAGGAACAAAGGTCTTAAGGAACTGAAGGAACAAAAAGTCATGGGTTGGAATCAGGAAAGAGCAACTTAGAAGGCCTGAATTTTTCCTTAGTTTTCAAAATATCTTTTATAAAGTCTAGGTTCTGGGCCACTTTGATTAGCCTTTTTCTAAATCATATCACTGTCTTCTAGGAGAATCTAGAAGAAGCAGAAGGTCAGAATGCGGGTATTGTGCTACCAATCTTTCTAAAAAAGTGACAAGAATTGATTTGGAGAATGATCCACTATGGTTGAGAACTATTTTTATAAATGTGATGACATGGAATTGGGAAGAAAATTCTCCGCTGGCTTCCTAATGGAATGACGGTTCATCAGCAGCAGCAGAGTTAGGGGTGTCTGCAATCCTTCTCTGGTTATGTGTGACGCAGCCCCTGGGTCACCCGGCAGGACACTTAGTTCTGACTCTGGAAAATGTCATGGTGTCTGTTTTAGCCGTAGATTGATTTTCCAACTCAACTTGTCATCTCTATTAAAGAACAGTTGATTAGAGGGTGGTGGGCATAGGGGTGCTGCGTCCTCTTTGCATTCAACAGATATTTATTGAGTCCCTGCTCTCTGTGCCAGGCCCTGGGCTGAGAGCTGGACACTCAGTGTCGACGGGTCAGACTCGGCCCTCACCCTGGAGGTAGCTACTGAAGAAAACCATGTGTTTGAGGCCCTCGCAGGCACCATGCAATCAACATTGCTGAATAAAGAAGATCCACGGAGTGATGAGTATGCGTACAGTGAAGGCATGGCCTTGCCCAGGGGGTCAGGTGTGTGAAAACCCTTTGAAAACTATGGAGTGCTGGCCAAGGATGCAGAAATCCCCTACCCTTCCTTCACCGGGATCCAGTTGGTCTCCACGGGCATGAGATTGCTCCTGTGGAGAGCCTGGGACATTGTTTCTGTTTGAACTCCCTTTCTCTCTTTTCTTTAAAAAAAAATGTCATTTAAGAATTTTATCAATATCATTTTTGACTGACAGATCATAATTGTAAACGTTTGTGGGGCATGAGGTGATGTTTGATATTTGTACACAATGTGCCATGATCAAATCAAGCAAATTGACATATCATCATTTCACTTACCTATTCCCTTTCTCTGGTGAGACATTAGAAATTCACACTAGTTATTTTGAGATATAGAGCATCATCATTGGCAATAGTCATGCACTGGATCTCAGGACCTTTCCCTCCTATCCACCTGACACTTTGGACCTTTTTGTCATGACCAAGATATGGAAACAACCTAGATGTCCGATAGTGGAGGAACAGATAAAGGAAATGTGGAACAAACCAGGTCCAGTGGCCCATGCCTGTAGTCTTCCCTACTCAGGAGGCAAAGGTGGGAGGATCCCTGAGCCCAGAAATTTGAGACCAGCAACATAGTGAGACTTTGTCTAAAAAAAGAAGAAGAAATGTGGGCTATACACACAGTGGAGTACGCAGCCTTGTAACAACGTGGGTCCATCTGGAGGACATTATGTTAAGTGAAGAAACCAAGCACCACAAGTCAGATCCTGAGTGAACTTATTCATGGTAAGTGGAATGATGGTTACCAGGCTGGGAGGCGGGGAGTGGGGAGGGAGGGATTTTTTTCTCTCGAAGGTGGCCAACTTCCTTCTCCAAAGGAAGAGTGGGAAAGGCCCCTGATTTGGGTAGGAACAGGCAGAGAAATGGTTCTGCCAATTACTGGAGCAGAGATGAGCTCCACTCTATCAATTCATCATTTGCTTTTGTTCAGGAATCTAACAAGAATTACAAACACAACTTCTTGGTCAAAATTATAAGCTATCCTTTATGCTATTAGAGACCACATAATGCATTCCTCATTAATCAATTCTAGCCTATGAGTTAGACCTATGTCATTGTGAACATCAACATTATTATGAAAATTGAGGGGTTTCTTTTCTACAGTTAGCACTTAAATATGCACTGCATGGCTGGAACCTGTACTGATGTCTGTATTTTCATTTTTTTTTTTTTTTTTTTGGTGAGGGTGGGTATTGGGAATTGAACTCAGGTTCACCTACTGAACCACACGCCCAGCCTGGATATATTTTCATTTAATTATCATGTAAGCCCTATAAAGTAGCTCTTACAGACAGAAGTGGAGATGATGATGATGATGGTGATGATGGTGATTTTGTGGTACTGGGGGTTGAACCCAGGTCAAGCTGCACCCCCAGCCCTGGAGTTAAACATATTAGTTCACTTGTCCAAGGTCATCGCACTAAGAAGTGGCAGAATCAGTGTTTACACCCAGACCCACTTAAACCCTGAAGTCTTTATTTTTCCATTATGTGGCACCTGTTAAGGGTAGGTATAGAGCAGCAGCTGGAATCACGACTCCGGTAATCTTACTTGCTTTCTCTTAATAAAGAAGAGAGGAGGGAGGGGTCACACTGAGCCATAAGAGGGATCGGTGGAAGCCGGTCTTGCACTGTTTCAAGTTCAGCATCTTTGACTGGGGGGGCCCTGAAATGAAGGCAAGGGAGTCAGATGGCTGCTTGAGAGGGGGGTGGGAGGCCCTGTCACCATCACATGCCCTTTCAAGTTAGAGATACAGCGTAATCAGAGGGACACGCGGATAGAGGAAGCAAATATGAAAGAGCACAAGGGGATCAAGACCCGAGATCACAGAGCAGAGTGACACACTGCTCGTCACCAGGCTGGAGTCCCTTCAGGGTCCCCCTCGAGCCCTGTCCCTAGTCTTGGCAATGTGAAATCACGGGGTCAGTCCTACTAACTCTGTCCCCTGGATGGCTCCCCGTATAATCAGATTCAACCTTTTAAGAAACAGGGCTCTGGAGATATGTCTCATGGTTTATGCATGACCCAGTTCCTTTCATGTTTCCTGCTATAAATTTATGCTTGTAAATTGCATTTTTGAGGCCCCATTGTAACCATCTCTGGGGTTGAGACATTTCCTTATAATGAGACCGGTTTGCTGGGTTTGCTGGCTACTGAGTGTGTGGGAAGACGAGGCAGTGGAGACAGTGCAGAGAGCAAGGTAAGGACAGGGAGAACATTAGCATCTGGCAGTTTTGGGCCTCCAATCTTCCTCCATCCCATTGCATTCGTAGGAGATCATTTCTTAGTCGGGATTCTCCTGAGAAACAGAACAGATCAGATGGATGGACAGGTATTTATTATGGGAACTGGCTCATTATAGGTAGTGGCCAAGAGGTCCCCTCCACACTGTCTGCAAGCTGCCAAGGCCTGAGATGGTTGGGCTAGAGTGGGAGTGGGGGGCCCGTGTGATCCTGGGGTCCCAAGGCTCCCAAACCAGGGATTCTGAAGTCTGAACGCGGGGGAATATGGCTGTCCCAGCTCAAGATGAGAGGATTCGCCCTTCTTCTCTTTTCTGTTCTACTTGGGCCCTCAGGGGACTGGACGATGTCCACCACACTGGGGACGGCAGATCCCTTTGCTCAGTCTATTGATTCAAGTAATGATCTCTTTCCAAACACCCTCATGGGTTCTCCCCGGAAATCGCCCCAGAGCCTCCTCCCCCAGTCTTTTCCAGATGACTTTCAAGCGTAGCGTTTCCCACTGTGATCTGGCCTGTCACCATTCCTCCTGTTCTGGGAAATGAGATGGGTTGGTGCCAAAGGGGATTTCTTCCTCTCTCATGTTAGTTCTAAGTTTCCATAACACCCTTAAACCAACTGGTCTTTTTCCTACTGGTATAGTCAAATGGAGTCCATGCTTATCCCCTCTTAGGAATGAATCAGCTTAGTTTAAGAATAGACTTAGCTGGGCTTGGGGAGGCGCACCCATGACCTCAGCTACTTGGGGGGCTGAGGCAGGAGGATCGAAGTCAGCAACTTAGCAAGGCCCTAAGCAACTGAGTTATTCTTGGTGACCTGTGTTTACACTGAGTACGCCCACCCTACCCTCCTGAGAGACACAGAGGAAGAACAGGCGCTCATGAGCCCCCTGTGTAGTGGGATGATCCCGTTTTGTCTTTCTACCTCTATTACGGACTCCATTAAATTGCATTATAATCATTGGCCAACCTGGTCGGTGCTTCCAATAGAATATGTCTTGAGAGTTTATCAGTTAAAATTAATAAAATTTTGCTTTCTTTAATTAAATAGCATACAAAAATTCAATGATGAAGAATTCGGGATAAATTAATTAGATTAATCAAACAACTGGGGTCAATCTGCAGAGCTAGCCAGCAGGGAACACCCACAAAAATCCATCACCATCTGACCTGAGTTTTGACGTCAGTGACCTATACTTACGGATTGATGGGGTGCTCTGTTTCCTGTGCTCATGTTCTGTTGTTGGGATTTCTGGGGCAAGAACAGTAATTACAGAGATCTCCTGGTTAGTGGTATCCACTTGTTGTCCCAATTAAAATGGGTACAGCCAGAGAATCACTGGCGATGCCTGTATTCACCAAACCGATCCACTACCTCCCCTTTTCCCCCTCTGGCCCCCCACTCTGCCTTCTCCTTCTTTTCACATTTCCTTTCTTTCCTCAAATGATAAAAAACCCAGTTTCTGCATTTGCAAATGGGGCTAGGTGGAACACGGGAGCCAGTCTCCCAGTGGAACACATTCCAGTGCTTTGTTGTTACAGGAGTCTTACTGGATAAGTCCTCAAACAGTGTTTTTGGATGGATGAGTAAGTATAATGTGTCTCACTCAATATCACTGAGCAAGGACTGGGACTTCATAGACAGTTAAAAACTAAATGTTGAAGTCAGCCAGTAAAAGAGGTCAACACTTGGTACCACTAAGTCTTGGGCATCTGGAGTATCAGCCAGCCAATGAGGTGCTCATGGCAGAGTACCAAGTACAGATTTAAAAAACTAAAAGAGCCACATGGCCATTTGCATGCCAGATTAGCGTAAATTTCATTGTCAAAACTGTCTGATTCTAACCTGAAGGAAGATGCCCCTGTGGGGAACTGCAGTGGCTCAGCACTGGATCACTGGTGCTGGGAACCTTCTCCATCCAGCCCATGATGGGCTTCTTGGAAGCGGAGATTTCTTCTTTTGTTTTCCTTCCTTTCTTTTTTTTTCTTTTTAAAAATATTTTTAGTTGTAGATGGATACGATACCTTTATTTAATTCCTTTATTTTTATGGGGTGCTTAGGATCCACCTCACTAGTGCGAGGCAGGTGCTGTCCACCACTGAGCCCCAGCCCAGCCAGAGATCTCTCCTTTGTGAGTGTTGGTCTCTATATAGCTCAAGGCTGCACCCAAGTGTGTCCTCTCGCAGGTTCTCACTGAAATCCCAGGGTGGTACCCAGCTCCCTGTCCTGGTGAACTCTAACTCTAGAGTTTGCTTTCCCAGGATCTGAGGGTGCAGACGGCTCTGGCCACCTCCTGGACTCCCAGACAGCACTGTGGAATTACAGGTATCTCTAGGGGAAGCCACACTCCTCTCTCTCTTGTCAAAGGTCTTGGTCCTCAAGGCCTTGTTGCCTTGGTAGCTCTAAGAACCTTCAAATTGATGTCTCCTTTTGTATATATATATGCTATCCAGATATTTTAGCTGTTCTTGGAAGAAGAACTGGTTCTAGAAATCAGTTACCACAGCTGGAAGTCTCAATGGGGTCAATTTCAGACACAGATTTTCCAGATATTTTTTCTGTACTTAGCTCAAGTCCTTTATTGAGCTCACCAGTCATAGCTTTTATTGTACTTGGCTTATTAAGAATATTAAGAGCAGAAAAAAATATTAAGAGAAAAAGTAATGATAACCAGAATGTACTTTAGGGTAGTCAGCCCAAAGCAATATTGCATTTTTCTTTTTATATCTTCTTCTTATAAAATCTACGATCTCTTTCTTTTGTTAGTGCATATTTCTTATACAGAATAGTGACTTTCGTTGCATCGTATTCATATAGGTATCGATTTTGATCATTTCTGCCCCCAGCTACCCACCCTTCCATTCCTGCCTCTCCCCTGACCTCCTCCCTCCTTTTCCACTAATGGAAACTGTAATCTCTTCATCAGGACGGGATCCTGCTTCATTGGTCCTTTCCAACACTGCACTCACCGTGTGTTGGATAACTGGACTTGCCTGTCCATTACTTTCTGGTAGTTGGTAATTTAAGGGGGACGTCATTATGTAGTGTAACAACAGAAGTCTGGGGGCTTACAGACCTACATTCTTGCCACCATGTGACAAAGGGAAATCATTTTGGGTTCCCAGTTTCCTTATCTACAAAATGAGAAGTTTGGACTAGATGTTCTTTTAGAGTTCTTCCAGTGCAAGTCATAAGTGTTTATAAATATAATCATTCCATCAGTATCTCTATTTTTCAAAAGTAGATATTTTAACACTTTTTGAGTCAGGGTCTCACTCTGCTTCCCAAGCTGGCCTTGAATTCATGATCCTCCTGCTTCAGCCTCCTGAGTAGCTGCGACTACAGGCTGTGCCGCCACACCTGGCTCTTAAACATAATTTTGAAAAATGAATTTATATACAGTGATCAATTGTATAGTTCTGTATGCCAGCAGCAATAAATTGGACAATAAAGTTTTAAAATATCATTACAATAGCATCAAATACATCAAATGCTTAGGAATAAATTTAATAAGTATATAAAATGTCTGCCTTGAGAAAGATAAAACATTGTGGAGAGAAATTAAGGAAGACACACACAAATGGAGAGATATATCATGCTCATAGATTAGAAGAATCAATATTGCTAAGGTGCCTGGTCTCTCCAAATTGATCTATAAATTCAGTGCAACCCCAATCAAAATTATAGTGGATTTTTAAAAATACAAGTTAACATGTTTATTCTAAAATTTAGGTGAAAATGCAAAGAAAATGCAAAGAACTTCAATAGCCAAAACAATCAGAAAAAAAAACAAATTTGAAGGATCCCCATGATCAATTAAAGAATAATTTAAAATGTTAGTAATTAAAGCAGTGTGGCATTGATATAAAAAAGAGAAATAGAACATAATATAGAGTTCAGAAAAAGACCCAATTACATACGGTCAATCAATTTGTGACAAATCATCACTTAATTTGATAAAGGAAAGGAAAACCTTTCCCTTGCTGAAAAAACAAATAAATACATAAAAAAGTGAAACTGAACCCTTCTCCATATTATCCCCAATTAGCCTGAGCTGGATCATAGACCTGAGTATGAAAATCTAAACTATGAAACTTCTAGAAGAAAATGTAAGAGTATGCTATTTGGTGACCTTGGGATGGAAAATATTTTTTAGAGATGTCATGAGAAACAGTAGCCAAGAAAAGGTTGATCAATCAGGTTTGCTGGAGTTCAAAGCTGCTGTTCATCCAAAGATATCACCATGTCCCCATTAACATGGAAAGACCACTCACAGTTTAGGGAAATACTTGTAAGACAATATCTGACAGAGAATCTCTTTCAAATATGCATAAAATACTCTTACCTATCAATTACAAGAAGACAATCCAATAAACAGAATTGACAAAGGATTTGAGTAGAGACTTTACAAAAGAAGATGTCGGAATACCCGCGAGAATGACTAAGCTAAAACCCTGACCGCCCCAGCTATGGGCAATATCTTTGGCAGAGATTCCCAGTGGCACAACCTTTTAGCAATAGTGTTTGGAAGTTTTAAAAATGTTAACCCTACGTTCACTCTATAACCCAGCAACTGAACTCTCATATATTTTTACTTAAGACACATAAAAACATGTTCCCAAAAGGTTTGTGCAAGAATGTTCATAGAACTTGATTCATAAAAGCCCAGAACTGTAAGCAACCCAGGTGTCCATCAACAGGGGAATGAGTAAACAAATTGTGGTATCTCTCTGTAATAGAATACTTTTTGGCAATTAAAAAAAAGGGACAAACTACTGATACAGCAACATGAATGAGTCTGAAAAGCATTAACCCAAGTTTAAAGAGGCCAGAGTTAAAAAATGAGAATTGAAGATCACTTTTCCATTCAATGAGGTATTAAGGTTTAAATATGAGGTGTCCCACAAATCTCCTGTGTGCAGCAGGATGTCCAGAGCTGGAGTGATCACGAGAGCTACGATAGTCAGTAGGTCAGTCTCTTGGATAGATCAATAATTGAAAAGACACTACCCTGGGTGGTCATTATGGGCAGGCAGGGCATGGCCAGGTGAAGTGGTCACTGGGGGGAGGTCCTTGGGGCAGGTGTCTTGTCTCCTGGCTTCTCTCTCTCTCTCTCTCTCTCTCTCTCTCTCTCTCTCTCTCTCTCTCTCTCCCTGCCTCTCTCTCTCTTTCCCAGCTGCCAAGAGTGAGGAACCTCCTCACCAAACCCTCCTTCGTGAAGTTCTGCCTTACTTTGGGCCTGAGCAATGGAGCTGGCTGACCATAAACTGGACTTCTGAAAGGGTGAGCCAAAATAAACTTTCCTTCTCTAAGTTGTTCTTATCAGGAATCTTGGTCACAATGACGCAAGGCAAAATCATAGTAAAGGAAATCAGCTGGACAAGGCATGGGGAAGGTTGCTGGGGTCCATTTTGACTATAAAGGGGTAGAAGGAACTTTTGGGACAGATGAAGATGTTCTGTTTCTGGATCGTAGTGATGGTTACATGTTAACACCTCTGTGAAAACTTAAGGTGATGTCTGCTTTTGGTTGGTGAACTTTACTGTGTGCAAATTATACCTCAATAAGGATGATTGAAAAAACCTCGAGGATAAGTATAATGATCCCTCTTTTACAGACAGGAGATGTGTGATCAGAGAGGTGATATTATCTTCCCAAGTCCACACAGCAAGAGTGACAAAGCCAGAATCTGAACCTCCATATGCTATCAATTCCAAAGGTCATGTTTTTCTCCGTCACACTAAAACCTTGAAATGACTGTGTGTGTGTCATGTAGGCCTCCAGGTATCTTCCATTTCTTTGAACACATGAAGACTCTTCAAAGGCCGGGACTTTCTTATGTGATCTTTTCCAGTTCTTCACCTGGCTTGTGTAATGCTCGTGACAGCACCAGGTGGTGTGGAGTTGTGTGTGCAGTGAATGAGTGCATCACAGGCATGCCTGAGACCTCGAGCCCTCTGTCCCCAGGCACCTGGAGTTCTTGTGCCAGTTGCCCTTGCTGACATCAGCTTCAGGCACCGTACAAAGCATCACTTTCCATTTTATGGAGAAGACGAGGGAGCTCTGACCTGGGAAGGGCTGCTGGAGTTCAAGAGTGAGGGGCGGTAACTGGCCCGGTGCTCTAGGTCAAGGACCTGTGGGGAGCACCTTGTTAATCAGTGAGGAAGGGAACGGAGTATGTAGACGAAAAGACGGACTGGGGTGAGACTGGGATTGAGATGTGTGGGGGCCCATGAGCTGAGCAGCCAGGTTGGAGCTGGGCTTGTGGAGATGTATAAGAGGGAAATGGAGGCTTTTCTGGTGAGGACCCTGATGTGGGCTAAGGACTTGGAATGTGTTCTACTGGTGGGTGTGTGTGTGTGTGTGAGTGTGAGAGTGTGTGTGAGTGTGTGAGAGAGAGTGTGAGTGTGTATGAGTGTGTGTGTGAGAGAGAGTGTGTGAGAGTGTGTGAGTGTGTGTGTGTGTGAGTGTGTGTGAGTGTGTGAGAGAGCATGAGTGTGTATGAGTGTGTCTGCGAGTGTGTGTGAGTGTGTCTGCGAGTGTGTGTGAGTGTGTGCGAGTGTGAGTGTGTGTGAGTATAAGTGCGTGAATGTGTGTGAGTGTGAGTGTGTGTGACTGTGGGAATGTGTGTGAGTGTGTGTGTGAGTGTGTGATTATGAGTGTGTGTGAGTGTGTGTGTGAATATGTGTGTGTGAGTGTGTGTGTGACTGTGTGAATGTGTGTGTGTGAGTGTGTGTGTGACTGTGTGAGTGTGTGTGAGTGTGTGTGTGACTGAGAATGACCTACTGTTTCTGGACTTTGTGGCTGAGAGCTGGGCTCAGGGCTGGGAAGGCAGCCCCCACCTGGAACTCTGGTGCAGTCTGGTTTTCCTTTTCACACAGCATTTGTTCCCAGCCCTGGCCATCTCCCCTGGGGAGGACATCCATGGGGACAGTTCCTGTTTCCCTGCCTTTGCAGGCCCTGCCTTCCTGAATGTGATACGATTGTTTCTCTGGGCACAGTGTAAAGATGCCAGCGGAGAACGGAAGTACCTCATGCCTCAGCGATTTCTTTTAAGGCAAGAAGAAAAGGCTATTGAACCTGGAAACCTGGACCTGCGGTCCTCTCTTCCTGGTGAGGGAGTGGGGGCATTGTACAGGTCCATCCGTCGGCCTAGTGGCCAGATACCCAATATGGGAACCACTTGACTCCCCTCCATCAGCTAAGCGGTGGCAACAGTCCTGAGTTCCTTCTTTCTCCCAAACTGCTACGTGTACGCACTGTTTCCTTGGGAACCTTGGAACATGTCGTGGAGAACTGTCTCTCCATCTTTACCCTCCTCTCTTTACACATTCTCATTCCCATTCAATATCATTTCATTCACCCACTCACTTACCCACTTGTTCAACAAATATTCCTTGTGTACCTACCTGTGTTTCCCTAAGTTCTGTGAGGCATTCTAGCAAGTTATCCAACCCGGGGAGGAGGTTGTGGGAATCCCGGTTTCATATCGCTGACAGGTGTATCAGAGGCCCCGACTTGTTATTGGCTCTGAAGGGTATGAACCCTTGTGGGATCTGGTGCTGATTTCAAGTAGATCATGTCAGAATCGAGGAAAACTGTGGGACACCCAGGGGGTGTTTGGAAAGTTGAAGAATCACTTGACATGGAAAAACTCCACATATTTGGTGTCAGAAGTGTCGTGGAGAGTGCAGGGAAACAGTGCGAGCTTTTCCAGAATATGTTATATTCCAGAACAATGTTTAGCACAGCACAGGAATTGTGCTAAATATTAAAAACGTGGCAGTGTTTGAGACCCATTACTCTTTTTAAAATTAATCTTTTATTTAATTTTTTAGTTATACATGGACACAGTCCTTATTTTGTTTGTTTATTTTTAGTGGTACTGAGGATTGAACATGGTCCCTCCCATGCTCGAGGCATGCATGGCCCCTGAGCCACATTCCCAGCCTGAGACCTATTATTCTTGAGTTCATATGTTTTCAGCCTGAGGGCAAAGACCTTTCCTTATGTTCAAATGCAATTGTATTGTATAGGTCGTGTATCCCTTATCTAAATGCTTGGGACGGGAAGTGTTTTGCATTTTAGATTTTCAGAGCAGACTTGGTCAACCTGTACCAGGCGAGGAAATACTAGGAATTCATAAACAGTGAAATGGCAGAACAAAGAGGCATATCTCAAAGCTCTTGGAAGCCTGAATATGTGTCTAGTTCATCTTTAATCATTTTATAACACATACTACAATGCAAGGTACATAACAGTGGCACCACAGCTACATGCTGAATAAATACTGATGGAGGGATTGAGAAGTCACATGACAACGTAAGTCCCGGAGTTCCAGACTGGACTTCACTCCGACTCTCCTACTTCTTGGTGGGCACACCCCTGTGTAAGTTGTACAGGGAGGATAATAATACCTCTGACACAGAGCGCCAGGATGCAGGGGAGGGATGGGCCAGGGCGGGGAGCCAGATGGAGTCTCACGGGTGGTGCTGTCCTGTGCTAAGTGGTGTTTTATTGGGAGTTGGAGGCCAGCCAGCCCGGCCACTCAGCAAGACCCTGCCTCAAAACTCAAACAGCTGGTGCAAAGCTCAGGGTAGAGGGCCCCTGGGTTCAGTCCCCAGCATCCAGCAACACAAAACCAACCCCATCAAATCAGCGACAGACAACAGATCAGTGATGGACAACAGATCAGCCATGGGCAACAGATCAGCAACTGACTACTTCTCTGCTCAGGTCAAGCCAACTTCCCTGCAGCACTCCCCCTAGAGGTTTTACACGAGTCATTCAAGACACACACACCCCCACCCACACACACCCTCCCCCACACACACCCACACACTCACACACACACCCACACACACACACACACACCCACACACACTCACACCCACACACACACCCACACACTCACACCCACACTCACACACACCCACACACACACCCCCACACACTCACACCCACACTCACACACACTCACACAACCTCACTCACACCCACACTCACACCCACACACACACTCACACCCACACACTCACACCCACACCCCCACACACACACCGACACCCACACACACACATCCACACTCACACACAACCACACCCACACACATTCACACCCACACTCACACTCACACACCACCACACACTCACACCCCCACTCACACACACACACTCACAAACACACTCACACACACCCACACTCACACACACTCACACCCACACTCACACCCACACTCACACACACATACTCACACACTCACACACACACCGACACACACTCACACCCACACTCACACACACACTCACACACTCACACCCACACATACACACACTCACACACAACCACACACACTCACACCCACACTCACACACACCCACACTCACACACTCACACCCACACTCACACACCCACATCCACACACCCACACTCACACTCACACCCACACTCACACACACCCACACACACTCACACACACTCACACACACACTCACACACTCACACACACCCACACATCCACACACACACTCACACACAACCACACTCACACACACACACCCACACTCACACACACACACGCACTCACACACACACTCACACACACACACACACACACACACACACACACACTCACACACACCCCTTCCTGGGTGTGAGGGCAGGCAGGCAGCATGCAGACTCACCCTTGGCACCTCTGAGGATTCTCTCCTCCCACTTTGCATTCCACAAACTTTTATCTCTACACCTCACCTTCCTCCATCAGGGACAAAGCCCTCTTTCCCCCACACACTCTGAAAGTTGTCAAATAATTTAAGTCAAAGCGTTTGCTGATAACCAAGGTGCTGACTGACGAGGAGGGTGTCAGCTGATAGGCCTAACACCGCAGAGATATCTGCGTTTTCGCGTGGTCTTCTGAAGAAAGAGAGAGACCGCTGGGGCCTCCAAGAAAGAAACGCGGTGGGATGCCTTCGGAGGCTGAAATTCGGGGACAAGTCCCAGCAGGATCCCAGACTGCGCAGTGCTGCCCTTCCGAAAGGGACCGCCTGTCGAGTGCCCATCTGAGAGAGGCCGTCTGTCCGTGTGCCCATCTGAGAGGGGCTGCCGGTCTGTGTGAGTCTGTCTCCTGACTGGCAGCGCGTTCACCTTGGCACAGCAGGTTCCTTTTTCCAAAAGACCCCAACAGGCTAACCGTGACAGGGCAAATGTAGATAAGCGCAGTCATGAAGTGTGAAGTCAAGCAGGCCCGGGAGCCACTGTGTCCCCAACGGTGGCTTTTCACGGCCTCACCTCACTGCCACACCCAAGGCAGGGAGTCCATGTCCCTCCTCCTCTCCTCCCCCCTTCCGACCCTTTTCTCCCCGATCCTGCAATCTTTCAGCTTTTCCTTCTTGCCCAGTTTCTTCACCTTCTGCTTCACCCTCCTCCTCCTCATCCATTGCTAAACACAGGTTTGAGTTGGGGACTGGGATGGGGACAATCAGCAGAGAGAGAGAATCGGACACGATTCGCTGGAGAAAGAAGAGTCCACTAGGCCGAGTGGCTTGCTGGTGCCTCCTCCTCTGCACAGCGCCAGGCTTCTGGCTTCTCCCGATTGCTGTCACCTCCCTGGTCACCTCAGGACCTCTGCACCCCTTACAGGTGTACAGCAACCGCTCCTGCCCTGCTGGGTTCATCCAGAGTGGGTGCTGCGTCCACAGAAGCCTGTGCAATGCCGGGTGCTTTCCTTTTCCACTTACAGAGCAAACAGCTGGGAGTCAGGGGTCCTGCCGCCTGCCAGCTGCCCTCTCCTGCCCTGGCCTCTCACCTCCAGACCCCTGTGTCCCACAAGTGCCCAGAGGTGCCCTTTCGCATGGCTGTGGGTGGCCCAGGAGGTGCGGTTTCATCTCCGACCTGTTTCTCCCAGGAGATCGCCTTTCGGGAGCACGTTCTTGGAAAAGCTCCATGCTTTAGGTGTGGTCAGCCAGCATTCTTGGTCCTTCCCTTGGCCGGTCCCTCCATGGAGTCCTCCGCTGGTCTCTGATCTGCAGCCTCTTTGTGAGTCTGCTCTCATCTTCAGGAACTTTCCCTCCTTACGAGATTCCTCGAGGCCAAGTAGAGGCCTGCCTGCCCAAGTGCCCTCCTACCACGTCTGCGGTTCCGACCTCTCCCAGGTAACCCTGCCCGGGTCTCACCTCGCCACCCTGTGCTTAGCGACCACTGCCCGGAGCAGACAGAGGCCCCCTGGGCATGTTCAGTGTGCAGCGGGTCTCCTCTGCCCCAGCCCATTGCCCCCTGAAGGCCCAGTGTCCTCAGACAACAAAGTCCTTTGGCTATTGGGAAGCTGATTCCATTTCTGGTACCACCATTTTCAGAGACTGAGAGGAGGGTGTTTTACCCTATGAAGCCTGAGGTGTTCTTCACATCCTATCACTGTTATTATCACATCCACCTGGTTCAGCACACCAAAAGCAAAGGGCCACATTCAAGTCCACTTGGACTAATTGTAGTTGGGTCCAGCCCTTGTGAAAGTAACAAATGTCTAGAGGTTTTGCTTTCTGAGCTGACCTCCGTGATTCCAAGGGTCCCGAGGACAGCCAGCTAAGGCCACAGCAATCTTCTAACAGCATTGTTCTATCCCAACCTCAGACAACATGGCTGAATCTCACCAGCAAAATGTGGGTGGAAGGATCCTACCTTAAAAGAGAACATACCACAGCATCCCTTTTCTTTTTTTTAAGTTCTGAGTCAGAGAAAATAAGTCTGTTATGCTATATGTCAGGGGTGCTCGGTTTTCTGTAACATTTCTTGAATTAATGTGGTCACTGGGAAATTTCCTAGTGCCATATATACCATGATATATATACTTTTCTGTATTTGTGCTGTACTCCAACACATTTTAAGTTGTTTGTCAAGATTTTGGCTGCTGTAGTTGGGAAGGGGTGAGGTGAGAATATTATTTTACAAAATCTCTAAATTATTCCAGTAATTGAAGGTGGGGAGTTCCCCCCAACCGTAACAGATAACTGTAGAGGAGCCTGACCAGGACCAGGCTGTCAGCAAAAGGGTCTGTAAAACTGAGGGAGTTCTAGGAATATATTAGGCATCTCTCCTGCTCTTGGATGATCCATTTCTGGATTTAGAAGAAGAGGGAGTAAGATGACTCTCCTGTAGGAAAGCCATGAAGGGCACATGCTCATCTCCCGAGCACTAAGCAGTGACCGTGTGGCCCGGGTGAGATGGGTGGGTGTTTTGGGCCAGGTCTTGGAGTCTTTGGCCATGGAGGATGTTTCAGGCAGCAGAGGAGAGACTCAGGTGTCAGGGACTCAGGGCCAAGTGTCCAGCAGAAGCAAGCGTCCATAAGCTGTCACGCTGTCTACTGCTTTCCAGGGAGCATGTTTTGTTGCAGAATTGAAATGAGTCCTAGGCTGCCCAGCCTTCTCGTCTTCCCAAGTCTCTTCTCCAGCCTCTCAGTTCTGAGTGTACTTGCCACCCCATCTTTGTGGTACTGGGGCTGAAACCAGTGGGGCTTTTCTACAGAGCTCTATCCCCAGCTGTATTTTATTTTGAGATAGAGTCTCTCTCATTTTGCCCAGGCTGGTCTCGAACTTGTGATCCTCCCGCCTCAGCCTCCTGAACTTGATCATACTTGATTTTCTTCCTCAGTACCTTTTCTGACTCAGATAATCAGAGAGCTGGGTGTGGTCGCACATGTCTTTAATCCCAGAGATCTGGGCAGCTGAGTTAGGACCCTAGCAACTTCAAGGCCAGGCTTAGCAATTTAGTGAGAACTTATCTCAAAATAAAAAAAAAAAATAGAAAGGACGGGGGATATAACTAACTCAGTGGTAAAGCACCCCTGGATTCAATTCCCAGTGTCAAAAAATAAATAAATAAATAAATAAGAAGAAAAAAACGAGAGTTTTGTTATTTATATTCAACAAGGACCTTGACTAGGTACAAACGCACCCTCGTTCTGGCAAAAGATTTCAAATTCTGCTTACAATTCTTTACCTAGATTATTATGATGTATCTTCTCTTTCCCCTAATTGGAAATTATTTGGGGTTAACTATGCTCTTGTCTTTAAAATATCAACATTTTTGCAGGCCAACTAATCATCCGTACTTCAATGAGAATTCTTCCAATCCAGTTATTCTTTTCCCTTCAAATCTGAGATCAGATCAGTACATTAATAGGAAGGCGGAGGGAGAAGTCCAGAGAGGCTTCATTGTGGGGCTTGGGGCAGCAATGGGATAAGGTGCCAAGTGGGGAACCTTGGGAAGTCAGGGGACTAATGGGGGTCACAGGATTGTGAGCAGGCAGGGAAAGAGGACACGTGGGGCAGGGGAGGGCTGAGAGCGAGGTGTCCCAGGCCCAAGAGGACCCTTCCACTGTCCTGTAGGCTGCTGTTTCGCATACTCATATTTCTGTTTTGTGTTAGGGGAGGTAGTTGGGAGCTCCGCCTCTTCAGGGTCTGGGAGTGATCACAGGTGGTTTGTCATGTTATTATGACTCCCAGGTTGTGTTGCAGACACCATCAGGAGCAGCCGAGGGGGTTCAGGGTCCACCCTGCCAACTGTCTTCGTAAAAAAACAGGAGTTCCCGCAGAACCAGTTATGCCCGGCTAAACTAATTTCCTTTGTTGATGGGGTTACTAGGCAGGATGTAGACCCGCGTGAGCCCAGTACGGTTAAGTAGATTTATAATTGGTTGAACAGACCCATGCAAAGAGTGATGATTAATGAATCTGTGTCAACTCGAAGGGAGGTCTCCAGGCATTTGCTGCAGGTCCCAGTCAACATTTTATTAATGACTTGGCTGGGTTCACTGAGCAGGCTGACCAAGTTTGCTGAAAGGGTTAGTGGCTATGTTGGACGACAAGATCTGGATTCAGAAGGATCTCAGCAGACCGAACTAAGGTCCCAAAATATCAAGATGGGATTTAATAGGGATAAATGTGCAGTCGTACACGCAGCCCTAAAACTGCAGGCTGGTGGTGGCTGACACCACACCACACAACGGAAGAGGACTTTCCCTGGTTTGGAGGTGTGACCCACACGAGTGCGAGGACCTCTGCCTGGCCCTCACCTGCGTGGCCCTCACCTGCCTGGCCCCCACCTGGTGAGCTTGGCTGGTGGAGTGCTGCCCCTGAAGACCGGGGGACAAGGCAGAGCATGTGCAGAGGTGGGGGCAGGCCAGGGTGGCCTGAAGCTCCTTTGCCAGGACAAGAACTGCTGGAGAGCATCTGGGCTGCAGCTTGGAGGTCTGGGGTCAGGTCCCCTCTTCTTAATTGACTGCAGGCTGGTGAAGTGGAAGGGAATCAGGCCTGCTTCTGTGAACTGGAGCCTCCTGCCTCAGCCTCCTGAACCTGGCTACACCTGATATTCTTCCTCAGTCTCTTCTACCCTGGGATAGACGGGCAGCTCCCCCTAGTCACAGAGTTCAGGGAACTTTCCCAGGGATGCAGGGCTGACAAGAGCAGAGCCTCAGGAGTCAGTGGGAATCTCAAATATGCCACTTGGTAACTCTATCTTTGGGCAAGTTGACCCTTTTGTCTTCATGAGGACAGAGAGGCTGAAACACCTGGCATATGGCCAGCCACACAGAGGGACCCAACAGATGAGAGCTATTCTTAAAATGGTTGTTGCTATAGTTGCTTAAAAATTAAATGAGTGGCCTCAGGTGGCAGTGAGCGTGAGCGTACTTGGATGGATGGAGAAGGGGTTCGATGTCTCTTAAGAGGTGGGGGTTGGCTAGGGCCTGTTTAATGCTGAGATTGTCGTCCTGGGGCAAGTGAATGTTTTTCTCAGCACATAGGGAACATAGGGAAGCATCATACCTGGTCAGGTTTGTTTTCAAACCAGCGAGGCTTTGTGATGTACAATGTGGAAGAAGTTAACTTTACCTCAAGTTAGTTATTATCAGCTTTTATTACTTTGGGGGCTTTACCTGTGGGGCCAGATATAAGGCCATTCAAACCTTAAAATAGTTTTTCTTTATTAAGTCCAGGATATCATGTGGCAGTGAACGAATCATCTCCCACAGATCTTTATGACCACATTTTAATATAGTGACATAGGAGCACTCTGTGATGATAGTAAATATCAAGCAACATTTCATAATCATGACATGAGAATATTGTATGATGAATATCATAGGAACATTGAGTGGGAAGCGTTGATCCTCACTGGAGGGTTAGGAAAGGCCTCTTGGAGAGAGCGGCATTGAGTTGGGCCTTAAAGGATGAGTGAGACTTGATGGATGGCTGGGGTGGGGCAAGGCCTTCCAGGCTGGGAAATGGCTCAAACAAAGGCCCAGAAGTAATTAGCAGAGATAATGAGCCATCTACCTGGGCTACCTTCCTCGTTGCCACCTGGGTGATACATGCTACCATAAAACTGAGTAGAGGTTCTGTGTCCACTGACCTCTCAGGCTTCATTGTTAGGTGGATGGCATGCCTACAACAGGTGTGCAGGGCCCTGCAGGCTAAGGCAGGTGACCTGGGTGACTCAGGGGCTTCAGGCAGTGAGGGCTGCTCCGAAGACAGAGGTCTCTGACCATAAATGGAGCCGGCCTTCCCCACCTGCCTGGGAGAGGCTCTTCAGGCTCTTCAAAGACCGTTTCTGCTGCATTAAGCGCACCACCTGGAAAGGGGTCTGAGGATGGGGCTCCATCAACACCCCAGCTGGAGGCCCTTCTCCGTTGTCTTCTGTCACTTCTTTACACACCAGACAAGGCCTGGGAAGATGAGAGTCACCCTGGTCACCAGGGTCCATGGCAGGTCCCTGGGGGAAGCAGCAACAAAGCTAGTGTGGTTTTTCGCACCTGCCCCAGTTTGTCCAGCTGCAGACCAGCCCTAGGGTAGGACCGCCCGGAAGCTGTCCTGTCCTGAATTTATCAGCATGGAGATGGTGGCCGTTCAGGTTAGTGGTGGTTCTGGAACTCACATGCTGGTGGCACCTAGAGACAAGAATCAGGTTGGAGGATGCTGTAGCCTGGGTTCGTGTTCTCCCAGAGTCACCTGTTGAATTCTAGTCCTGAATGATATTGGAAGGTGGGGCCTTGGGGACGGGATCATGTCGTGAAGGGACTCTCGTGAACTGCATGAATATCTCATAAAGGGTGGTCTGGCGGGGCACTGGGGAGTGAAACGTCATGTAATATGTTACAATATGTAAGGGTGACCCCCACTCTTACGTGTGACCGTAGTGCACAGAAGATAAATACAGATAGAGGCTCCAGAGAGCTGCCTTGGGCCTTCCACCCTTCAAGGACATAGGCTTGATCTACGGATCTGAAAGTGACCTCACCAGACGCTGAACATGCTAACGACTTGATCTTGGACTTCCTAGCCTCTGGAATGGCCGATAGCATTTTGTTATTGCCACCCAGAAGGACAGAGATAAAGGGGAAGTTGGACCTTTAACTTAAAGCTGCTTCCCCAGCAGGCATCCTGTTCTTACGTAGGTCGTACAGCACAAATCAATAAGCAAAGCAATTCTGTTATTTACTTAATTCACATTTGACATAAGACAGAAAATGACAATTACCAGATCAATGGGAAAAGTGCTGATGGTGATGAAAAGCCTTGAACTTCAAGCTACCCCTGAGCTGTGGGACCATGAAGAAACTGGGACAGAGAATTGGTATCTAGGATTGTTCCTGGGCTTTAGTCCCAGCCCAAAATGTCATTAGGCACAAGAAAGCAGTGTCCTTGCTGGAGAAAATGTTTAGCTAATACTTATCTCTAAGTAGATAATGCTCCAGCAATTGGCGAGCGTTTGAGAATGAAAACAGCTGAGACAGGCATCAGGGTTTTGTGGACTGGTCCATCTTGCTACAGGGCTCGGCCTTTGGGGAGGCAGTGTGGTGAAGACACCCCTACCCTGCCTGGTCTTCAAACCCTGATTCTCCTCCCTTCCTCCCTTCCTCCCCCAGCCTCTCTGTCTTAATGCAGGGTCACTTAACACCTGAGCTCATCCCCAGCCCTCTTTGCATTTTATTTAGAGATGGGGTCTCACTGAGTTGCTTAGGGCTTTGATAAATCGCCAAGACTGGCTTTGAACTTGTGGTCCTCCTGCCTCAGCCTCTCAAGCTGCCAAACCCTGGTTCTTGCCATCAAGGCAGAAAGATTTCAGCACGTTGCTCAGAGTAACAGGTCTGAGTTTACTGAAGGGATAGGAAAAGGGAAGGGGGCACTCCAAAGGAGAGAGCGGGTCCTCTCAGAGCAGAGGGACAGGTGCCTGTCCTGTGCTCCTGTCTTATGGGGATACCAGAGACGTTTCCAGAGAGTCCTGTCAGGTCCGCCTCTTGACTTTGACTGACAGCAGGTGACATCCAGCTTTCAAGTCCCCCCTGCCATGACAGCTCTGTCACTCTGGCCCATGCACCAGTTCTAATGGGATTCTTAACCATTTCTACAGGTTTGGTGCCTGGGAGGAATCATCCTTATCTTCTGGAATCTGGTGAAAAATCATTCTCTGACCTCGTGTTCCCACCGTCTTATCCTGTCTGAGTCCTGACAAGCTGATGCTGTTGCTCTGAGGAAGGGAGAGTGGCTGTGGAGAGTTCTCCTGCACTTGGGACTTAGATCTGTGAAGGAAGACATTAACCAAAGAGAAGCGACTGTGCAGGCCACGCAGTGTGCATTTCAGTGTCACATAGATAATCAGCTGTGACTGCAGTCAATGGGCAGAGTCCAGTTGAGCCATTTCCTGGAAGATTCAGTCCTGGTCCTCAGGCAGCTTATCTCTGAGAGGGCGGGAGTGTGAGGGAGAGGGGAGGGAGAACAGCAGTTTTCTGCTTTGGTTGAAGGATGTGGGAAACGAGACAAAAATAAGTTGTAGCATTAAACCCCCCAAATAAAAATAATAGCATGGCGATTGACTAATTTCTCAAACTTACATCTGTTCACGTTTCTATTTTTGGAGGCCCCTCTTCCCATCGCTTGGGCACACGAACCCTCTCCAGGCATCCCAGCTCAGTAACACCCAGAGAACATGTCACAAGACGGTGGCTTGAGGAAAGAGCAGCCCACAGCCAGGGTCAAAGTGTTCCAGGCAAAGAGAGGTCAGGCCCTGACTGATGGCAACTGGCCTTGTTGAAACCTGCTCTAAGGACCTCGGTGATTGGCCATGAAGGAGGATAGCTGTAAAGCCTGCCCCGTTTCCAACAGTTCCAAAGTCAAGAGCAAGATTTTTTTTTTTTTTTTTGCTGAACTGACTTTGCCATCCCACTAAAAGCTAAATCTGCCTTCTTTTGCTATAATCTCATTCTTCAAAGAACAGTTCTTCATTGGTATAACTGGACATGATCATTTTGTCACATGAGTAAATTAACACATTTGAAAAACAAAACAACAAACATTCTTTGGTTTTGGAAGAATACAGCAAGGGACACGAAGAAAATCATTTTGATGGCACAGGTAGGAGGCAGCCCCTCACCAGCTACGTAGCGTGGCAAAGGCTGGAAGTCAGAATGGGGACAGTAGCTGCCCAAGTGAGGTCTGGGTCCCAGTCAGGTTGAAGACGTCGGAAAGGAGCTAACGTCCACAGAGCGTCCCCTGCCTGGCTCTGGCCCAGGGCTCACATGCAGCTTCACTGGGTCCGATCCCCTGAGGTGGGCATTGACCCAATTTCTAGATAATGACACCAAGGCCCATTACTTTTGTCTCTTGAAAAGACCAAATTGTGAATTTCTTAAGTTCAAAAAAATTTTTATACAAGGTGTCTCTATAGAGAAAGTGCGTTCCCCTAGCAGGAGAAAACGTGAGGTAAGTGTTGGTTTGCTTAGGAGGGATAGATGTCCTTCTTGGCTCCTGCAGCAGCCCCTGCTCTACTCCTGGTAAACCCACAGTGAGACTTCACTGACCTGGGTGACAGCCGTGGAGACGATGGTTATCTGCACCTTCTGCACACACCAGAAAGGGAGTCCTCTCCACCTCACCTCTGTTCCCATATGTTGCCTGTGAGTTATTTTTGGTAACCCTCTGGACTTGGATAAATCTTTCCTAGAAGCTTCTGCTGTGACTCAAGAGAAACTAAATACAAGATTTCAGAGTGCCATGGAGTATCAGCCACACAATTTCAGAGAAACCCAAGTGGAGAATGCAATACATTGTTTTAATTACCAAAGGATAATAGCCTAAAGAAAGGAGTTTTCCCGAGAAGAAATGAGTCTCACATGATGAGCAATAAAAGCTATTGCCATTATTATCATTGCCTTTATTTAGGCCAGACCTCAGTAAGATTGGGACAGGGGCCAACTTTTATTGGAGCTCCATTTTCCTGCCCCATACATTCTGTTCTTTTTCTTCCTTTTTTTTCTTAACTTCACCCCTGAGAGGAGCCCCGTCCTTTCACAAAGAGGAAGGCCTGGGTCAAATGCATTTATACAAAAGTAAAGAGGTAGAATGTGCTACTTCTCCCAGAGGTATTCAGCATTTTAAAACTTTGGCCCATAGAGGGCCATATCTAACACAAAGAACCGAGTCTCCAGTCATGAAATTTCAGGCCTTAAAGGAAACAAGGATTTCAAGAGAGACTTTTGAGAAGAGGGTGCTACTGGGGTAAGAGGAGGGACCATAGTATTTTCTCACCTGTTTTCATTACCAAAGGATAATGCCTTAAAATACAGCGTTTGGGTAGGATGCAACCTGTTCCCCTATTTTTCATGTTTATGGAGTGCCAGTTGGTCTCCCTTTACAGAGGAGTGGTCCTGGTATCATTCAGTACTTTATCAATTACAGTGACTTCTTTGAGAAGGGACATAGCTCAATTCAAGCCAGTGCAACTGGCGGGGGTGGAAAGGCACACAAGGTATTGACACCAAGGGGGAGTCGAGCATGGCTGCAGTCTTCAGGGAGACCAAGGTCTGCTGAGAGAGGGAGATGGTCCTCCGCGGTGCAGAAGGTTAATAGCCTACGATGGGGGATTCTGGGGAACCTTCTGCCCATCCCCTCTGCCCCTTGCAGCAAGATTACTGCCTCTAGTATGCCATATAGAAGATGGAGCCTCCGCCTGTCACTGGTCTGCTGGGAGAAGACACGTGCATTCATTCACTAGGAGGTTTGTGGAGTCCCTTTCTCTGCGAAAAACAGCTTAATGTCACCCACAGTTCTTCTTCTTCTACGGGAAGCCACAGTGTGGCCTAAGAAGAGGATGGCTGTGTTCATCCTCCACTCCACTCCACTCCACTGGTCCCGATGCAGCCCGGTACTCCTTTTGGAATCACTCTGGATTGGACACTTTTACTGGACTGTTGCTGGGTCTCAGGTCCTCGTTTGCCCCCAAATGCTAATTTCTCTTCCCCGTTTATACCAAGCTGCCAGCTGCAGCTTCTTCTGTCCCCTTGGCCATAATGCTCCAGAGGGACAGTGCAAGTCGGAACCCGGGACCCCCAGGGGAAGTTGGGCACTGGGACCTGCTTCACGAGGCAGGCAGCAGTCACAACATCTTGAGGTGATTGAGATCAGTGGGTGGTTATGGAGTGATGGGGGGAGCCCCTGGAGGTTCTGAGAATCTAAAAAACAGCATAGCAGGCAGTTTTTCCATGAGGTGCTGAGGAAGCCAGGAAGTCCTCCCACATGGCCCTGGTCAGAAAAGATAAGGGGAAAGATAACAATCAAGATCTCCAGATACGTAGTTCCCAGGACAGAAAACATCATAAATAACACTTTTAAAATAAATAACATTTTTAAAAAAGAAATTCTTAGATGTAGAGGATAATGTTGAGTTTTGTGCAAAGGCAGTACCAACAGGCACAGTGAGTAGAGCTGTACATCTGAGGCATCGATCAAGGTGGCCCGTCTCATGGAAGCAGGTTTTCTCTATATAGTCGGAATATTCGCCATCATTTTCGAGCTGGATTTCTCAAGATAACTGTTCAAAGACCACCTGTATCAGAATCACCTGGAGCTAGTTCCTGAGTGGGGCCCAGCTTGAGATGATTCCTCCCCTAGCTCTGGTAAGGCCTCTTTCTGAAAGAAAAAAAGGGCATAATGTGGAGACAAAGGGGTTTTGTCTAATTTGTGGCTTCATTTCTAAGCATGTGCTTGTGACCCAGGCCAGACATAATGACCCTGTAGAAATGGGTTGATTTGGGACCTTGGTTCTGTTCTTCTCCTCGTCCTGCTCCCCCTTCAAACTCCTCTCCTTCCACACCTCTCCTCTTTGCCACCCAGCCAGGGGCCGACCAGGAGTGTGTCCCCACTCCTGTCCCCCGTGTCCCTGAGTCTCTCAGGTCGGCCAGGACCGCCCTTCACCTCAGGGCCTCGCCACAGCTCCTCCCCCTCCCCCTCCACCTGCAGGAGCACCCCCCCCACCGGTGGGTGGTGTATCTCTGTTTCCCTGGGAGCCCCCACAGTCAGGGAGACTGTGCCCACCCACCCACCTCCAGTCACGCCTGCCTGGGCCCGAGGCAGAGTGAGCCACCCCATGCTCCCCAGGGTCGGCCCCCTTGCACCCCTCCCGTCATCATCACTCTTCTCATTGTCAGTTTTCTCCTCTTACCAGTTACTCCCATTAGCTACAGATACGCTGTGAAAATCCCGTCTGGTTTTTTCTCCACATCTTTGAACTCTGCCGTTTTTCCTTGAACTAGCCGTGATGAGACCCTTACCCTCAGCTCTGCATGGAAACAGGTGTTGTCCATCATCATGGACCTCGGTGGATAAATCCCCGCAGCCAATTTTCAGTTTTCTTCTCATTGGCATTCTTGGAATGTCTTCTTCATTTGGCTTTGGTGAAAAATACTCTTGGTTTTCCTCTGGTTTCTCAACTTCTCTATTTTTGGTGAATCTATACTTTTCTGATACCTTAAGTGTTGTGGGGTTCCTGGACTTCTGCACTTTTTTCTACGTTTTTCTCCTATACTGACCTCTGGGTGATCTCAAGTGTTTCCATAGTTTTTAAATATTGTGCTTAGGGCCTCACGAAGTTGCTGGGGCTGGCTTTGAATGTGTGATCCTCCTGCCTCAGCCTCCCTCGCTGCTGGGATTACAGGTGTGCGTCACCATGCCTATGTTTCTAGGTCTTCCCCCTGAATTCCATTCTCATTTCTGATTGTCTACTCAGCATCTCTGTTTCGATATTTAATATGCACCAAACTTCCCATTGCCCACAGTGAGCTCTCAATTCTCATCCCTTTTCAAACGTCCTGCTTCCACAGTTTTCCTCCTTGGGATGAATTATACACTGTTCACACAGTTGCTTAGGCCGAGAGCTTTGGGGTTACCATCGAGTCCTCATCTAGTGTATCGATGAGCTCTGTTACAGTTTGGACCTAGAATGTCCCACAAAGGCTCCAGTGTTGAAGGCTTAGTCTCTAGCTGGTAATGCTGTTAGAAGGTTGTGGAAACTAGGAGTTGGAGACTAGTTGGAGGAAGTAGGTCACTGGACGTGTGTTCTTCTAGGGTGTATCTTGTCCCTGCCTCGCTCTGGCCTTCATGAGGTGGACAGCTCTGTTCTGCCGTGTGTTGCCTGCTGTGATGTTCTGCCTCACCACAGGCTCGTAGTGATGGGACTAAGTGACCATGAAGTGAAAACTCTGAAATCATGAGTCAAAATAAATCTTTCCTCTAAGTAGTTTTTCTCAGGTATTTTGTCACAGCAGCAGAAAGCTGACAAAATGCCTGTTGTCATTTCTCTTCAAACTAGATCCAAAATTGACTACTTCTCAGGATTTCCATTGCTGTATCTTCGTCCCACTTCCTAATAGGTCACCTTGTTTCCATCCTCGTTCCCTCCCCAGTGGATTCTCCACATGGCATTGCTTTAAAACAAAGCCTGCGGGGCCATCTTCCCAGAATTCTCATGGGTCTCCCATTTCACAGTGAGGGCCACTCATCACAGGCCCCCTGGCCTGGATCGCCTTCTGCCCTCTAGCCATCCTAACCTTCCTACTAATTCTTTTTAGAAATTTTTCTTAATAGAAACTTTTAATTACTATTAATTTATATATATATATATATATATATATATATATATATATATATATATATATATATATATATATATAGTTATTGTCTCTGTCTATTTTGTGGAATGATTAGATAAAGTTAATTAACATATCCATTACGTCATCCACTCTTTATTTTTGTGGTAAGAACTCTACTCCTTAGAGGTGTGGTTTCCGTGGTTTGATTTCTTTTCCAAACCTACTCCCCAGCGTAGCAGCACTGCCGAGTAAGCCCAGTGACAGGGGCTCAGGCTCAGGGCACTGTGAGAAGGCTTCCAAGGAGCCCTCTCCTACCCCTCTGCTCCTTCTCTGGGGGTGGCACAGCGTGGAGGCAGAGAGCCGGGCCTGACCTGCTGCTGCCTCCATCTTGCACTTTCCGTCCTCTAGAACTATGACAGAATACATTGGTTTTCTATTAATGACACACAGCGTTCTGTCCTAACAGACTGAGTCAACAGCCCATCGTTGTCACCCCATGCCCTATGCCGTATAACAGGTCACTGAACCTTGTTCTCCTAACAGCACATCTGTACATTGGCCAGCATTTGCCCTGATGCCACCCTTTTATCCCTTCTCACCATTCCTGACCTGGAGTGTACCAGATCGCCCCTGAACGTAGTTAGCCATTCCCCCCTCACCCAGCATCTTCCCACAGGCGGTTCGCCCCTCCCAGGATGCCCCTAGACACCTGGGGCTAACTCCTACCCCTCTCTCGGCTCTCAGCTCCCCGCGGTCTCAGAGGCCCCCACACTGTCCCATGTAGTGGATCTCCGTCCCTCCCCTCTCCTCCCCTCCCTCTAGCCTTAGTTACAAAGACTCCGACCCTCCCAGCTAAGTGGGTTTCTCTGCAGATCACATTCTTGCTGGAGGTTTTTAAATGTTTGCTTTCTCATCATCAGAGAGCCCAGCCAGGGACATGGTTGTCAGTGTTATCACCTTGTGTGTGAGCCATATTGTGTCCTCCAAAGAGGACATTACCACCTTTAGAGGCAGAGTTTTTAACCTTGATGCAGAATTTGTTATGGGCTGCGTTGTGTCCTCTGAAATTTTGTAGTGATATCCTAACCCTTAATACTTCAGATGTATTAAAGAAGTAATTGAGGCCACAGGGGTGGGCCCTACTCCAACAAGAGCCTTGTCCCTATAAGAAGAGGAAATTAGAGCACAGACCCAGGGAAGACCATGGGAAGACCCTGAAGGACGAGACCTCTACAGGCCGAGGCAACCTGCCCACACCTGATCTTGGACTTCCAGCGCCACCAGGAGGAAGTAAGGTTTGTTGTTCTAGCTTCTGCCCTGTCCTGCTTTGCCATGCCCTTGAAAATGATGGGCCTCACCCTGGCTTTTTCCCTCAGGACTTATCTGTGCGGATATCACCCATCTGGGCACTTATTGGTGTAGTCCCCTGCCCAGGGTAAGTTCCAAGAAGGCAGACTGCCTCACTGCTCACCGGTCCCCAGCTCTAGAAGAGAGCCTAACATAGGGTAGTGCCCAAACCTGTGAACGCTCGAGTGACATGCCCCGTCACTCCTCTCTCGTGCCCACCCTCCTCATGTACTGTGGTGGTTTCCTGATGGGCCATGCCCTCTCGCCTTCCTCCACCCTCTGTCTCTGGGCCTGCTCACCTCTCCAGGCTGACCGTGGAGACTCATCCTCTTTGCCTGGTTCGACCCTCCTGTGTCTCCATCTCGTCTGTTAATGTCAGTCTGCAGCCTATTTCAGGATTGGTACAAAGTAGACCTCAGCCAAGCTGTCCCCAGTAACTACAGGAATGCGGCACGAGGAAGACCGTTCGCCTGCACACTTCCCCGTCCACCACCAGGGGGAGGCCTGGGGCAAAGGAACCACCCAGGCTTCTGGGGGTCGAGTTCTGATCTGAATCTGTTTTTCTCTGTGACCTTGGGTGGGTGTCTCTGAGCCTTTTTCCTGTCCTGTAAAATCGGGGCAGTTATGCGTAATAACTAGGTGCTTGTGAGGATTCATTTTAAACACTCGGGGCCCTCAGGTTCTTTCCCTTTTTCTGCTCCTTCCTCTTCTGATCATCTTCACTGTGAGTCTTCCTCAATGGAAGGAAGCCTTTAGGGTGCCCGCTCCCCTGCCCTCTTCAGGTGGCCTTCTGTCTGCTGCCCTCCTGGGCAGAGTGCCTGAGCGTTCAGGGGTCGCAGTCAGAATGCGGCTCCCTCGCCAGTTGTGTGGCTGGGGCCAGTCACTCACCACTGGGAGCCTGCTTCCCCAGGCACAAAGCCGGAGCTCGTGTTGGCCACCGGCAGTTTGACCTGAGGAAGGAAGGGGAGGACGGCAGTTGACTCCTACCAGCCCCGTCCTGACCCCCTTCTCCAAGGAGTCCTCAGAGTGCGCTGAGGTTGAGAGAGTCTCTAGGAAGGGCCTCCTTGCACAGAGAGTGGTCACCCTGTTCCCTTCATAGCTGGGCTGGCGTGGGTAGGAGCCATGGATTCGAGGTTCATCGCACAGATCTTTCTGAGGGTCTCTCGGCTTAATTCACAGACTTCTGGCTCCAGCAGTCAGTGGAATGAAATGGCGGTCACTAGACAAGATCAGCCACTGCCATGAGAGATTCCCCTTTAACAGTTTCTCCTGGACAGTTTAAAAGGGACCCACCTGGAGAGCGGGGAGGAGAGAGTTCCCATTGCATCCCACCCCACCCCAGTCCCCAGGGCAGGGGACCAGGCAGCTGACCTGCTGGTGTTCACAGTAAGAAACTCAGGAGTTTGTAAGTTATCTGCACCCTTTTCTCCTCAGCTGGAAGCTTCCAGAACAGTTCCCTCTGCCTGCAGAAGAGGCTGTGTGGGGGTAGGGCGGTAGCTCGGTTTGCTCCGGGCTAGGGAAGTACCATTTTCAGCCTTGGGACTGCTGTGCCAGCGACCTGAAGTGCTGGGCAGAGGGTGAGGTTCTGGGCTGCTGGGAATCCGTCTGGGAGCCAGCGGTGTGATGCCCTCTAGTGGCCAAGGGACTTGAGGCTCTGGCCCTCCCAGTCTACCTGCCAGCCTCTAGCAACCTGGGACTGTCCAAAGCTGTCTGCAGAGAAGACCAACACTTGCCACAGTAAAGGAAAGGTCCTGTCTGCCTGGCCTGTGGAGTCCACCTGAAGGGAGAGGTGGGAGGGGCCTCAGCACGAATCCTGAAGCAAAGGTCCAAACGAAGGTCTGAGAACCAAGGAAGCATTGAGTCATGAGTTCTGAGTTAAATCCTGTCTCATATGCACTATTTGTTATTTGTGTGACTTTAGGTAAATCTATTAATCTCTGATAATAAGTCTGCACAGAGCTAGGGCATAGCTCAATGGTAGAGCATGTGCTTAGCATCCCAAAAATAAAAACAACCAATCTGCCCATCTGCATTTTTAAGTAGGACTCTAGCATCCCACTCTGTCATGGCTTTTGCAGGTGTGTGAAGCACTTCCTAAGACACAAAGGGTCATATCATGGGAGGCTTTGTTCATGCTATTGTCAGAAAAAGCCTCTTCTGGGCTCCTCCCAAGTGTCCTTCAGGCAGCTGTGGGTAGCCAGCACCCATCCAGGATGGATTGCCACTTGGTGATAAGATTTGGTGACAGAACCTTTGAGGTTTGTAGGGTTGCTGAAGCTACACAAAGGTGGTAGAGGAAGCATCTCCTTTGCTTGGAATTGAGAGCCATGTACTGAATTCCAGATCTGCCACTTCCCTGGGCCCTCCGACCTCGGCCATTCCTGTGTGTTGAGGGCAAAGATGCTGACTGCCGCGTGGGGCCGGGTGGGGTGGGGTGAGGCGGACCACTGGGAACTCGTCTGGAACCCGCTATCTGCTCAAACACAGATGTCAAATCTGCATCTTGAATCTGGGGCTTACAGAATTCAGCAGCTATGAATGCCCGGAAGCTTGAGTTATTCCTCGTGGTGTAGAGATTCTTAGAGAAGGCAGGACTGTGCTTTGACAGCCGAGGTACAGCCCAGGTAAACCAGCAAAGAAAGTGGGCGTGAGGTCAGGGCTAGTGGAGGTGGAGCCGTTGGTACTGGTAGGAGTGAGGCGGGCTTTCACAGAGGCGGGAGAGATGTGGGGAAGCGCCTGCTCTGAATCACGGCAAAGGACAGCATTCGTCAGAGACTGATCTGGAAGGAAACTGTGAAGTAGCAGCCAGGCTCTCCTCTCTGGGCACTGTGGCTTAGGAACCTGGGCAGGGCTTCAGAGGCTTCCCAAGGCCCAGCCAGGCACCTCTGGAAAGCAGCCAGGGGATGCCCAGAGACAAGAGCTGAGCTCGGGGACTGAGTGTGTGATCAAGGGAAGGGCTGTGTGACCCTCGCTCGGTAAGTGGACCTCGATGGGGTCAAACCAGCAGGGCTTCTGGGAGAGGAGAGCAGCCCCTGGAGCTGCTAGCAGCCCAAGGCAGATAGGCGACCTACGTGACAGTAGGCACAGCTTACCTGGGCCTTGGGAGGAGAGGGCCAAAGGCTGAGGGAGCATTGGCCCCTGGGTCAGAGTGCCCACAATGCCTAACGCTTCAGCTCTCAGGGAGAGGTTATATCACGGAGCCACGGAAACCTACAATCAGACAGACTGACTTGGCCAAGATCACTTGGCGGGACGGAGACTTAATGGAGTCCAGTCCTGGTTGGGCAGCAAGTGTGTGTCACACTGACAGAAGCACTGGAAGCAGACTGCTTGGTGGGGAAGGGGCACGTGTCCTTGGTTCATCTGTGGGGCCCGGGAAGCCTTCCCCGCATCATCTTTTGCAGTATATTTGTAAACATGATGGATATGTGCGAGCCGGTGCATATTTTATGGTTGATGGCCTATATAGTGGTGAGAGATATATGTTGAACTCACCCAACATTTTTTTTTTACTGTGGTATATTTGATTCTTTCTGATGAGAAGATTTTGTTTTAAGTATATACATGCAGCATTTTGGGGGGCATAAATATTTACAAGCATTGTATCTTCTTGTTGGATGCTTTCTGTAACCAGTTTGATATGATCCTCACTGTCTCTTCTGATTAATTTTGGTTTGAAATCTACTTTGTCTGAAATTGGTTTCTGTTTGTAAGGTATGTTTTCCCCCATTTTTAAAAATTCATTATGTCATTGTATTTTTGAGGTAAACCTCTTGCAAACAATATATGGTTGGGTCTTGTTTTTTAATTTGTGTCTTTTGATGAAAGAGTTTAGGCTATTTATAGCCTATTATAGAAAGATGATTTTTGTTTCCTACATTTTTTTCTAGTGATTCAGACTTTATTCTCATTTAATTGACTATTTTCGTAATGCAATTCATCTTTCTGCTGGTTTCCACTTTCATTTTTTATATATCTACATGAAATACTTCATTGAGTATGTTTTGTTGTGTAGGTTAAATGGTTTTGATTTTTTTTTCAGTTTCTACTTATTATGAAAGTTTTTAATTTCATTTTCAATATTCTGAAAATTTTTCTGACTATACTAAAATAGGTTGGTGCTTGTTTTCTTTTGGACCTTGGTATTTATCATTACAAGCCATCTAGGATTTTAAGATCTGGGTTGAAGAATGATTTGAAATCTGACTTAGTTTACCTCTAAATGTGACTTTCCATTTTTCTCCAACAGATTTAAAAATTCTATCCTTGTTCCATAACTAGGCACTTACTTCAAAATATGTTTGGGAGAAGATCTTCTGTGGTTCTATTTGGAGTGTGTATGTGTGCGTGTGTGTGTGTGTGTGTGTATATATATATATATATATATATATATATATATATATATATATATATGACTATGACTTGAATTTCCATCTCACTCCTAAGATTTGGAATATTTTACAGTTATTATTTAATTGAAAAAGATTGTGCAGTCCTTCAGTTTGTATTTCAGAGCTTTAATTTACTCCAATGATTGTTTAAATTTGGTCTCTTGATATTTACCCATATTGCTATTGAATATCCTGGTCATGATTTTTTAACATCTTTTTATTTTAAGTTTATTATTTTCAAGATAATATGCTTTGTCTACAAGGCCTGAGATCTACCCTCAGAGTGGTCTAATCTATTGGTGTATATTTTGTATTGAATTATTAATTTGATTTATTAAGTATTTCATTTCCAGGATTTTCATTTTATTCTTTTTCAGAACCTCTACCTCTTTATAGGAATGATCTTATTAATCCAATATTTTTAATTTTGTTTTTTAAATCTTCTTTGGCTCATTGACCATTTTAACTATAAATTTTCTGAAGCATTTTTCTGACATTTCCTTAACTGTAGTGTCAATGTGGTCAGTTGCTGTGTGTTGTAGGCTGTTTGAGGATGTTTGTTCCCTTGTTTTTCACACTGCTTGTATGTCTACCCAGCTATTGGGATGATTATCACTTCTTTTAGCAAGGAACAATTTTGTGAGCTTCTTTCAAGTGCCTTGGGTTGAGTGAATATTCAGTTATTAATACTCTACTCTTTGTGTCCTCAACTCTTCCCAACATTGGAACCATTTTGAAAGAAGACACTGAACCCTATTTACTATTACAGCAGAGCCAAGTCACATACTATTCAACCTTACAATATTCCCAAATTAAGCTCATTTTCTGCTATTATATTACTGAATAATTTTTCTATGCCATTAGTTTGTTTCTCCTCCCCTTTCTCAATGCCTCTCTGTTTCAAGTTTGACATTTTAATGTTGTTCCAGAGCTCTATATATTCTATTCATTGTTTTCTTCCCTTTATTTCTGACTAAGTATTCCAATGCACCTATATTATCCTTGATTCCTCATAATGTTAAAATTGGTCTAGTCCGTTGATGCAATTCTCCACTAAGTTTTTATGTGATTAATCAAAGATGAAGGCAGAGGAAATGGGGAGGAGAAGAACTAGGGAATGAAGTTGACCAAATTATGCTAAGTATATGTATGAATATATCACAACATGTTATGATTTTAAATATACTACAATGCCTCATTTAAGGAAATAAATAGATAAATAGAAAGGAACAAATATAGTAGACTAAGGGGGTTTGGAGGAGGAAGGAGTAAAGTCAATGGACAATACTTGGGATTGAAATGGAGAAAACTATGTTATATGCATTTATGAAAATGTCAAAATAATTCCCAATATTATGTATAAATGTACTACACTAAATAAAGACCAAGAAAAGCCACATCTGAATTCTCCTCAGGAATTCTCCTTCATACAGGAATAAAATAAAATGTTAAAGTGTAGGAAAAAACCTATACTAGTTTACCCTGTAAAATTATTTTTCAAAAATAAAACAAATCAAGACTTCTTCAAAAAACGTTAAATTTGTTGCCAGTAGATCTGACTTACAAATAATATTAAAAAGAAGTTCTTCTGAGAGAAAATAATAATATAAATCAGAAACTTGTATCTACATGAAGTATTAGGAAAAGAGTAGGGAGATAAGATAAAAATCGTATTCATTTTTCACTGTTCTAAAAAGTAATGTTTAAAATGATATCAACAATATTGGTGATTATGCATATAATTAAATATACATATTATGTGTACAGCCACATTGTAAGAGCATTTGGTAATATCTTCTAAAACTAAACATCCTCATCATGTACTTTAGAAATCATCTTCCTTGGTAATTTCTCAAAGAATTTGAAGACTTATGTCCACATAAAATCAAAAAACCTGGGTGTTTATAGCAGCTTTATTTACAGGTATAAAACATGGCAGCAGCCAAAGTGTTCTGAAGTAGATAAATGGAAAAGTAAACTTTCATGTATTAACATAATCAAAGATTTTCACCATTAAATGAATAAGCTACTAAAACATGAAAAGACAGGGAGGGTCTCAAATGTATATAAGTGAAGGAAGGAATCCATTTGAAAAGATTATGTAGTACTTAATTCCCACTATGATAATATGGGAAAAACAAAACTGTGGGTAAAGTAAAATAATCAGTGGTTGCCAGAAGTTAGGGAAGAAGCAGAGATGAAAAGGCAGAGCTAAGATAATTTTTTACCCAATGAAACTATTCTACATGATACTATAATGGTTGTTTCATGGCATTACACTTTTTCAATGCTTAACACCAAAAATGAGCCATAGTTTGAATTTTAGATTTGAGTAATGCCGATGTTTTAAAGTGTTTACAAATTCTAAGAAATGTACAATTCTGGTTGGAGATTTTGATAGTGTTGGAGGTTGTGTGTGGTGGAAGCACTACTATTTGAGTTTGTTATGAACCATCAACTGCTTGAAAATAGTTGTTAATAGAAGAATATTTACTTTGGTTTTAAGTGGTATGTAATTTAAGTGTCACATAGATCTGTTATTTTGAAGGTATTCATTTTTAAATTTATTCATTTATGCTATTTTGTTATACATGACTGCAGAATGATGCGGCTGTTCATGATTGTTTTGTTGGATTTAACCACTTATTATTACATATATATCTCTTTTGGTTACTCATCATACTTTTTGTCTGAAATGTACTTCAGCTTATGTTAATATAGCCACTTCTGCCTTCTCATGAATGTTTTAAAGACATATCTTCTCCATCATTTTTTCAGCTGTAAGTAATATATATTCACTGAGTTTCTTATAGACAGAATACCCAAGTACATCCATCCAACAACTTTTATGGGCATTAGAGGGACAAAACAAAAACAGGAAAACAGTAACAACAACAAACCTGTGGCATGATCCTTGACACAATCCTGAGGACTTCATGCTTACTATAATGGTTGCTGTGGTGGAGGATAGAAATATGAATTCCCCACTGAATTCTCTTTTGATTTGAAGGTTGTTTTAGAAGGAAACAGAGAAACTTTTCTGCTTTTGGTAAGGTCTAGCTCTATTTTGGACTCTTCTGATACCACCCCAACAGGAGAGGGTATTGATTGCTTCATTATAGTTTGGTGACGGTAGAAGTATGGGCTCTGGGGCTGGAGTTGTGGCTCAGTAGTACAGCCCTTGCCTGGCATGTGTGAGGCCCTGAGTGCAATCCTGAGCACCATAAATAAACAAACAAATAAATAAATAAATAAAATGTTTCATTTACAAATATATGTTTTTAAAGAAGTATGGGCTCTGTACTCAGAGTTTGCTGGTATGGTGAAAATAGAGCCACTCTTGTGGCTTTTCACTGTAGTAGCAAGATTATTGCCTAAAGTGTTCTTTCTTGTGAGGTTGCCTCTTTCCTGAACATTTGGGTATAGAGAAAGAAGAAGCATTTGCCATTTTTCTTTTTTTTGTTGTTTTGTTTTTTTCCTTTTTTAATTTAATTTTGTCTGTCTCTGGTAATGTTTTCAGTTATTTTTAGGCCATTATTTTGTTATGGGGAGACCACTCAGAAAACACACTAATTCTGAATTAGAAACAAATCAAAACTTTGTATTTTGTCAATTTTACCTGGCCAGAGACTGCTTTCATCAGAGACCAAGTGCTCTCTGAAAGAACAGCAGCCCTGATTTTTTTGTGAGCAAAGTATTTCAGGAAGAAAATAGCAAAGAAAATCATACCCTGAGGACTTTCCTATGGAATTTTGCAAATTGCAAGCAAGCAAAATACAAGGGCTGAAAATGCAGTTAGCAGAGTAAAAAGAGAAAAAAGTATATTCATTTATGGGGGCCTATATCCTCATTTGTTTACCTCTACATCCTCATTGGTATGTCTACACAAAAACAATTTAAAAATAACACTACATCCATCTCTATATCCATCTCTATATTTATCTGTAAATATCTGTAAATATGTGTAACTATATTAGACCTCTAAGCTTATACTTATCACACTATATTTTCTATATCTTATTGTTAGCAACTTAGATTCTATGTCTTACAGTGATTATATTGTTGTATTGTTACTTTTTATCTTTTAACTATAGCAGATTGGAGTAACTTAACATTACTAATTCTGTAACAATTATTTTCTAATCCTATTATTTTAGTAATTAATATTTTATTAGTATATAATTTCTAATCTATAAGAAATAACCTGTATTGGTTAAATTCAGACTGTAAGAGTTTCTTTCATGTCTGGAATACATGACATAAAAAAGAAAACCCAAGAATTCAACATCTGCCTTTTTTTTGGTAATGGGGATTGAACTCAGAGGCACTTAAATAGTAAACAAGCAACCAACATTTCTAGTCCTTATTTATGCTTTTTAAAAGACTTTCTTTAGAGACAGGGTCTCACTAAGTTGCTAAAGGTAACTTAACAACGGATCCTTCATCCTCAGTCTTCTTTGCAGCTGGAATGACAGGCTTACACCACAGCAACTGGCAACCTCTTGCCATTTTTAATAATTTCTTGAATTTAAGATAGCTAGCCACTTGACCTTTTCTCCACCTTTCAAAATAGTGTTTGTTTGGTTTGATTTCATTTGATTTTTATGTACTATCCAAAGGTTTTAGTTGTACTAGCAGAAGAAACAGGTAATAGTTAATTCTAACTCATCTTCATAAAAGCAGAACTATTGGTTACTTTTCTATATTTTTAAAAGAAACATAATTTAGATATAAAATATGAAGGGATATTTAAATGCTTTCTTTAGAGAACAAGCAATATCTAGAAAATGAAGGAAAACTTGATTTGAGATGGTGTTTATGCCAGTGATATTTGAAAGTATTGCACTTTATATTAAAGCAATGTCTTCGGTTTTAAAATGAAGAGATGGAAAGTTCAGTGAGAATAAAGGATAAATCTTCAATGTTAAATTTCTGCTTTTCCCTTTTGAGGCATACATTCACAAAATCTTATTACAAACATTTCAGGCAGCATTTGCAATTTTGAGTAATTTCTGCTATAGTCTGGCTCTGACTACTTTTCCTTGAATCCTAAGCAGTAGAGAGTGATCCAGAAAATACTTTCATATGTTCTGTGATTGTTTTTTTTTTCAGCTCTTATTAAGTAATCCATATTTACAGGCTTTCCCACTTAAAAACAAAAACAGAAACAGATATATCTTCTTTGTTTGTATTGAAATCATGCAGACATTGAATGAAGAAGAAGACTTTTAAACCTAATTTCTTAATCAGCAACAGGCCAACTTGTCTGTGAAATTTTTACAGAGCAATGCTCAATTGCCTGATTTTTTTTTACTGTTTATAATGAATTACATTGTAAACAGCACTCATATTAATTTTATTATTTTTTTCGCAACATTATTTTAACATTTTTTTTCCTGAAACATATCTAGCTTTAGGTGATAAATCATTCCTGATAAAGTAAAATGTAATACAATAATACATACTAATTTAATGTGTCATATTAAGAACATAAATCGCAAAAAAGCCTGGCACAATTTGCTAGAAATGTTTAAGATGGAAAATAGTGTCCTGAGCTGAAATTTTCAGGGTACAAGAGGAGTACAAATGTGAAAGCTAAATCCATAACTTGGCTGTTTGGATTTTATTTGGATTCTACCACATTTTCTGAGACCAATCAGGTACATGAACCTGAAGTCACACTTCATCCAAAAACAAAATGAAACTGACATGAAAAACTCCATTTTTTCCTATTTTTTTCCTTTACTTCTTTTATATTCCTTAGTCTTTTTTATTCAGTTGCTTTTTCTGTTCCTGACAAGTATTACAAGGTTAGGGTCTAAGATTTGTTCTTCATTTTCTATTTACACTCTCAACCATCTCTTCTATTGAAACCAGCTATGCCTACCTTTAGCAGTTACTGGTTGAGAGTAAAAGCTCCCATCCTGAGCTGAACTCAAACTCATCTCCTTGTGGTTACCTCTTTGGTAGTGTTTTTACTTACTTATCCTGACAGCTTTTCCATTAAACCATTTTAGGTATTGACATCACTCACCAGGTCTATCTTTGCACTAGATCAATTCTCTAGGGTGCTGCCTCCAATCCCTCTCCCTTCTGTTCAGTGTATACCTCAATGTCATGCTAATCACTTTTTAAAGTGACTTATGATTAGTCTTTCTCTTAATCAAAAAGTTTTACTAACATGCCTTTGTGGTTCTATGTAAAAACAAATTAAATTAGTTGCAATATTTCTTCCTGAAATAACTTTAAAAAAATAGTTTAGAGAAGAAATGCTTTGACAATGTTGGAATGAGGAGCATAAAAGACGAGCAATCAGATTATTTCTATTTCTCAGTTCTGTGTTGGCCTTTTTCTTCCCAATTAAAATGAACATTTCACTTCTCTGCACTTGGGAAGATGGCAAACATCAGCCCCAGGCTTAGTAATCCCAAACAACAAAGATTTTGTGCCTCCTTCTGATTAGGAGGCACTCCCAAGTGTTCCTTTTCATCTTTTTTTGGGGGGTGTGAGGGGGTTTGAGGATTGAACCTAGGAGTGCTTATCCACTGAGCCACATTCCCAGCCCTTTTTCACATTTTATTTAGAGACAGGATTTCGCTGAGTTGTTCAGGGTATCACTAAATTGCTAAATTCAAAATCTGTGTGCCTCCTGCCTCAGCCTCCCCAGCTGCCGGGATTGCACGTATGTACCACTGTCAAGCCAGACACAGTTTTAATTGGTTCTTCTTCTGTTAGTTCTTTTGGATAAATAGCTGTTGCCATATAAATGTGTTAATTTTTTTTTTATCTCGTTTTGGCCAAACTTTTTTTACATAGGAAAGAAGAATGGGTGGGAAACTTAAGTGTGACTAGGTAGAAGAAACCTCCCTTATCAAGAGACAACAAATAATTCTTTTTATTGTTAAGTTTCCCCTCTTCAGGAGATCCTTCTCTTTTCTCAGTGTGACCCCTGGACATTTTTAAAATAAGTGTATGATTTATAGAATTTGGACTAAAGAGTCATTCAGGTTATTCTCACTCAAATACCACCTGTGTGACCTTGGGATAGTAGTTTAAATATTCTAAGCTTTGGTTTCTAAATATCTAAACCAGAAGATGATAAGAAATCCTACTAGTTATGGTAAATTCTAAATGAAATTGAGTATGTAAAGCACTACCACATAATAAATACTCAATTAATAATAGCTATTTATCAGTGTGTGGGGATAGTGCTTTCCTCATTGCCTCCTCATGTGTCTATTTATAATTTCAAAATGTTGCTAATTCAAAAATTAGAAATGGGGCAGTGATGTGGCTCAGTGTAGTGCACTTTCCTAGCATAGATGCTAGATAACCTGAGATGGATACCCAGTAGTACATAAACATGAAAAAAAAAATAAAAGTGGTATGTCATGAATATGTATATGAATACTGTGAATAATGTCAGATCCATTGGTTTAATTAAATTTACTTATGAGAGTAAACATTATTTCATATGTTTATGTCTTTTTAAATTTTGTTTTCATTGTATTTTTTTTATGTTCTCTGTTGCCCTGTTTTCTCTTGGAAGTTTGGTCTTTTAAATTCTTAGATTTAAAAATACCTGTATATAATATGGTTATTAGTCTTTTACCTGTGATAAATGTTGTAAATATTTCCCCCAATTTGACAGTTATCTTGTGACTTTGCTTTTGGATCAGAATAAATTTTTTACCCATAAGAAATCTTTTAATATTGTCAAACTATTAATCTTCTTTTATTATATCTGTATTTTGAGAAATGGAGTGTTATTTCCTACGCTCAGAGTAATATATGTGCCCATGCTTTACTTTAATATGATTTCTGTTTTTGCTTATTTGTTATTGTTTTTTGCATTCTCTATCCATTTGGGTTTATTATTTTGTTTAATACGGAATAATAATCTCAATTTATCTTTTTCCAAATATCTTAACAATTTGTTCCAGTCACACTAATTAAAAAGTACATATTTTTCTCAATGAATTGATAGCAGTTTTATTCCATAGTAATGCCAAATTTGAGTCAAGTCTATTTCTGTAAATTCTTTCATTCCATATTTTTTTGGTCTATTTGTGGGCAGCATTATATTGTTTTAATTTTAGAGAGATTATACAAAATTTAATGTTTGATGGGGTTATTGCTTATCACTGCTAGATAAAAAAGAAATTTCCTGGTTATTTTTGAATGTCTGTTTTTCCACATAAAGGATAGTACTTACTGTCTACTTTGATTTACAAAGAAAATTTAATAGCATTCTTTTACAATGTGTTAATATTACAATATAACTTAAGAGAACTGACTTTGTCATAATTATCACTTAGATTTTAAGGCTTGAAGAAATCAAGTGGTTTAAATTTAATTTTGATATGAAGAAGTAATTTAAGTCATTATTTTCTTATTTCAAAGAGTTTTCTCTGCATAACTATTAGAATTAAAGATAAATTGAAGTTGGGGCTGGGGATGTGGCTTAAGCGGTAAGCATGCTCGTCTGGCATGCATGCGGTCCGGGTTCGATCCTCAGCACCACATACAAAGATGTTGTGCTTGCCAAAAATTAAAAAATAAATATTAAAAAATTCTCTCTCTCTCTCTCTCTCTCTCTCTCTCTCTCTTTAAAAAAAAAAAGATAAATTGAAGTACAGATGGGAAGATAATTTGTGTGTTATTCTCTTTCTTTACTTTCTTAAAATCATAGAATTTTTGGCCTAGAATTATGCTGTCAATAAGAATCATTGCCAAAATTTATGCATAATAACAATTCTCCTTAAAAAATAATTTGAAGTTAGAGTTTATGCTACTTGAATCTTAGAAATTCACAACTTATAAGATGACATAAATTTTTTCATTAAAAATGTTTTCTCTCAGGCTGGGGATGTGACTCAAGCAGTAGCATGCTCTCCTGGCATGCGTGCGGCCCGGGTTCGATCCTCAGCACCACATACAAACAAAAGATGTTGTGTCCACCGGTAACTAAAAAATAAATATTAAAAAATGTGTTTTCTCTCAATTTTATTATCCAGATTAGTAGGATTTCTTCTCAGTAAAATAATAACAACTTCAATAAAAATGATGGCTTTAACAAAAGTCGATAAGAAAGAAATTCTGTCACTTATATTCAAAAATTACTAACTTCCTATGTTCATATTCAGGTAAAGCATTTTGTTAATTAGCAGAATCCAAAAACTGAGAGTTGAGGAAGTTTTAATAGAACATGTTTTAAGAGGAAAAAATGTCAAGGATGAGGATATAAACATCTACCTACAATATATTGATAGTATATATCTATAGTATATTTATAGCATAGATGTAATATGCATAACATGTAAATATATGCTTATGTATATGTGTATATATATTTAATAAATATATATGTATACATATATAAATCAAGGCACTGACAACAATCACACTAAATTGAAAATATCTCATAAACTTATAAGAAATCTTGTAATAACTGTTCCCTTTAACAAATGTATAATGGTTAATGGCTGGGGATGTAACTTAGTGGCAGAGTGCTTACTACCATGTATGAAGCCCTGGGTTCAATCCACAGTACCATTATCAAAAAATTGAAATCTTGTGGGATGCGCATGTTAACTTTGTGGTTTTGCAGTTGTTTGGCATGTGTGAGGCCCTGGATTCAATCCCCAATACTCACAAAATAACATCAAATGTATAATGTTTAAAGCCAGAGACTATGTGGATCACTCCTTGATCTTTGTTGTTACATAGAGGCTCTTCCTACCACTGGGTAGGGTTAATACTTGGCATGTATAAAACTTTTCTAAAGAAACTTTGTGAGAGTTCTTGTGTCCTAATTATTTCTTGTCTTCTGTAATTTACAGAAATTATTATTGGATTATAAAATGTTTTAAACATGGAATGAGAATATTTTTTTAGAAATTAATTATAATACAGTCGTTCAAATATATATATATATATATATATATATATATATATATATATATATATATATATATATATATTTCCTAGCAAATGACAGGCTAAGAGAGATTTATGATGGAGATTACAGTGTTAAGGTATAATCACAATTTTCATGCAGTGATATTTTAAGCAATTTTTTAGAGATATCTTTAATTCTTAAAACCAAAATTACTGAAAAGTCTTGTTTCAGCATTTTGAAATATCTGATGACATGAAGGTTTTCATGGTAACACAAATCTAACAAAAATGTTAAAATACTGACATGAAATACAAATCAACCTTTTCTCCCTAACTTCTCTAGGAGCACAGTTTTTGCTTTTTCATTGCACTTGATTCTGTGGGTTCTCTGCATGTATAAGGGTAGAAAAGAACTGAATGAAGAAAGCCTACTAAATTATATAAGATATAATATTATTTTTTTCTCCTCAGAAAATTAGTAATAGCTATCATAGTTTAAGCACAATAAAAAGGCCAACTTAAGGATATTCAATCTCAGACTATTTGTGTAATAAATATTATTTTTGATAATACTATTATTTTCTAAAATTATGAATACATAAAATACCATTCCATGATACACATACACACCAAAAAAATTTAAAATTAATAGCAATTGTTCTTCAGAATATTTGGGAAAATTATTCAGTGTTGGCTTCTAAAATACTGATAAATTATAAACAGTAAATGTTTATTTGTCAAGTGTGACCATTTGAAAAAAATTCTTATAATTAACTTCTTAATTATAATCTCATAAACTTTCTAGTGGGCTATTTGAATAAATACCAGATTTCATGTGCTAAAGTATTTAAAACACACATAAATAATCATCTAGTCTTTTATGAAACAAAGTAATGATTATTGTGCTTTGACTTCATGCAGTTTATCCAAAGGCCATATGTCCTTATGTTGAAATTGTATTTTTCTTATAATTAATATAATTAATATAATACAAAAAGTATTCTGTGTAAATATGCAAATATAAAATTATAAATATACTTAGGCAAACAGCAATAGAAATTTTAACATAATTTTATACATAATCTCTGAACATTTGTTAGCTAATCTAGACATCATTGTCTTAGGTCCCTTCCATATTCTTTAATGTTATTGAGGGTGCTGGAAAAATGTTATTCATATAATTTTTGATACGACATTTGAAATTAAAACTGAAAATAATTTTATTCATTAATAATCTCAAAATAACAATAACCAATACATGTTAATATAGTAAAATACTTGTATAAAACAGGTATTATTATGAAAAGTTTTACCAATAAAATTGTATTTTTATGAAAACCTATTATACAAACATAATTTCAAAACTATTCATTGAGAAGTGTTCCTTTTTTTTAGTTTGCTAATTTTTAGATTGCTAATTCAACTACCTCTTAATATTTGCTTAATATATGAAACATCTGTTGCAATATTCTGTTCTGAATGAACTTCATAAGGAAAGTCTTGCCTCACATTGTTGTATAGTTGGAAAAATACATAGCTTTCAGATAATCGTTGATATTCTTTGATATTATAGAGAAATTGACAAATGATAATTTATTAAAGATTGTTTTCAGTATTTTAAAATAAATCATGTCATTAAGCCTGTTGTAATCAGTTTCATTTAAATCCATTGTTTATCTCTCTAATTAGAATTTTTTTGCACATATATTATTTTGTTATTTCAGTCAATGGTAATTTTGAAAATATCAGTTTTGGGAGTTATGTAGAACTTCTAAAGGTTGACAGATTTAATTATGTAATATCAAATAATCACATGGTAATACCACCAAAAGTCTCTTTTAAAAAGATTTTAAATGCTAGGAGACTATTATTATCCTGGTGTAGATAAATGCTTTCAAAATTTGAGGTTTGTCTAGAAAGTTTGAATTTTATCATTGTCAAAAAATGCTGTCAAAAAAAATGCTGTCAGTTGTTTTCCTTGAATGGAATGACTTAATTGGTTCAGGATGCATCTCATTCACCCAAGGGCTTTTCTTCTGAAGAATCAGTTCATTTTGATACACAGTGGGAATGTTTTATGCATACTTCCCATTCATCATTAAAATTGATTGTAATCAGTAATTGAGTTTTTTCCCCCTAGGTATCAGGGATTGAACTCAGGGGCACTCAACTACTAAGCCACAACCCCAGCCTTACTTTTTGTATTTTATTTAGAGACAGAGTCTCACCGAGTTGCTTAGTGCCTTGCTTTTACTGAGACTGTCTTTGAACTCATGGTCTTACTATCTCAGCCTCCAAAGCTTCTGGGCAGTATTGAGATTTCATGAAATTAATGACTTTTACTGCATCATTCTTAGGAGATACCCCCCACTGCCAAAAACACAGAAAACTCATAAAGGTGAAAAATATCATGGCAAGAGTTTGATGCCTCTAGCGTGATTCATAGGTGGGTAATGACACCAATGCTTCTGCATTTTCAGTGCAAATGCAAACTCAACCAAAAGATAAATATAGTCTTACTGTCATTATGAAGATAGCTTTGACCTCTTAGATTTCCCAAAAGTGTCTTAGGCTAGGAGTTTCCATAGAAACTTCTTCAAGTACTAAGTAAGATTACCATTAATAGTATAATGGACTGTGGTTTTGTAGAAGATTGCTAATCAATGAAAAAAATAAATGAAAAGAAGAGAGAATACATACTTTGACTACTTTTATTATGGGCTGGATGCTGTCTTTTGCCCTTACTGATCCACTCTCATCTCTCTTTACAGTGTCTCTAGAGGGTGATCTTCATGGATTCTGTCACTGAGCTCCTTGATCACTGGCTGTCAGAGGATTTGGCCAGTTAAATAACAGGCAGGAGATCAGAGGGCAAAGGAAAAATGTGTCAAGAGCATTTATTCTTAATTCCTTTCCTGCCAGGCAACTGATTGACTACCACTGTATTTCTCTCTCAGGGGCCAAATGTCCTATCATGGCTATTAATCAGAGTTAAGAAAAATAATATCATTACTACTTTCTGATGTTTCAAATTATTTTCATTTACTTTCTCCATATATCATAATATTTGTGGAATCCATTTATGTATGAATAATGACAACTGTGTTTACAAAAGATAATTAAATTGGTTAAGATCTCAAAATTATTATATGGTGGAATTGTGTCTTCTCTTCTTCACTGATCACTGGATTTAGAGCCCACATTAAATCCCATATGATCTCATCTCAAAATCCTTAACTTAATTACATCTAAAAAAGCCCATACTTACAAATTTATATGGGCATCTTTTGAGGGCCACTATTTAACTTTTTGTAATGGCTCCAAAATCGCAGAATGATCTACTTCATTCTTTTACTTCATCTAGTCCCTGTCTCCTTACCTGGGTCAGCCCCAGCCAAGCTGCCAGTTTCCTGCTTCTGGAACATATTATGGAAATTTGCACCTCTGGCGCTTTGCCTTGGTGCTTGCCTCTGCCTAGAATGCTCCGCTGACAGCCTGGACTTCACTACTCCACTTTCTTCTAGTGTTTGCTCCAACCTCACTACCCCCAACCAACTTGTTTCAAATTGCAACCCTGCTGAAACTCCATCCTCTGCTCTGAGGTATGTAATGGCAAACCCTGAGGGAATGCCAGAAATGAAGGCTAGAGTTGTTTACAGAAGGAGACAGTGCAGAGGTTGTGGAGGTTCTGGGCAAAGTAGCTACTGGGGACCTTGATTTCTTCTGCTGCATGTTGATCCATGTGTTGCACCACTTCTTCTTTGTTTCAGGTCATCTCCAAATAGCTCATCTGTTCTTCTCTGCTCAGTAATCTGGGTTGGGAGAAACTGAATCAGGACATTTTTAACTACACTGGAAAGCCTAGGGTGATGGTTGTTACAGTATTCTCCTTGTGCTTTTGAGTGGAACTGGTGGGCTGCTTACTCCCTCTTTGTGTTGAGCAGAGCTATGTCAGGGACTGGATGACACAGCAGGGTGACACTCGAATTGCTTTTGGTGCAGTTATTATGTTGTTTTCTTCTAATCTGTTGCTTTAAATTAAATGCATTCCTGAATTTTTCCAGATTTTTTAATGGACATCTTAAGTCAGGGATCTCCTTTTCTGCCATTTACTGAATAAAGTAATAGGAAGAGTGCAGTATTTGTTTCCTGCTGTGGTCATAGGCAGCTGTGCAATGGCAGAGAGGATGAGTCCTGCCCACCCAGGTCTGGGTGTGGGGGGTTCTCACTTGCCCGCCATTGAGGCCCACCTGATTCTGGTGGGGCATCTCACTCACTCTATGGGTCTTGGGGGGTCTCAGGGGAGTCCCACCTGGTTCTTGGTGGGTTCTGTACAGAATAGCCAGGAGCTGATCACAGTACAGGGGCAGACCTTCCAGGAGCCAATCACCTAGGACCATGCAGATTGTGGAATGTGCACTTGTGTTTATCAGTGTCACCTGGCAATGACTATTTTGCCAGTTGGTTGGCAGATAGCTAATGGTAGAGTTGCTTTGGTAGGCCACTTGACAGAGGTTGTTACCTAATTGAGAGCCTGGAGAAAGTTTGTTTATATAAGCCTGGGAATCAAGTTTTTTGGATATAACCCTCTTGGGAAGATCCACCAGGCTGCCAAAAATTGTGAACTGGGAAGAATTAAATGTTATCTGGGACGTGGATGTCATGTTGATAGCACCAATCATAAAAGTAGGTAATAGGGTCTGGGAGGCCAGGGACTGAGGGGTGAGGGACAAATGGGCTGATGGAATTGAAGCCTGCACCATCCAGGCTGTGCCAATAGGAGCAGAGCAGAAAGGATACCAGTTCTCCTTTCACCAGAATATTTGATTTTAATATCCTATGGAGTCCTCAATATCCAGGACCTGCACACCTTGGAAGTTCAGAACCCAGGGCTTCTAATGGGCAGCTAAACAAAACCAAAATTTTAACTGGTTTCCCAGACACTTAAAATTTTCCTATGAGGTCACTGATTTTTAAAAAAAAATAAATAAATACACACAACAGCTTTTAAAGTACACATTTTCAAAAGCATTGAAAAATTTTCAGATGTAATCTATTACCTGTTGTGTCCCAAGAGACTACAAGAACTCTGAATTGGGAAGATGGCTCCATGTTCTTTCTTCTTTTTTATATTTTTAAAATTCCTTCACACTAGTATATTTAGAGGTGTGTCTTCCACCTCTAAAAATAAGATTTTACTTATTTCTCACATGCTTCACTCACTAATTTATCAAATTCTTAGGATAACTTGGTGTCATCTTGATCATCCAACCATTTTCATAACAACGGTGTTTGACAAGTCCTGAATTTTCTGCAAATACTTCATTAACTTCAGTTAGTGAAGTTAACTCCCTTTAACTACCTTTCCACAGAGGACACTAGAGTTCACTGGCAGCTTTCACACTTTCCAAAACACCAAACACAGCATGCTTTTTCAATTTTGTTATCACTTTAGACTAAAGTAAAAAAGTGTCTGCCAAAAGCTTCTCGCACAAAATTCTAAAATTGCTGATTCCACTGTTCCAGAACCCTTTCCTGTAGTTATCCATTACTGTGTATCTGTTCAAACATGGAGAGTAGAGCATTGGTTGAGAGCATCCAGGCAGTGTAGGCTCTCAGTCACCAGGGCCAAGGGAGTAGCACACAAAGGGTGCCTATTCTGTATAGAGCTGCCTGCTGCTGCCCTACTGTAGCTTGCCCTACTCTGTTCTGAAGGGACTAAGAGTATCAAAGGTAGGCCCTGATTGTGGTTTGTGCATTAGAATACTCATTATCGCCAAATGTGAGCTCTCTCTGTGGTTATCAATTTCACAAAAAACAAATAAAAATATCAGTACATTTTTTAGTTCCACATGCAGTAATTTAGGGTCATGATGACACTAAGAAAATGTTTGCAATGAACACAGACTTGCCATTCTGTGTATCAAAATACATTAGTAACTTTCACAAATTACCTGTTTTCCAGTGGCCAAAAGATAAGTGACTGGAACAGGATAAAAAGAATACTCAAATATCTGGAAGAAGAGTAAAATGGAATTGGTAGGTAGGGGCGTGCACAGTTTTAAATGTGGCACAGAAGTTATCATTAAATCATCTATTTGAGGAGAAATAAACAGCTCAAGCCATAATCAACAGCCCAGTACCACTACTCTTCACCTTCAAAATATTGTAGCTGAGAAATTTATTTCATTTGTTAGACTTAAATTCCTTCTATTGCCAAGGACATAAATATTTCTTCTATGTTCATATGTCACTGTCACTTGAGCATCTGTAAAATTAGAGTATTTTATCTGATTTAAATTAGAATTCCAAGGTTGGAAATGTAGCTCAGTGTTAGAACACTTCTTGCATGGCAAAGCAAAGGGTAAGGGTGCAATCTCCAGAAAAACAACAACAATAACATTGTCGTCATCAACAACATAATAAATTTTAAAAAGAGAGGTAGGAAAAAAAGAAGTCTTCTTTCAAATTCATTATTTCTTAGAATGTCTTTGCCAACATGAAGAAAGCATTTATGTTTTCTTCTAGTACATTTCTATATCGATGTCCTATAGTGCATTTCATCTATTGTAGATATTACTACACATACATTTCTTATATATGTATATTTTATTTTACATATGCAATTATAGGTTAATAATTTTGTTTTGGTGAGAATAGAAGAGAGCAAGTATAAAAGATTATTACTACTGAAAAAGTCTTGCTTTACTTTATAAAAGTTTCCCATAAAAATACTAAATTTCTCAACTTTAGTATTTTTAAGTGAAACTTTTATAAAGTAAAGCATTAAATAATTATTCTTTAATTCTATTCATTTTTGTACTCATAAAATGAATATGTTTTTAATGCACAAGAACTGCACAGCTACTTATTTTGTATTTGACATATTCTACTATCTCAGAGAATTCTTACATAAAAACTTTCTAGGGGTGACCAGTTAATTAAAACTGAAGTGATAGGACTCAATTTCAAATGAAACAGTTCTTCCTCCTTTTAAATCATGCATTCATGGAGGTAAGAAATTGTAAACGTCCCTTGTGAAAAATTAAGACAGTATTAAATACTGAACATTGAAAATACCTGATTCATATATAAATCCCACATATATAAATACTGAATTAATTTAACCATACTCATTCATTTGGGTTCTTTTTCCTTTGGCATTAAGTTTGCTTTTGATTTGGCCTTTCTTTTACTGTTATTATTCAGCCTACTTTACCTATCGTACTTTTAAAACTGAATTTAAATGCCATCCATGTCATGAGAACTGCCATAGATCTATTGTTTGTCTCACATTTCACTTAAGGTAAGGCACCATGAATTATGATGGTTCTTTATTTTGTTTATGAAGAAAAAATTAAATGCTGCAAATTATAGTTGTAATGCAGCCCAAATTATTAGTGGGATTCCATTGTCAGTGTTGTTAAAATGATAAGAAAAAAATCATCTTAGACTCATTGAAATACGTAGTTTTTAAAATATATTTTTAAAAATCACTACAGTACTACTAACTTATTAATTGAAATACTCTTAGTTGATAAAAAGCAATAATATTGATTACAATAGCTACCAATTATGGAGCTGTTGCTTGTGCTAACAACTCTTCAGATGTTTTTCATAGATTCTCCATTAAGCATCCTGGTAGTATCTAGCGAGATGCTCATTTTAATCTTTACTTTTTTAGGAAATTGATGGAGAGTAAGACTGTGGGATAACACAGAGCCTAAAGTAGAATTCAAACTGAAGATGAGCTAAATCTCAAGGCCATCTTCTTTCTAGGCAAGTGGGCTGCTCTACTCTGGGGGTGTAGTTCTGTGGTAGAGCCCTTCCTTACCTAGAATGCTTCAGGCCTGGGTTTCATCCCAAGCAATATGAAAACAAAGCAAACAAAAATAAGTAAAATCAACGGAACCAGACACAGGCGCACATACCCATGATTCCAGTGACTTAGGATGCTGAGGCAAGAGCATTGGAAGTTTAATACCACAGTGGGCAACTTAGTGAGACCCTGCATCAAAATTGTTTATATAATAAAAATGTGCTTAGGATATGACTCAGTAGTTGAGTGACCCAGGGTGCAATCTCCAGCAGTATCAGAAACAAGAAATAAGAAGAAAATGTCAGTGGCATAGGCTGATAATTCATTAATAAAATAAGTAATGACAGCTACGGGGACAACTAAAGGTGCACTCTTTAAATAACCCAGTATGAGACAGTAAAACCTAGGGGACATTCAGGAAGATTGTACACCCTTAGCACTCAGCCAGTGAGGACCTGGGGAGGGACCTTGTGTTCTAGGGGATCTGATGCTGACTGTGACAGTTAGGTGTGTGCCTGTCCGGCACACACTCATCTTGCAATATTGTCCTCCTTTTCTTTCTCACGATCACCACCAGGTTTCAGGCTTGGATGATTTTTTTTTATCAGAACTAAAAGTGAATACAGTGAACAGTGAGCTGGGTCCCAGCGATCCCTCCTAGGTCTCCTTCTGCTCCCGAGGTCATTCCCTCCTAGCTCTCCTTCTGCTCCCAACGTGGATCCCTCCTAGGTCTCCTTCTGCTCCCAGCATCTTGGGTTTGCCTGGACCAGCCCTGCGCTCTGCTGCAGAGCTGTGCCCTCGTGGTTCATGGGAGGAAGCCTGGATGCGATTTCACCACTGCGTGGAGGGAAGGAAGGCGAGCCCAGCCCTCTGCGTGGCGGGAGAGAGCCTCACATCTTATTAGCCAGCGGATGAGACAGAAAATCAGTTTCATGGTGGAGGAACACCCTGGAGATTGATCAGTTTGTCAGAATAAACAGGCCTCCCTGACATAGAGACACCGAATTCCTTCTCACTGGTGCTGCAAGAAACATCCTAGAAAGAAATAACAGGAAACAAAGAGCGAACAAAAATCAAAGCCTTGCCACTTCAGGGTGGTGAGGGAAGCAAAGCTGCGGGAATGGCTGGTGGTGACTCGACGGAGCGTCCCTTTATTTGCTGTACTCTGATGGCATGATTTAAATCCAGTTCTGTCACATGGTGGGTGCTTCCTGGTTACACATCTTGAATATGTCTCATACCAGATGGGGAATAACTAGAAGATCTGATTTGACCTTGAATGTGTTTGGGGTTTTCAATCACATTATTCAGAACTCAGGACTCTCAACAAAGCACTGGTATAAATGCTTAGGGCTTCAGTTCTCAAACTATGTACCAAGGCACCCTGGGGTGCCACAGTGAACTCACAGGGCTGCACAGGGATATTTTTACAGTTTGAAGAAGGCACAGTGATAATCAATACCCAGTTTTCACTGAATTACCCACTTGGAGTCATTCCCATTAGAGTGCAGATGTGTTCTTTCCCTTCAGTGACATTGTCATTAATATTAAGACAAAATATAAGTACATGTAAACATCTATTTGGATCAGGGATGTTGTTATTTGATAATAAAATAAAATATATGTTTATCATTTTAAAAATTTATGTTAACTATTTTTTCAGATTGTATTAAATTGGTCAGATATTAGATGTCTTACCATGTGGCTTGGACATAAATCTTTAAAAACTAGAACTATTAGGTGAGAAAAATCCACACAGAGACAGTCTTTGATCTAGTCCATGACAAAGGTGTAAATAACATGTACTGGAGAAAAGACAGTTTTTTTTTTTTTAAAACAAATGGTGTGGGGGAAACTGGTCATCATTATGTAGAAGAACAAGATAGACCCTTACTGCTTACCCTGCAAAAGAGTCATCTCAAAATGGATACAAGACCTAGAAATGAGACCAGAACTACGTAACTCTCAAAAGAAAATGTGGGGTAGTTCAACACTCTTGCTTTGGGAATAGGCAACAACCTTTCTCATTAGGGCTCCTAAAACTCGGGACATAATGCCAAGAGGTAACGAATGGATGGCATTGATTAAAGAGCTCTGCACAGCAAGGAAACAATTAAGAATGTGAAGTGAGAACCTTGAGAATGGGAGGAAATCTTTGTTAGCTACCCTTTTGACAGAGAATTTACATCAAGAATGTACAAAAAGAATGCAAAAAATTTAACACCACAAAAAAACGAACCCCAAAGAACTAAACAGTAACTTTCTCAAAAGAAGAAATACAAAAGGCCAGAAAATATATAAAGCAATATTCAACAGCGTTTGTAGTGAGGGAAATGCAAATCAAAACTTCACTCCGATTTCATCTCACTCCAGTCAATGTGGCAGCCATCAAGGATACAAATAATAAATGCTGGAGAGGATGTGGGGAGAAAGGAACACTTTACACTGCTGGCGGGATTACAAATTCCCACTACGGGAATCAGTATGGAGGTCCCCATCATGTGACCCAACGTTACCACTCCTCAGTATTTATCCTAAAGAATCAAAGTCCGCACACTACCGTGACACGTTCATAGCAGCACAATTCACAAAAGCCAAATATGGAACCAGCCTAGCTGTTCCACAATGAATGGATTAAAAAAAAGTGGTATATACACACACAGTGGAGTTTTATTCCCTATGAAGAATGCAATTATGTCATTTGCAGGAAAATGCATGAAACCTGAGAGTCTTATGTTAAGTGAAATAAACCAAACTCAGAAAGCCAAGGGTCGCATGTTTCCTCTCATGTGGAAGGTGAGAGGAAAAAGGAACAAAAAGGTGGAGGGATCCTCATGATAATGAAGAGAGATCAGCAGAGGATAAAGACCAGGGGGAGGGGGAGGAGAGGGACAGGGAGTGCTGGGGAGGGGTACTGGCCACACTGTGCACATGTGCCCATAAGTAACAACAAGTCCTGCTATTGTGCACAACTATAAGGCATCAATAAAAAGTATGGCGAACACCCAGAACACCCAGGTCTGTGTCTCTTGGCCTGGAGATCCTAAGGGTGTGGCGAGCACAAGGGAGTTTGGGGACTGGCTGAGGCTGATACCAAGACTCCTTGAGATGGTGTTTGGGGCGAGTCTGCAAACTCTCTCGGCTATTTTCAGGGGCAGAGCTCCCTGAGGGAGGAGAGGGAGCAGCCCCAACAAGCCGCACTGCCAACCTGCAAGTCTCTGGTGGAGGCTCGGGGAGCTCTGTTTTTAAACTTTTTAAATTGGTGCAATTCAATTGTCATGCCAACAATACAACAGTATGATCTGGTCACTTTTGTTCCCAGTACCTCCCTTTTGCCTTCCCTCCTCCCTCCCTGCTCCCTCCTGCGGCTCCCCAGGCCTCCCCTCTGCTCTCCTGAGCTCCACATCCCACACCTTTCCCTCTCGCTTCTGCACCTGAGGGCAGACACACGCATGTGCGGCTTTCTAGGACAGCAGTGGCGATTCCCCTGGGGATCTGCTGTCAGGTAACCCTGGTCCCCCACTTGCTGGTGCTCCCTTAAGACCTGAGACACTCTCCAGGGCTCAGGAGTGGACGAGAACTGAGTGCTAGGGTCTGCCGTTCACTGCGTGGGGCTGGCCTCTCCTGGACCGGCTTCTCTCGAGGAAGGCGGGCAAATGCCACTCCTGTTCATTGGCTTTCTTTTAAAAACGTTGAAAGTAATTATTCTCTTACTAGATTTTCTTGGCGAACAATCACATTCATGGACCTGTCTCCAGCTGATCCAGGTGCTGGTGGGAGGCACCCTGCAGATGTGAGCTATGGACAGGAGGCTTTAAGTGAGGGACATTGTCCTGAGTGGGCCTCATCCAATCCACCAGAAGGACTATGGAGCAGAATGAGGAGGCAGGGATCCTACCTGTGGACTGCAGAACCAGGCTGTGCCCAGGAGTCCCAGTCTGCCCTTCCTGAGGGCCTGCTTGTCATTTAGGACATGCCTATGTCCTAAATGCCCCCAAAGCCAGGTGAACCAATTTTTTGCAATCAATCTCTCCATATATATGTGTGTATGTCTCTGTATGTGTGCGTAAGTTGATAGGTGGTCATACAGCTACATATGCATGTGCATGTATATATACACATGTCAGCATATCATCTGGATTTGTATATCATATCACTCACACACACACACACACACACACACACACATATATATATATATATATATATGCATGTGGGTATATATCCATATATGTGTATGGATGGATGTGTATTTATACACATATATTTAGGTATAATCCACATACGTATGTGTGTGTGCATATATAAAGCAACCCTACTGGTTCTGCTTCTTTGGTACAGTTTGGCTGATAAAGCTTCTATAGAAAAGATTAAAATAGGTTGGTTTATTCTCTGTTTTTCACAAAAGGACTGACTTAAAAAAATAACTATTTAAATGTTCTGTGTTATTGACAAAATTGTAGTTCAAACCTCTCCCCCTCACCTGATTTTTTAATAAATTCTAAGCAGCCAGATGAAAAATTTCCCTCATAATTCAATGCTGGGGAAAAGGTCATCACTCCCAATAGTGCAATTGTTTACTTTTAATGGACAAAGACCTAGTGAACTTGGTAATTCAAGACTTCGAGCCCATACATGTCATCCAAAGACAGCTGACACAGAACCTAGTGCTTCATCTTCCAGTACATTGCAAGCTGGGAGAGGGGCCCCAAGCTCCCATTTAACTCTAGGAATTAGCACATCCTAAATGCCTACGATGAGTGTAATAAGCAAGCAAACTGGGATAGGGAAGAATGAAGGAACTTTGGTTTGTGTAGAGGGGAGGTTTTGTATACCATATCTCACACACATACATGGGGGGGGTGAGTTGTGTGGAGGGGAAGGAAAGTAGAAAGGGGCAGACATTATCACCCTATACAGGTGTGAGCGCACTAGTGGAGTGACTCGTACAGCCAGAGGAATGAGAAGTTGTGCTCCGTTTGTGTCGTATATGACAAAATGCATTCTACTGTAAAATAAATAAATAAATAAAATAATAAAATAGTAAAATAAAAACAAATAAACTTTTGAATAAAGGCTAACTTCAATGTCAATTTTTTTTAAGAATTTGAATCTTTTTTTTTAAATTTTTATTTATTTTTTTTTTAGTTTTAGGTGGACACAATATCTTTATTTATTTATGTTTTTTATGTGGTGTTGAGAATTGAACCCAGTGTCTCATGCATGCTAGGTGAGCGCGCTGCCACTTGAGCCACATCCCCAGCCCCAATGTCAATTTTTTTTAAAAAGTGAGTAGTAACTGAACCCTTCTTAGCAGTGAAATCTTATTTTTGCCCTGTGACCCACATGTGTTGGGGACAGCCATGACCACACAATCAAGTTCAGCCACCACTGGCCCTTCACACATGGTGGTCACCAGGTGGTGAAACAGTTCTCAACCAGTGAGCTCACAGCCCTGGGAGAGGTCAGAGAAAAGGCAGCTGCAGAGAAGGTCCGTAAAGACCCTGAGCAGATCCACCTGCAGGCTTGTGGGGCTCCTGCAGACCTGGGCAGGCCCTCCACACCCGGAGAGCACCCAGCACTGACCGGCCTCCACTAACGGAGGAGGGCTCAGGCGCATTCAGCGCCCACAGGCAAACCCAGAGTGACACCAAGGAGCAATGTCAGCGACCACCCTGGGCATGTTTCTGACAGGACACCTCCTCCAAAAGAGCCATGGGCAGGTCCCTCAGGAGGACTTCTAGAGCCCTTGTTATCACAGGAGGTGACAGCTCCATGCATGGGACTGCCCCCAAGACAAAGGGACAAGACGTGAAGGTGGGAGATGAGGACACTGATGCTCCTGCTCCCCTGTTGGCCCTGGTAATGAGTGTGTTTGTGTGTTAGTTTTTAACATTAAAAAAAATAGAAATGCTTATAGAATAAGGGTGTAGAGAAATAATTTTTTTTTGTTTTTTTGTTTTGGTACTGGGGATTGAACCAGGGGCACTCAGCCACTGAGCCCCATCCCCAGCCCTATTTTGTATTTTATTTAGAGACAGGGTCTCACTGAGTTGCTTAGTGCCTTGCTATTGCTGAGGATGGCTTTGAACTGGTGGTCCTCGTGCCTCAGCCTCTCAAGTTGCTGGGATTACCATACCCAGCAGGAAAGACATGTTTTGTACAGCTGTACAATGTGTTTGTTTTAACTTGTTATGGAAGAGTCAAAAATTAAAAAGGTGTATGAAGTAAAAGTCACAATAAGCTAATTTATCATTGAAGAAAGAACATTTTTTTACAATGAATGTAGTAAAGCCCAAGTGAGCAGGTGCTGGTCTACGGCAGAGCACCAACATCCTGGCCTTATTCCTCACTGCTCATGTGCTGACTGCCACAGCAGCTTCCAGTCCCATACAGCTGTGCCACTTTACCCTTTATACTGCAGTTATACTGTGTCATTTTTGTACATTTAGATCCACGAATGCTTGGCATGGTGTGCCCATCGCCTGCAGCACGCAGTACGGGAGCAGGCCACCTGGGTTTGCCGTGCAGGGGCGACAGACTCTGCCACATCATCTGGGTGTGTGATGGACTGTGCATTCAGGTTGGTATCAGCGAGCACACTCTAGGGTGCTCCCACAGTGCAAAATTTCCCAATGACACATTTCCAGAAGGTATGCCCATTCTTATGGGCCACATAATCGCATTTACCTTTAGGATGAGAAAGAAATTTGGCCTGGGTGACATGTGAAAGGACAGCATATTATAATTCATGAAATAACACAGCAGATGTTTATGTTAAAAACCAGATATAGATTAGTATTTAAAAACAGAACCTCTGAAGTCAGAGAGACCAGGCTACAGAGGCCCGCTTCATTATCCTGTGATCCTAACGTCTTTTTGTTTTAGAATTTTGCATCTGGAAAGAAGGCCAACCTTTATGTTGGATATTTAGCACAGTTTCTGGGAGATGGTAAACAACAGTAGTTTTCTCGTAGGGTTATGATGCAATATGGTTTTATGGAAATATAAGTGACAGAAAGCACGTTGTTGATTAGAGGAATTCCTAGCATCCTGGTAATAATGATCATTATGTGGAAGACTCAAGTGAAGCTAGGACACCACTGTCAACTCCCACAGGGCGAGACTCTGCTTATGGAGGGGGATGCTGGCCTGCCTCCCTCTGTCCACACGTATGAACACAGAGGAATGTCACTGTCAATCCCTTACACAATCCCCGCTACCAAGAAAGTGTCAGAATTGTCCGCCTCGTCACTCCTTCCTAATCACGTCAGTGCAGACGTCTATTTGATTGATGTCTGAGTCTGACTTCTCAAATGCCCATAATACGCACATCCGAAAAGGAATGTGTGTATATTTTCTTTTTGGAAGGATGAAAAAGAAGCAGAGGAACAGTTTCCACTACTATCAGGATGTTCAAGGGACTGCTGATCAATAACATTAAGAGCAGGTTGGTACCCACAAGTAATGACCCTTTAAAATAAGATTTTGATCCTTACAGTTGAATGATCTCTATATGAAAGCCAAAATTTCTTTGTGCCTGTTTTCTGTCATGCCTGCATCTGTTAGGAAAGCGTTCTATTATGTGCCATTTATTTTTCTTCCACAGCTCTTGAAGTTCTGTGTCAAAAGAACAGGAGAATCAAATACCATCTTAGGACCCCTTACTATAGTCAAGGGAAACATCAAAAGCATGAAGCCCACATTTGCACTTCTTTGGGGACAGAAGAAATAGGATTCTTTTCAGTACATGACTTTCCTGAAGGTGGCGGCAGAGATATGTATGTTCAGTCTCTCTGTGTTAAAAATAACATATCAAAAGACTAGGGGTCCTGGTGGGGTGACCAGCCGTTGATGTATGCAAAACTCGTATTGACAAGACAATGTCACAGAGCGGAAATGGTGTCAGATAGTAATGCGCTAATACATGATTTTGAAAAGAAGAAAGTGAAATTATTTCCTTTCAAGCACACAATGTCTTAAAATCTCAGAATCCATGATGGAAGGCCATCTTAAACTGTGTCAAGCTCCAATTCAAACAGACCAAGGTGATCTTTTATGTGCGACCTCCAAATGGCTAAATAAATGATTCTAAGGCAGCTGGTTATAGCTGAGTGCCCAAATTCCTCTGTGTTTCCCAAATCCTATACTAATGCACCAAGGATGTTTATACAATGCTACCTAGTTTCCCATTAAATATGGTGACATCTAGGTAGTGTCCCCAAAGTTACATTTGTTTTAGGTCTGCTGCCTTGAAATGTCCCTTACTTTCCTTGGTTTAATTTCTACTCAAGAGGGCTCTTAAAGGAATTCTGAAAATACCCTTTGCTGACACATCCTCTATCTCATCAAGGACAAGGACGCATCCACCTGCTGTTTCAGTCTTAACTCGAGTGCTTACTGCACGATGGAGTGGAAATGTTCCCAGTATCTGCCTCAGAACCGGGTCACAATGAAGACACCAGTTCCATTCAGCTGCTTCTAGCAGCTGAGGCTACGCTTCACAGATGCTGTGGACAGAGGTGTGGGGGACGGCATTTTCCTGGGGATGGGAACTGAGCTATTCAATCTATAGTTATGGACCAGGACATTGAAAATTACTTCCTACTGTAATATAGTTTTTTTTCAAACTGACAGATGTTTATTGGCCATTTGTTTTTCATTTTCTTTAATAGTTTTATTGAAATATAATTTGCATGGTCACATGTTTTAAAAAACAGATTATGTCATTTTTGAATGGATGACACATGTACATAAACACACTTTCAAAAGGTGCATGTGGAAAATAAGTCTCCTTCCTTGGTCAGTAGCAAGGCTTCACAGAGATGACCATGGTCACCTGTTCATGTGTGCATTGTTTCATAAATATCTGATGCTTTCGAGCATGCACATACATGCATAAGTATGTTGTTTTTAAACAAAAGTGGTATGTAAAATATTGTATGTTGCATTGTGCTAACGTCTTTGGATTTTCGCTGAGTGCATCTCACAGACCGCTGGTTGGGTCCCTGGGAGTGGCCATGGTGCTGGACTTCCTCACAGCAGCATGTTGCAGGTGATAGATATGTGAAAGGAAAACCATGGGATCATTTCCAGAAGCAAAGTGGCTGAGTCAAAGGGTACATGCACATCACATTCGGGTTGTGTTTGGGAACTCCACGGCAGGTATGTGAAGTTTGTGAGGTTCCTCTTCCTCTCCCCATCCTAGCTCATGCGTTACTGATCACTGCATTTGTCAAGACACATTAAAAGAATGTCAAATCAAACATAAGACTTTTCTTTGTGTGTGCTTGGGTTTGAATGCAGGGCCTCACACTTGCCAGGCAAGTGCTTACCACTGATCCACATCCCCAGCCTGCTAAGTGCTTTTAATATGTGTTATAAAACCATAGAGACATACTCCCAGCCAAGGAAGTAACTCTGGACCACTTCTAAGTCTAATCCATGTGGCTGAACCAGGGTCAAGGTGGCTTGTGTCAGCGCCATTCGGTCCCTTCCCAGTTCCTGCTGTGTGGGGTAAGTTGTCTGCATGATCATCCTGGCCTGAGTTTGGCCTGTTTGCTGGGAAAGGACTTTGTGTAGATTTCATCACAGGAAGCCAACACACTGGAGGTCCCAGTGGAAAACAGAGGACGGGGATCCTCAGGCTCCCCCTTGTGCTGTGTCCGGGGCCTTACAGGACAGAACCATCCCTCAGCAAGGGCTACTAGGTGTCTTAACAGCAGCCCTCCAGGGGACACAGGAAGCTGGGCCAGGTACAATTTATGGCAGTGACTCTGTCCCTAACTCCCCCCTTCCTTTCTTACTTCTTTTTTAACCACTTTAAAGAATGACTCCTATGGTGATGATGCCCTTATTCTGAGTTCCCTGCTATCCCTCTGGATTCATGGTTTCCCTTGTTTCCAAAGGCTGAAGTAGGATTTGGAAGCAGCTGAGACTCTTGGAGGATTTGACGATAATATTCGCACTGTCAATGTTCATCTAAACAAACTTGTTGGTGGGCAGATTTCAGTCTCTGAGAATTCTTTTAACATCTTGGAAGGCCTGACCAATTTTTCTTTTAAATCCGCATTTCCCAGACCTTATGGAGCAATTGGCTCCTTCTAGAAATGGAGCTCTGGTCACAGGGTATCAAATTCAACACTACGTTCAAATATTGCCATTCATTAGTGGACCCATTCAAATATTGCCATTAATTAGTGAACATGTTTGAATATGGCCATTCATTAGTAAAATGCATAGCATATGTCTTCTATAATTTTTAACTGGTCTCTAATCCGTGTGACCTTATCATTTACAATCTGCAGCAAGGCATTAGACTCTGTAGAAATGATTAGACTATGCCCTGGAAAATGTGAAATCCAAGCCATATGGCAATTTGAGCCCAATTTGTCCCACGTGCCTGTGGGCATCCTTATGCTCATTAGCACAGCTTGGGAGACCAAATGCTTTTCCTGAACACCTAGGCCGGCCCTTGGCACCCTGGGGCAGGTCCAGCTCAACCATGTTGAGGAGCCTTGCTAGCATGTTTTGGAGGCTTTTATTTTTGGAGTTTCTTTTTCTTTCCAAAGTCATCAATGATAAAAAAAAAAAATCAAAAATATATCTTCCAGAGCCTCTGCCATTGCTGCCCTGCAGCCTCCTACTAGACGCCTGAATGCCCCACCTGCCGCAGCCTCGGCCTTCCGCCCACTGCCCACCTAGTCCTGCTGGATGCTGAAGACCGCCGAGTGTGCACGTGAACTCGATTTAAGGCTCCGAGGAGCTTACTCCCCACCCTGCACCAAAGGGGAACGCCATGGCCTCGGGCCGCTGCCCTTGCTTTTTCTTAGTTGTCCTGAATACTGTTCGCCTGGACAAGGACCAGGAGATGGAACTAGAAGCATTCCGTTCTATTTATGAAGGAGATGAAAGTTTCCGGGAATTAAGTATCCAGTTTTATTTCAATATAGGCTGTAATAATGGTCCTGTGGTTATAAAAGAGAATGTTCTTAGGATACTTTACCCATGTATATTTGAAGACATTGCTTTCAAACTATTCAACAAAAAACAAAGGAAAAATATCACACGTTGGGAGAGTGGAAGTTGATTCTATGATAAAAAGGGAGAAATAAAGTAAATGGAACAAAAAGTACTTAGTGCATATATTTCGATAGGTGAAAATGGTGATCCCAAAGCCTTCTTAATAGAGATTTCCTGGACAGAAACCTATCCCCAAACACCTTCAATTATATCTATGAACACTTTTTTAACAACACAATATCATCAGCTGTAAAGCAGAGTTACAGGAAGTTAAAGGAAGCTGTGGAAGTGAATCTTGGAACTGCTAAGACCTATACATTTTTTGAATATGCCAAAGACAATAGAGAACAGTTCATGGAGAATCATCATCCCATTGACTCTACAACATCTATAAGCAATGTCATCTCTGTTGAAACTCCAAATACAGCTCCATCAAATAAGAAAAAAGACAAAAAGAACAACTTTCTAAAGCCCAGAAACGTAAACTGGCAGACAAAACAGACCATAAAGGGGAACTTCCTCGAGGCTGGAATTGGGTTGATGTCGTGAAGCATTTAAGCAAAACTGGCTCTAAAGATGATGAATAACACTTGGAATTTGAGTCAAGGAAAGAGCATTCTTTAAAAAGTAAACTGGGTTCAACATCTTTCATTAACTATTTTCTGGTATTGAGGTGACTTTTTATAAAATGCAGGTTTTTTTGTATGTTTCTTACATTAAAAAAATGTTGTCAGTGGAAAGTTCATGAAAAGATCTGGTTGTATTATATTATTTTCACAAACTTGCCTTAATAAAAGGTAAAATGTTAAAAAATATATATCTTATGAAATAGTCCCATGCAGGCCACAGAGGCTCATAGGGAAGAGACCGGGTGAGTTAAGTCAGGGGCAACAGCACCTGGAAATGGCATTTGCTTTTATGCTCATCACCTCTATCCCTTCAGACAGAGAGGCCTAATCGGTGGCCTCTCTGCTAACAACCTGAACCCTAGCCTGTGCTCCTGGCCCCCTCTGAGCTGCACGCCGCCTACTGTGCCTTTCCATTTGGATGGGCCGCAGTCACTTCAAACTCAAGTCAGCTCTAATGCTGTGTGATCACTGAGGAGGTACCAGGGGCTCACAGAGTAACTGCCACACAGACACGCAGATGGGTAGGTGGTGCAGTGGTGGATTCCTTGGGTGACAAGGGAGGGGTGGGCCTGAGAGCTGGAGGACAAGAACAAAGCCATCTGGCCAGGGGACTTCCTTAGTGAACTCAGAGCCCAGGGTCAGGGTCAAGGGTACAGTGATGAGCCAGACTCCAAGGCTGTGGTCTTGGGTGTGAGGGCGGAGAGGCTCCACTCTGACAGGGCTCAGAGTTGTTGGAAAAAAGAAGAAGATGAGGAAGAAAGAGAATGAAGATGATAGGAAGAGAGGGTTAGGAGCAGATGTAAAGCCCCAGAGAAAGTCAAAACCTGGGAAATCCAAATGCCCTTGAAGCATTATGGCTACTAAAGAAGGGCGGGGGGATTGTTCTTGAGGCAGACTCCTGGGCAGAACTGCTGGTGAGAGGTTGTGCGGGGAGGCCCTGCTCCATCCCTGCTCTTCCCAGCAGGAGACCCTCTGGATCAGGGGAGGCCTGGATCACCACAACAGGGGCCTCTGAAGCATGAACTCAGAGGAAACCACAATGCTGGCCCCAGCAGTGATCCAGGAGTCCCCAGACCAGCAGCCTCAGCACCACCTGGAACCTGGGAGACAAGTGGAATGGCACCCGATGCCCAGGAGCACCGGGTCAGGACCTGCATGTCAACACGATCACTGTGACCGAGGCGGGGAAACTTCTCTAGCTCATTCCTGCTGCCCAAAGTCCCTGAGTGCATACCCTTGGCCAGGTGCCCAGGGGTCTGCACAGAACTATGACGTAGTCATAGGTGACCACTCCCAGGCCCCAGGAGCCACCATCCCACCCTGCTTCCACAGGCATGTCCTGCGTGCTGGGCGAGGGCTGCTGCCTGGGTGCTCTCCCACCACAGAGTTCGCTTGGCCACAGCCTCCTTGTGTAATGGACCTGAGGTCCTGTGGGAGCACAGGGCATGAGTGGGAGGACAAGGGGGGACAAGGACAAGGACAACTATGACTGCCTGAGTTTGCTAGAGGTGTTGGGCCTCAAAGAGGATTCATCTCAGGGCCAGGGAGGTACCAGTCCTGGGGGGTTTCAGGGAGGGGTGACAGTTCTTCCTCTGGACCCTGGAGTTGGGGTCCACAGGGGAGCAGGAGATGTGGCTCCCAGGCAGCTGGGGTGAGGGTCTAGGGCTAGACAGGGTCAGGGCTGGCAACCAGCTCTGGAACTCTGGTGTGACGTGGGCTGTAGGATCAGGGTTGTGGTGTGGATGCTCAGCCGGGCTGAGCCAGCTGCCTGGGGCAAGAGGAGCCCAACACCACACTGTGTGGCCCAAGAAGCCTCGAGCATCCCTGTGTAGCTAATGGTGTCCAGCCATGGAGCCAGAGAAGACAGTCGCCAAGGAAAGCACTTTTGGTCCTGGGAGGGCATTCCTAACAGAACCGGGCCACAATGGTAATTCTGTACCATTTCATTCTTTTGATCTTAACACTTTTGGTGAAAGGACACGGTATAGAATGGCTCTGTCCAACTGACACAATGATTAAAAATGTTTTTGTAGCTACAAAGAGGAAAAAGAAAGCGGTGGAGTGACTTAAATTAAGTCACTTAAATTAAAAGTCTTATAATTTTAACATGTCACCAATATGAGCTGGTTACCAAGTTACTTTGCCTTTTTCACCCCCAAGCTTTGGAAATCCTGTGCACTTGTGAAATGGCTCCATTTGGACAAGCCCCATTCCATGTGCTCAGGAGCCCAGTGGACAGCGCAGAGCCGCTACTCCAAGGGCTGCTCAGATCATGAAGGTGCTCAGTGAAGGTATCACAGGACAAAAGAAGAGAACACCTTCAACATTTCAGAGGTAAGTAGGGACATCGGGAAGGTTAGAGAACCATGAGTGTTTTAATGATTCTAATTATTTAAATTCAAAGTTTTGTTTCCCTCCAATGATGGCTGCTCTACTTCAGCCTTTGGGAGAGTTGAGTTCCATTTTGTACCGATGGAGGAAGAAACTGCAGGGTACAGAAAATGAGTCAGATTAAAGAAAACAAGGTGTAACTGTCTACAGTGAGAACATAAGATTCTTCCTGCCACACACTCTGAGCCATGTGTTCAAGAAGCGCAGACAGGAAGAGCTGTTCGGGGTTATCTCTAACCTTCACTGCATCTCCGGGTGTCTGCTTTTCCTGCTTGTTCACTCTGTCAAATCCTGTACCAAGGATAGATAGCGACCAGACCATTCGTCACAGGCAGACTGTGCTCAGAGCACACTGCAGAGGAGGGTGATGGTCTCCAGCAGCACCCTTCCTTATGGGGTTGCTAGCAAACGTGCCATTAGAATCTGTGTTCACCTTCGACCCAGGTTATGGCAGGCTCTCCATTTAGCCAACCCAGAGGTTTGGGTTAAAGAGTTGCTTCCAGGCGTAAAGGCCCGGGAGCAGAAAGCCTCACACAGAGCAACTGGACTTCCATTTGTGATAGCTAAGGCAGCAATTCTTTAGCACTTGAGAATTAATTTGGAAAGTTGTCGTTAGGATTGGGATTTCACCCTTGAAGCAAAGCGTACTCTAAGAAGCTGACCCAGACCTCCAGAATGCAACTCCTTCCCATGCCTGTCTCCAGGGGAAGTTAGCAGGCCCTGGGCATCTGCATTACCGAGGTCTCTGCTGGAACTCAGGGGTTCCTGCCCCAGGTCCTCTGCCCTACATTGTATTCATGAGCATTCCAGCTACAGAGGGAGGGCAGCCACCAGAACCCCTGGGTCTGAGATGTCTACTCAGCCAGGCCTCCCTCAGGAGCTAAGGCAGCTAATGCTTCTGTTTGTGTTCTCCAGGCTCAGAGCAGGTCACAGCTGGGGCTGCTTAAAAATGGCGGGATCCATTCCCACATTATCCTCCCTGGATATGCATCTCTGAGCTACCTGCAGACAATGGTGGAAGCCAGAAACACAGAGCAGTTGCCACCCAGGCCTTGGCTCATTCTGGACTCTGGGGCTCCTCTGGACAGCTGTTAGCACAAGATAACGCTGGCTGGGGTCCTGAGCAGGAGAGGAGGAGGCCCTTCAGTGACCTGAAAGCCTTGTCTGCCAGCAGCACTCACACCTGCGGCATTGCTAAATTATAAAATAAAACTCAGACTTACACGACTCTCCCCTGCCTGTTGTCTTCCCTTCCCCTATCTTACTGCTTTGCTAAGGAGGTAGAAAGCAAACTAATTAAGGCGGCTAAAGAGCGGGACCTCCACTGCATTTCCCAGCTGCTGAGATAATGGCGGACCTCAGGTGAGCGAATGAGGTGCCATCCTCCACGCGGCCTCCTCACTAATAGCTTTCTTGATCCTATAACATTACAGGGACGCTCACTTAGCTGAATGACAGTGACCAGGAAAGGGCCAGCAGCTGGCTGTGCAGTGCCCCCTTGGTTTGCAGCCACAGGGCCACTAGCATCTGGGTTGATGCTCTCTAGGGTGAAATAGGTCCCTTTTCTTCCAGTAATGTCATCAAACAGGGTGGGGGGGGGGCGGGGTGGCTAACATTATTCTATATTTTAAAAAAATGTCCAACAACTTGGATCACAACAAGCACAAATGGGCTTTCAGTGAATATTTAGGAATAATTACAGTGATCTAACTATTCGTTGAAATTCCATCCTTGTCTGTCTGTCTGTCTCTATGACTGAATCAAGTCTTCAGAAGGCCAACGGCTCATCAAGGGGCCCATGGAGAAATGGCAAACTGTTCACCTCCTGGAGGGGCTGCAGTGCACAGTAGGGGCCAAGCGCAGGGACGGAGGCCCAGGCCGTGCCCAGCTTGGTCTCTGGGGAGCCGCCTGCATCCTCTGCTCCTGAGCTGTGCTGCCCTGCCCCTCCCCGTGCTTTGCTCAGCTAACTAGAGCCACTCAGTTGTGATTCTCAATTCAGAAATCACCCCGGGAACCCCCTGAGCCCAGGCTAGGCTTGATCTTCTCTGGCATGTGCCCACTGCCCTGGACACACCCGACCTAGTTCCCACCCCCCCACACTGTGTTCTCTTATGTGCCCCCCCACAACCTCGGGCTCCTTAGAGCCATCCATGTGCTCCCAGTGCTGCCACCCACCGCACACTAGGCCCTGAGGGTACCTGGTAGGGTTGGCTCAAGGAGGGAGAGAGGGGGGACAGACACTCCTCTGTCTGGGCTGGAGCCACCACGGAGCAGGAGAGGGTCTGTGCTCCCAGCAGTGTGGCCACATTCCACAGCTGGGTGACACTTGGGCTCTGGAAGGGCAAATAAGATTAATTAGGATGAGCACAGGACAGTCCTGCAAGCAGGGCCTGTGTGATCAATGCCCTCAAGCCTGGTTGGAGCCTGGACAGAGTAACTCATCTCAGTGGCCCCAATGGCTTCAGTAAATTGTAGCTAACAAAGATTCAAAATTGAGATGCTAAAAATGTGCCAGGACTTCCCTCTGTTGACATTATCGGTGATAAAACATTTCTGTGACTCTGTGCAGAAAGTCTTTTCTGGAACGTGTATCATGGTGTATGTCACTCACAGCACAATAACAAGAGTCAAAATGAAATATTCAGAAGGCTCTGTCTCTAAGCACTGAAGTCCTTGTTGGAAAATGTCATGAAATGGTGCAGGTGGCCACACCTTCCCCTGTATCCCTGTGCAGAACCCATCCCCCCATCAAGCCTGTAGCAACATCCTTCTGAAGAGCTGGAGAAGGCAGGTCACAAATACTGGGATGGAATTCCAACAGAAATTCCTCACTGGGACGGTGGGACCTAAGTTCACCATCCTGCATCTCACTGAAGGCAGAGGAGTGGCTAAATGAGCACATCGCCCCTTGTCACCTGCTCCAGTGCTGCCCCTCTAACCTGAACACTGATTTACGTGCCCAAACATCTCCCAGGCCAAGGACAGACCGCAGTGGGCAACAGCCCTTGTTGCACAGAGACAGGATTTACAACTGGACCGGGGAGAGAAGCCATTCATTGTCATTTGCTTATGGACTTCTTTTTCAAGATCGTTATTCATTCATGGCAGCTGCAGTGGTGACCTAGTTCCTTGACCCAGCAGCGGCTGCTGTGTCCATGACGCTCCTGGCTGGCATTCTGGGCTGCAGCGGGAACCAGGGCTCGTGGGCGCTCAGTGCCAGGCGGCTCGGGTTCCATCTCACACCCTCTGACAGCTGAGGAGGTTGTGCCAGAGACAAGGAAGAGGGTCATGTGCACATCTGCACCAGTCCTTCAACGGTGGCAGTTCAAACAGTGCCTTAAAAGATGGGACTTTTGCTCCCATGAATTTTGAAAAATATCATTTTCTTTGATGAAGAGGAAAATCAATTTGGTTTCATGTATCTAAAATCAACACATATCTGATGTGCGTTTGGCACTGGGAACAGACCCAGTAGAGGGATGGTAGCAAGTGATCTGTGGACTGGCAACCTTCTGTCCACACCCCCTCCCCTCTCTACCCCTCGCTTTATATATACTTGAAATTTGACCTTACATGAGTCTTGGTTTATGATTAAGTCTTTCCACTAATTTTCTAATTATTTTAAAGCAGTAAGGTGTTATCGGATGCTTCTGAAAGGAACCTGGAGCCTCCATTGGCACATGTCAGGTATTTTACTCAAATCCACCCAAATGTAAGGTGGGCCGCTTCCAAGTTCTTCTGGAGAGTGATGTCAGCTTGACACATACGTGCCTTTTAAGTGTTAAGTCACATGACTTGCCAGGAACTTCTCACGCTGTCCTCCCGAGCCATGTGGTAAGTTGGCTTCCCAGTCTCAGTGACACAGATTTGAGTGCCATGGCTCCCACGTCCTGGCAAAGTGCTTTCTGAATCAGCACTAGCCCAGAGGAAGCGGGATCCAGGCTAGTGTCAACGTCATGAGGTCAGGGGGCTGTTCCTAAGCTCCCTCTACCCAGTGCTTTCCAAGCTACTCAGGCCAATGGACTCTGCCTTCATCCTGTCCTTTTCGCTGTGGCTTGTTCCTGCCCATCTGTGCTCCACACCAAGTCACGCTCCTGGATCCACTGCAAATCTGTTATTGCTTTCCAAATAATGAATTACGACGTCAACCCATTGCATCTTCACTGAAGGTGGGAATATGGCTGGCCCTAAGGAAGGAAGGGATCCACACAGGACCGCCAGTAAGGACATGCTTTCCCTGCTGACTTGGAGATGCTGTGTTGACCCTGGGTTTGGGTTCACTTGGTATTTCTAATCAAATGGAACTTTAGAGGAATATAATTAAGATTTAATTTTAGGATCACCAAATTGTATTTATGTAAAAACTGGTACAGTGAGCATGCCATATTAAAAATTCTTTATGTTTTACAATTTTTTTTGCATCAAGGAAGAGTCATACTCTATGTGGAAAATAAATTATTAAAATTATTAAATTTTTTAAGAACTATGCTAAGGGTAATTATTAGTGCATCAGAACTGTGGGAATGCACTAGCTTGATGACCAAGACATGAAACTTCCTGTCATTTGGCAAACATGAAAAGAGGGGTGGTGTGGGGAAGTAGCAAAGCCACCTTGTGGGAGGGTCTGTACATGGGACAACTGCTCCTGGGAGGCATCTTGCCAGGACTGGAATGCCTTAATTCTAAGATGGCATTAATTGCAAAAGGTACCTTCAACTTAATAACAGCTTGACAAAAGAAAGGAAGGAAATAAAGTTATTATAAGGTATGTAATTATTTCTATAAGTAAATATTGTATGACAATGTGTGGTAAAATCCATCAGTTGTTTAGTGATGTACTTCAAGTAAATATAATAAGTAGCCTGAACATTTGTCAATACAAAATTCTAGATATCAGTATTCACTATGACATATAAAAAATAAATAAGATAATTTTTTTAAAAAGTTGAAAAAGTTTAGAGTTCATTTCTTGCACTGTATACCTATTATTAAATGAGGCATACTTGGTACAGGTACATATATATTACTATTATATACAATTAATATTTTATTGCTACATCTCAAATTAATCATATCTCTTTCAATTTAATTTGTCTTCTAGAAGCACCCATACATGACACTCTATGCAGATGTACATTTTTTGTGGTGTGAAAATTTTGCTTTAGGTAGTATGTTCTGCCCTTTACTCTCCTTTTTATGAAATTGTCATTTTAAAATTATTCATTTTTCTGAATTTTAGGCCTTTTAACTAGTGAAGTCTGTAGATTTTCTTTTTACCCTCAGCTTTAGGTGCATCCCACTATATAAAGTTTTAATGTTCTGTAATTGACCTCTAATATTCTGTAAAATTTACCCCCAATTCTGAGCACTCTGGACTATTGAGGTCTGAATGAAAAAAAATCACAAAATTATTCATGCAAAAAGCAGGAAATGGATAGATCAGAATGTAAGAATGGTGGATGCTAAGTATGTAGATGACATTACTTTTTTAAAGTATTGGTGGAGGGGCTGGGCTCAGCTCCAGATTTCTGACTTAGCACATAAGAGGCCCTGTGTTTCATCATAAGCACCACATAAAAATAAATAAATAAAATAAATATATTGTGTTAAACTACAACTGAAAATAAAACACATTAAAAATTGTGGAATATATGGGGGTAGGGAGAAAAAGATCAATGAAAAAAAAACTTGAGCAACAGAAAGGTTCAGATGCAACAAGTCTACAATGGCATCAAGAGGTTAGAGGGGTAGTGTTCTTGGAGGCAAAAATAAAATTTGGGAAGAAAGAAAAAGGTAACTGTTGCACTATTCCCAAGTGAGAGAACCAGATGAGTGGGTTCTCTTTTTAACTCTTCCCATCTGTAAGTGGAATTGACAGTTCATGAGGTATGCTTCAGTAACAAGCTCTCTTTTACAATTGCAGTCACATTAAAACTTTGTACTTTTCGTTATTCATTCATTCATTCACTTATTTATTTGTTTCTTTATTTACTCACTTTTTCTTGTCATTGTTTTTACATTACTAGTAATTATATAATGGCATAAATATCCCGAATGATAACTTCTCTAGTATTGGTTTATGTGTTTATGTATATACTTATTATTTGAACAATTTCCCCCTTGCCAAGCCTGATTTACATTAGATCTTATTCTTGTTTTATAAATACTTGATAAAAACACATTATTTTAAACAGCTGAAGAATCTATCTCCTGAGCATAATTCCAATCACAAACTAAAGTGGGCATCTGGGTCAATTAAAAGCTGTGTAAAATCTTTTCTTTGTTCCCATTTACACCTTAAAATAGGACTCCTCACTCACTTGTAAATATTTGAGAACATACTAATTTCTGAATGCAGCATTTAATAAATATAGATGAGTTTTCATCAACAAACCCACTATTGTTTTTAAATTGTTTAAATCCTTGACCCTGAATGTTTCACTGATTTCCCTCCCCTCCCTCCCTCCCTCCCCCCCTCCCTCCCTCCCTCCCTCCTCCTCCTCCTCCTCCTCCTCCTCCTCCTCCTCCTTCTTCTTCTTCTTCTTCTTCTTCTCTCTCTCTCTCTCTCTCTCTCTCTCTCTCTCTCTCTCTCTCTCTCTCTCTCTTTCATATTGCAGATTGGACCCAGGAATGTTTTCTGCTAAGAAACGTCCTCAGCCCTTTATAAAAAATTTTACATAGAAAAAGGGTTTTTTGGAGTTTCTTAGAGCCTCACTAAGTTGCTGAGGATGGCTGGCTTTGAACTAGTGATCTTTTACCCACAACCTCAGAAGGCTCCAGAATTACAGGCATGCACCACTGCACACAGCTTTTTATACTCTCTTTAAAATAATTAGTCACAACTATAATAATTGAAATTGCATTTACATCACTCTTTTCTAATGCAGTAATATATTACCATCTAAAATATTTTTTGAAACAAATTTATTAGATGACTACTATTTTATTCCCAGAGTTTATTCTGTTACCTCTTTAGGATTGATAAATGGTCTTCTTTCTCTTCTTTCTTCTTCTTAGATATGTGTGGTTTCTTGTTATCAAATGTGTCTATGATAAGTGTGTTGAAAATTGTGATTCTAAACCTATCATGAAGTCCAACATTTCCAAGAGTATTGAGAGCAGAAAAAGAACAATATTCATAACTAATGAATAACTTTCAGTGGAAGCATAGTACCAGTGTCCAACATGGAATTTAATCAAGATTCTTCAGTGGTAAGGTGGTGTCAGAACACTACCCTGGGGATTTGGGGACCTCTAAAGCACCATGTCTATATCAGAATCTTTAACTCACCTTTTAAATAGAGTTATTGCTGCTTGCATAAAAATAAAACACTATGTATAAGAAAGGTGAATGAGAATTAAATCCTCTGGAGACACCAATGTTGATCTTTAATTCTAGTGCATAATTAGTAAAATAAGAAAGGCCTTGCAAGCCCCATCTTTCCCAACTATATGGAATAGAACATTTTGATGTACTGAACTGAAGTGACAAAAATGCATTTCATGGAGATGGTATCAAAGAAATTTTAATGGCAGAATACTGGAAATGTTAGATAAAAATATACACATACATATACAGTTATACAGAGAAAAAGATAAATGATAAGCTCATAAATGTAAGGGTAAATTCAGTGTACTTGAGTTGTAGGTACAAGGTAATGATAAAAGCATAAGTTGTATGTACAAGGTAATGATAACACTTAAAATATGAAGAAAGTAGTAATTGAGGTGATACAGAACTCTATAATTATGGGGAATAATAATAAAAATTTAATAAAAATATATACTGTTATATCACTTTGGGTATGCCTCTTTCCTCTGCTGTTCATCTGAATTAGATTCTCTCAAATAAGCTTACGTGGGTAAAGGGCTTTCTGAATTTTTGTTTTCTTTTGTTTTCAGGATTTTGTAAGCTAAGTCTCGTAATGCCTAGTCCTGAACTCACTTTTGTTGCTTTTTTACAACTTATTTTCATCTGCAGAGGCACAAACCCACTTCACTCATTTTGTTCAATGAACTTTTTTCTATCTTTGCAAACAATGTTTAAAATAGTCTATAGGAGGGTCTTCCATATCATATAATATGTTTCTCAGACCCTGTAGGAATTGAGGGTAGTTCCCTGCTGTTTTACTATCATTTTTCCTGTGAGAAGGCTTATCTATCTTCTGTATTCCACCAACTTCGAAGAGAAGTATTTGTGGTCACAAGCTAAAGAACACTAGAAGCTATTAGATTTGAGAAAATGCAAGGAATAATTTTCTCTTAGACTTTTATAGGAAGTATGGCTATTTCATCAATTTGATAAAAATTTATATACTCACAGTCATTCACACTGTGAAAGTCTTGTATTTAAGTAATACATAATTGTAAGAAATAATTTCTGGTTATTTCATTCCAATAAGTGACTTAATTTTTTTAGCCATATTAAAAATCAGAAATTACTGAAAATTTAATCTATGTATCCAAATTTCCATCATGATAATGTGATCAGAATAAAGTAGGAAATAAGAGAACATTGAACAAAGTTGCTATAAAACATGATTGAAACTTCCCTGCCTTTTCTGAGTGTAAGAATCAGGTTGATAAAGCAACATTAAATTTCTGAATAGTATGTAAGTTTATATGTGATTCATTTTTTAAGTACTAGTTTCCAGGGCTGAGGATATAGCTCAGTTGGTAGAGTGCTTGCCTTGCATGCATAAGGCCCTGGGTTCAATCCCTTGTGCACACACACACACACACAGAGAGAGAGAGAGAGAGAGAGAGAGAGAGAGAGAGAGAGAGAGAGAGACCTGTTCCTTTGTGATGTAACTTTTTGATGTTCTTTGCTAAACTATTCTCTTTATGTTAGATACATCTTCTCTTTGCTTTTAGTTACTTCTGATAATTTCTGCCTTAACTATATTTTCTTATGAACCTAATAGGGATACATTTTATTATTTGGAACTAAAAATCTGATTTTCACAAAAGGAGGTTTTCTACTGTTATATATATATATATATATATATTCTGATCATTCTAGTTTTATCTTTTGGAGATTGGCTGCTTTATTTTCAGCGTTTTAACCTACTCAATTTAAGCTTGGTAAATTTGTTGGCTAGTTTCCTATCATTTGTTTCATCAAGTGAATGTAGTTTGATCAATTTTATGGTCCCATCCTCTACTTTTCTACCTCATTGATATTGGTTTTTTCAAAGTTTTCCATCAAACTAGAAACTAAACTCAGAGCTACTGGAGTACTGAGCCTCATACCCAGATCTTTTTTGTATTTGATACAGTGGCAGGGCCTCACAGGTTTGCTTAGTGCCTTGCTTCTGAGAATAGCTTTGAATTTGCAATCCTCCATCCTCAGTCTCCAGAGCTACCGGGATTCTAGGCTTAAGCCACATTACCCAGCTAGATCTTGCATGTTGTAATTTGATGTCATTTTAAACTTGCAAATATAACTATGTTGCACTTACAGAAATATATTTCCATTCATTATAAAACTATTATTGTAGTAGCAATTTTTTTTGGGGGGGGTAATGTTTCTCTATAATTTTTCTGTTTTACTTATTAAATTAAATATATATCATGTTAATGTCATGTTATTGACAGTGTTTTACAACATTTAATATTTTTGTAGCTATGTAGAAACTAAAAATGAATAAGCTCATATTTCTTCAATCTTATATGACCCCAATGTAGCTAGTTTCAGACACACTTTTTACTGTTTGTACTCAAATTTGTCATTTTATGATGAGTAGGCCAATGAAAAAATTTAGTTTCATTCAAAAAATAAATATTTAATTGTATTTATTCAGGTTATCATCACATCTGATAAGCCTAAAAAGAAAATAGTAGTGTGACTACTTCATTGGTGATTGTGAGTTGTGTTAGTAATTAATATGTTACCACAATGTGTCCATTAGAAACAGCTCATAATTTACTCAGTGTACATTCATTAAAATATGATATTTTGAGAGACCTTCAGCATGACAGCATGAAGATATTCATGAAAGGTTAGCCCAGCAGAACTAGTGAACAAGAAAAAAATTCTAACTATTTATAATTTCTGGTCAAGAAAAGTAGCTCAAGAAAATAGACAAGTAAAGGTACAAACAAAAGTATAAAAGGCAATAGAAATACACATTTTCTACTTTCTTAATGGATATTGAAAGCAACATATAAAACTGCATATTTAGAATATATGTCCCTAGTTTCTCAAAAACCCTAACCTGAAAAATAAAAACAAAACCAAATACAAACAAAAAACCCCTCTCACTATGTGGTAAGCATTCTTAGTATTCTTCTTTATATTTTTTGACACATATTTTGAGGTTTCCAAAGAAAAACATGTAAAAAATAGAGAGTGTCTTCAGACTGAAGTGTTTAACATTTTTTTTTCATCACCCACACACATACATTTGGCTTGGTACAAAAATCCTTGTTTAATTCTACTAATTTGCACTTTGTTTTCAGAGTGGAACCAAAAGTTTCAGGATGTGTATCTCCTAGTCTAGCATGTACTTAGTGCCACATTAGTTATTCACCAATGGAAATCAGTCCTCAGAAGACACTGATTAATTAATTAATTAATTTTTAAATTTTACTGTGGTATTGACTCAAGTAAATGTGTGGCTCTTCATTTTATTCTTCTTATTTTTGTTCTTCTTTGTACTGGGGATAAAATCTAGCAGTGCTTTATAATTGAGCAAAATCATCTCTGCCTAAGTTGCCCAATTAGTTTTGTAGTTTCATTAGTATCAGGAAGTAAACCCAGAGGAACTTAACCACTGAGTTACTTGAAAAACTTTTTTTTTGGTTAAATTTCTGGGGTTGCCTTTAACCTTGAGAATTACCTGCTTTTTTCCTTTTGAGCTACTGGTATTACAGAAGCTCAACATCATAACATGGAATTTTGTACTTATTTAGTTGGCCTCACCATCACAACTTACTAAAATTATAGATGTGCACCGTCATGCCTGGTGCTAGCTGAGCAAGTTTGAAGTACTGGGTTCAATTCCAAGCATCTCATATACATAAATAAATAAAAATTAAAAGTCCATCCACAACAAGATACATATTTCACATTTGTTTTTTTATTTTTTTACTAAATTAATGTTTGATAATAAAATTGGTTATTAAATCCATACTATTATAACTAGGCTTTATAAAACTGGATAATGAACTAGAAGTAATGTATATGTTTTGGTCTCAGGAGATTACAGTTCATCAGTTATTTACAATATATATCATGTTCGTTTGATTTGCAACTGTTAGTTATCTCCTTCAAATAGAAATTAAAGTAGAGGCTAAAAAACATGTAGGCCATATTTGTTTCACCTAAGTGCTAATTTTGTAATTTAAAGAACTATTAGATAATTAATTCATTTTTAGTAAATTTCAGATATTAGTCATTTTAAGGGTTTTGGTGATTGACCCCATTGACAGTTTACCAATAAGTCACAGCCTGAGAATTTTCAATTTTAAGACATGGTCTCTCTATGTTGCGTAGGACCTAACTAAGTTGTTGAAATTGGATTCCAACTTGCAATCCTCCTGACTCAACCTTCAACATTTCTGTGATTACAGTATTGTTTCACTGCCCCCTAAATTTATTATTTTTTAAGAGAGCACAATTGGGAATAGAATTACCTTGCTTAGTTTGCTTTGTATTTGTAATCCTCTGACCTCAGCCTCCAAAATTGCCAGTTTTACCAATGTATGATAAATTGTGTAATTTGAATCTTTGTGAATTACTCATATAACTGATGTGTAAATAACATGTCAGGAAACTTTATGCTCAGGATCTTATTTCTCAGGTTTTATTTTGTCTTTTAGTAAATGCCTTGTGACTCCGTTTTCATAAATCTGACTCTCTCTATGCATAGTTTTTTCTGTCTGAAAACATGGCTATGAGTTATAGATGATTTTTGTTTGTTTTAATGGAGACTTGTTCCTTGCTATGTTAGAGTAAGACCCATGACACATGCAAGAGCATAGGTAAGAGAGATTGCCGACACTGAACTAGAGCAAAAGCAGGAGTGAAGAGCCCGAGGAGCCCAGAGAACTAAGGATTGTGTGAGACGGAGCACACTAATCAGTAGGGGAATCAAGTTTATATTTATAATTAGGCAATACAAGAAAGCACATATATGAATTATTAGAAGATACTAGTTAATCATGTGATTTTTATTCACTCATAAAACAGCAACAACAATCAATAGAGTATTAGCAGAATGTTAATTAGAACATAATAAAGGTTCACTTTTGCAATAAGAAATACATATAATACAATTGAAAATTGGCATTAGATATCTTTTCAAAAAGAGATAAACAGATAGATATAGCAAGACATGCCTGTAATCCCAAAACTGAGGGCTGAGGCAGGAGGATTATAAATTAGAGGGCAGCCTAATACACTTAGAAAAACTCTCTGCCAAAAAAATCAAAAGGACAAGGGATATAGTTCAGTGGTAAATGACCCCAGGGTGCCATCTGTGTCCAAAAATACAAAACAGAGAGAATGAGAGAAAAATAGAGAGTGAGGGGCTAAGAGAGAGACAAAGAGAGACAGAAAGAAAAGGACAGAGAGAGAGAGAGACAGAGAGAGAGAGAGAGGCAGAGAGAGATAGACAGAGAGACAGAGAGGGGTGGGAGGGAGGCAACCAAGATTAAAAATATACATTTTACATGGGTTGTGGCAAAACAGTCAAACACCTGCCATACTTGTGCAAGATCTTGGGGTTGATCTCCATTGGTGCATACACACACACACACTCACATAAAATGAATATTAATTCATATAATATTAAAAACTTGACAACTTTACAATAGTGGTTGATGTATAGACATAGTTTTCTTATATACTTATTACAAATTATAAAGTAAAAATGAAAATTAAAAAAGTCACAGTATATTCACATAAATGTAAGTGTATCTCATAATGAAAACTCACTGTTTTTTTAACACTAATAAGTTACATTTTTATTTTCCTATTTTACAGGCTTTAATTTTGGCTGCTTTTTGAATTCCATAATTATTTATCTTTTCATTCCTAGAAAGCACATGTGAACTTAAAATTAACTTTATTAATATTTTCAGGGTGTAATTCTTTATCATTTAGTATATTCACATGTTTACCATCCCCAGCATTTAGTTTCAGAAACTATTTTAGATGAAAAGAAATTAGTTCTCACTAGCAGTTTTTCCTTTTTCATTTTTCACATAGCTCTAGGCAATGACTTATATGTGTTTTGGATTCATGAATTTACTTATGCAAAAAATAATAAATATAATATTTATTGTAAATTACATTACAGTTTCTCTGCTTATTTTCAATTAGCTAAAGGTTTCCATGTACACATTCATTGTAACATTTAGTGCTCTCATGAATCCTACTTGCTCAATATGGCTGGGATAATAACTCAGAGTTAGAGTACTTTCCTAGCCTGTGTGAGGCCCAGAATTCAATTTCTAGAAACACAAATATGATATTCCTGAGTAACAGTCTACTCTGAGGATTTACATGTTTCCATTTATCAATTTAAGTTGCACTGATTTTACATATTGGTTCTTATGAATAGTTCAGTAATAAATATTCCTATATGAATGACAGTTTCAATACATTTTCAGTTACTTTAGGTATATTTCAGAAATAAATGCTTCTCATCTAGTAAATCTTTATTTTACCAAGAAACCATCAATGTAATTTTACTTTTGTATCAGAGAGGCATGGAATTTTCAATATTCTGCATATTTACATTTTTTTCTTTTCCATATTGTTTTGTTTTAGGGTATTTTTGCAAATATTTATAATTTTTATTTACATAATATAAACCAGTTACTTTGAATAGGCAAAAGGAACAAAAGAACAATGTCAAAAATAAACACATAGTTGTTCATTCAAAGGTATAACAAAGACATTAGAACTGTGGTAGCAGTTCTATGTACTCTTTACTATATACTATGTACTATGAAGTCATCTGGATTTTAGGAATTATGATTGACTTAACAGCTTAAAAATTTTGGGGTCTCTGGGATGTATAACATTTTTTCAATGGTTTAGTCCCTTATTGTTGGGTAATTATGAAGGGTGCATTTTGGCACTGGAGTAGAGAGCCTAAAAAGGTAATTATTTGGGCTCTGGGCTCCATCAGCCTCTCAATAATGAGGAATGACTGCCCTCTAGCCAAGGCTAAAAACTTGGAAAAGATAGTTCTTTGAAAACAAACAGGAAAAATTGATAATATGTCTTCACTTTCATGGTGAGGTTATTTTTTGTACAGAAGTTTTTTTCAAGTCCAATTTCTTATTTCTTATTTTTACTTTGGAAGCATAATGAAGACTCCACAGCTGAATCTGATATAAATATGCAATTGTTTTCTTCTTAGTTTTTTATAGTTTTAATGCTTATATTCTACTGTAAAACACATTTTATGTTAAATATTGAACATAATCTCATGTAAAATCCAATAACATTTCTTAAAACATAAGCATGCATTTATATCAATCTACATTAAAGAAGAGACTACTTATTCTCCATTTAATTTTTCTGACACAATTGTCAAAATTAAATTGACCAAAGGTATGTAGTTTACTTACAGACTTCTAGTTTTCTTCCATTGTTGTGTTGTTCAATCTTATTTGTATATATACTACCTAAATATTCAAATATTTATAATGATTAAGGTAATAGGATATGTCAATGTCAGTAAGATAAAATATGTAATGACAGAACATTTTTTACTTAATTTTATGAGACATTAACAAGAACAACTAGTGAAAAAAATTGAAGCACAACATTTTTAGGAAAAAAAAACTTTTTTTTTTAACCTTGGATTGAAACACTAATACACATCCCCATACCTTTTCATATTTATTTAGAGAAAGAAACCCTCAAAGTTGCTTAGAGCCTCACTAAGTTGCTGATGCTAACTTTGAATTTATTATTTTTCTACCTCTACCTCTTGAGCCACTGGAATTTTAGATATGTGCCACCATGTTTTCTTAGTTTTTGTATTTTATAAAGATGAAATATTGTTAACTTTCATTATTGAAAATCATTCTCAGTAACAGAAGTGTTAATAATCAGAAAACTTTAGGATAAATGTGGCCTCTTTAGTTAATAGCTGGAACTGAATTTTTATCTGTATACCAGGGATTACTCTTGTGACAGAGGGGGGTTTATGTACCTCAGGTTTCTCTTAGAATTGATTTTTATTTAAATTATTATTTGTTTTCCATTCATTTATATTTTTTACTCTAACTCATATATGGATTTCTCTTATTATATTTGAAATAATTTTTGCAATTAAATTTAAAATAGTGCTCTATCAATGCATATATATCATAATCATGGAATGCATTTCCAAATTATGTCTATTTGAAATCCTTTTGTATTGACACAAGTTCCATGTAGCTTTATGTTCTCATATAGAAAGGCACAGATAATAATCTCATCAGGGAATTCTGGTGTATTATGTGGTATCTTGTTTAAAAGCGCTGTGTTCTTCTACACTCTTTCATGGGTTTTTAAATTTGCATTCTTAGCACTTTTGGGACACAGATTATGTATTCTGTTTCTAAAATTTCCATAGAATATTTTAATGCCATGCCTGTGGGATGCATTGTAGCGTTTTCATATTTTCACATGGTAATTAAGAATATATTGTTGATTACTGATTTTTTTTTAAATTGTGACATCAGCCATTACTCAAAATTATTCCAAGTTCTTTTTAGAAATCTCAGAAGAAGACTCTTGAGTATATTATCCCCACTAGAGATGTACACAACATGGATACAGATCCTGCTCTTTTTGGTATGTCTCTGTCCAAAACCTCAGAGAGTAAACAAATTTGCATGTAGTATGTAGTTTAGTGGAAATCTTTGGGATTTGGAGTCATGCATAGTTGATTCTGAATTCTACCTTGTCTGCTTAATAGCTGTGGATACACAAACACATTTTTTCCTTCAAACCATTGTTTAAGATTCATGTATAAAATAGGGTTGAATGATATAGAGTGCTTGATATCAGCAATTCTTCCTTATTTTCTTTATAAATTACGTATTGTGTTTTTCATCTTCACTTGTTAAAATGCAGAATGTATTCCTAAGTCTATCTAATATTTATTTCTTTTCTTTCTTTTTTTTTATTGGAGTGAGGGTGGAGTACTGGGAATTGATGTTAGTGGCACTTGGATACTGAGCCACATCCCAAGCCAAAACAGGTATTAAGTGGTAGATACAGGACACAGATTCTAGAACCCAAACTCAGATAGGAAGTGACATAAATTTAGGATTAGTCAATGAAAATCCTTCCAGTCTTTATATTACTGAATCTCTCTCTGTATAGGATCTGGCCTACCAACAGGTGAATGTTGTTTATATGGAGTTCACTGTACAATAATTCATTAATGTACAATTGCTTTATGTACTTTTATACATATAGCACTATATTTTGCAATAAAAAGGCACAAATTAGCTGGCAACCTATAAGTCAGGACAATGTAAAAATCCAGATTTACAATCCATTTTGAAAAACTGAAGATTCAGCCTTCCTTCCTCCAAGACAACAATCAGCTGGAGCTGAGTAATAGCTGCTTCCTTCAGTCCAGTCTGCACTCTCTTCCAGCTTTCATGATTCATATCATTGTCTGATCTAAGACTCACCTAACACCATTCCAAACTCATCTGACGCTTACTTAGAATGTATGAAGATATATATATATATATATATATATATATATATATATATATATATGCTTGTATGAGTTATGAGGTAAAATGTTCAACTAGCTATAATAAGTAAAAATAGCCTAAGATTAATAGTAGTACCTAACAAAATTGTGAAGATCAAATGTGATCATTGACATAAAACACTTAGCTCAGTTATCTGTCAGAGTCAGCACTAAACATGAGGGGCCACTATTATTTACACATATTTCTGACACTTACAACTTTAATATAAACTACTTGCCAGGATCACTGTCTTCTGATTTTAAGGTGATACAGCATCAAAATATGGGTTTCTGTACTTTTGTTTAACTAAATTGTTCAACATGTATCACTATTAAAAAAAAAATCAGTGAAGTCTCCTCAAGTTCCTTTATGTGATACTACCAAGAAAAATTTCCTACTATTTTATTTCAAAAGGCAGACATCTTTTTACTTTTGTCCAAAACATGTATTTATAAAAAGTGGCTTTTAGTGGTCTGATCAGGGGAGATAAGTATATACCTACTGAAACACTTTAAAATAATGGTTCTAAGAATCATAAAATGTCCCACAAATTAAGACAATCTTAATGTCAGGATAAACATAAGAACACCAAAAGCAGCTTACTACCTTTCATACAACTGCTAGTATGCCAATGACTGGCTATGACAATTCTTTCTCCTTTGACATATGTGTACAATATTTGCCTCCAAAAAAATCCCCATAAAAGTCTAAAATAAATTATTTTTCCCCAAAGCCAATATGATAGTAAGTCCTTATATAACAAATCAGTGTGAAGTTTATAAATGAATACAATGAAAACTAATGAACCAATGGACAAAGTGGCACACATCTGTAATCCCAGCGACTTGGAGGCTGAGGCAGAAGGATAGCAAGTTCAAAGCCAGTCTCCACAGCTTAGCAAGGTCCTAACCAACTCAATGAGACCCTGTCTCTAAATAAAATACAAAAAAAGGGCTGGGGATATGGCTCAGTGGTTAAGTGCCCCAAGTTCAATCCCCAGTACCCCCCCCAAAAAAAACCTAAAGAACCAGTTACCCACAAGATGGATCATCTTCAAACAGTGCTCAGTCAAAAAACAAAACAAAAAATTCTACACACAACAGAATCTACACAGGAAGATTCTGTTTGTGTTAAGGTTAGAAAGAAACAAAACTACAGTGTTGATGGAATGCATATTTAGGTAGCAAAATTATAAAGAAAAATCAGAAAATAAGTAATACTTTGGGGAGGAGGGACTGTTAAACAGAAATAGCATGTTAGGAATTCTAACACTTATTGTGTTACAGTATTTAATTTGTTGCTGTCTACGCTCACTATTAAAATACTCTATCATCCATCAGAACAGAGGTGTGTTCACTGCTTACTACACCAACAAAGGTACCTGGAACACATTGGGCATGAGTATATGTTGAACATAAAATACCATTTAAAAAGTCAATATTGTTACATATTTCACAACTTGTTAGATTTTTTCTAACTGTAAAGAGTAAAGCTAGCATAGTGTCCATGTTCCAGGTCAGTATATTTGAGGAGTATAAAAAACTGTAAGTTTCAGGTACTTTTGTAATTTCAATCTCTTTCTCCAACTGAAATATACCAAACTTACTAAAAACACCTCTGAGGATGTATCCAGATTCAGTTCAAACAAGAAAAATGCAGAAACTACACAGACACAGTTCTCCACCAATTCACTCAACCAAGAAAACATCAGAATGCTATTACAGGATGAGTGTGAGTTTGCTTGCTCATACTTACTTTTTAAGAGTAAACAATGCAAATGTGTTGGTTCTTACAACAATGAATTACACATTTCACATTGACTATTACAACATAGAGGAGCTGAAAACTATGAGCTTCTAGAGGACAGGGATCTAAAACAAAATGTGCTCAATTAATGTTTGTTGAGCTAACAAAAAGAACTAGTCATTACTGGTATCTTAAATTTTAGAAATACATACTTAATTAGAGGAGCTAATCATCAAGTTTAGCATGTAATATCCAGTCATCAGAAACTATCTATAAACCCCCAAAATATCAGTGACAATTTCAAAAAAGTAAAAATTCCCCAAATAACCAAGACAGAAAATGAACTTTTTGATCTCTGGGAATATACACTATTTAAAAAATAAAACCTGAAAATATTTCAGCTGAGCAAAAAAAAAAAAATTACTTCAGATATATGCTAATCTTATGGCCCTAATTAATACCCAAAGAAAGTAATATCAGCTTCTTTTTTCACATTTCTGCATATGATAAACTAGGATGTTTGAGTTCAATCATCAATCAGCCTACTTCCCAGGCTTCTTTCAGTGCAAAATAGGCTATTCTGGTAACTGAAATGTACCTATAACACAAACCTTATTTTTTTCTTCTGATCTAAATCAGTGCTTTGTGGTGTAATCATTCAGAGTCCATTGTTTCCATCCATTTTTAGGATGTGAAATGAAACTCTCTATCCATGTCCTCCCCACATACTTCTCATTATTAAGAATTTATCTGTTTAAGAAGGAATGGAAATAAAGTTACCTTGCTAACCCATAAAGGAGCAACCTGAAGCCACTCTTCTCTACAATAAATAAGTAAAGAAGAACTCTAGGTTAGAGATAGCAAAGGCCTATTTTTATTACCAGTTTATATAGGAAATATTGTTCTGAAACAGGTCAAATTAGATTAAAAATCCATGATATTAAATGTTAAAATTAAATATTAAATAAGGATTTCTAGGATTGTCTTTGGAACTTGCTTTTCTTTTTTTTAAAGAGAGAGTGAGGGGAGAGGGGGAGAGAGAGAGAGAGAGAGAGAGAATTTTAATATTTTATTTCTTAGTTTTCGGCAGACATCTTTGTTTGTATGTGGTGCGGAGGGCTGCGCTGCGCGCATACCAGACAGGCGCCCTACCACTTGAGCCACATTCCCAGCCCTGGAACTTGCTTTTCACCTCAGAGATGCAAACCAAGTTCCAGGCAAATATTTCAGGAATATCAGTCTAGATATAGCTAATAAAAAATAATTTTGTTCATTCCACGGCTTTTTTTTGTCTTCAGATACTATGCTGCTCAGTCAGGACTCAGTGATGAGTGTGTGAAAGTGCTGTGTGGGCCTGGAAAGTTCTGTGACTGAGCAGTAAGAGATGGCACACTACACATAATAATTTACAGCTAGATTCCTAATCTTTTAGTAGATCAAATTTTTATCACATCAGGTTTATGTCAAGAAACAGGTTTACGCTTCCAAATTTTTCACAAAAACTATTATTTAAAAAGACATTTTCCTTGGCAGCATTGTGATCTATCTTATTTCTACTCAGTTTTATTCTTAGAACTGTACTGAGTTTATGTTTGGTCTCTAAATAGAAAAAAAAAAAGATTAAAGAGCAAGTAAAAACTCAGAGCCAGAACATTGTTTCCAGGATTGGGGAAAAAAGAGATGGGGAAAAAAAAAGACTGAAACTACTATATTTTTTTTTCCTTCAAACCAAACCAGAAGCAGTGCTATATATACTGCATTATACCCCTGAAAACCACAGATTGCTTTCAACCTCATTATCCGTTGGTGTGGATGAGTGACCTCTATCACTGATATGCAGCCTAAGTCTTCCTTAAATCTGAAATAAAAGTTCAGTCTGCAAGCTCCCAACAAGAAAACATTAGTTGGGAGTAAAGGCACAGTATGATTTGAAAAGTAACTCTTATATAAATATCCTAAATACAAGTTTAAGAGTTAAAAAAATGGAGTTATCAGTCAACTATATAAGAATCTAAAATGCCAAGTACACTAATAAATTAAATGCTTTGTCAAAAACACTACAAAAGTAATCCTAGTGAAAAATATTGTACAAGCTGAGCAGAGTCATCAAAGTATTACTACAGTGAAGACCATTAAAAGTTGGCAGACACAATTAAGTGAATGTTCATAAACCACAGTGAGTCTTTATTTTACTTTTAAAGCAGAATGAACAAATATGCACTGATCTGTTAAGTACCAAAATTAAAACTCTATTGTTACTGTTACTCAAGAAACAATTTCTAACTGTAAATACTGATTTCATAATTAGCTTTATTCATTAGCTTAGCTATTTTCTGCAGTTCTTAACTTTTAAAAATGTTCAACTGAAAAAAGTCCATTGTACTTTAACTGATAAAATAAATTGATTCATGAGATTATAAATTAGTAGTATAATGGTAAAAACGGGTATAAATCATTTCCATACTAACCTACATTTTAATTTCAGACATAGCCACTGGGGAAGAAAATTATCCCTGAGACATAAAAACACTAAAGCATACAACAAAATAATAAGCATATATAATAACAATCTTAAATTTTATTGCTTCCTCCAATGAGAAATAGCTTGAAAATTCAGCAGCCAATCCTACTTCATCCAACCACTTTCTATGATTCAACCAATGAAAATGTTCCCGATAATTATTCAAAGCATTTTCTTACATAATTAGACAATTCTTTAAAAAAGCAGGGAAGCACCCTCAAATTTCTATTTTCAACTTTCAAATAATTTTGTATCAGGTGCACTACTGAACAAAATTTTGTTCACAAATTCAGATGTATATCATGCATGTAAAAGCTTTTTTCCCTTTATTACTCAATATCATGCAGAGAAGTCCTTGCCAATCCAGGCATATCTTTTTTTAAAAAATGTGCTCTATATTTTCTGCAAGTATTTTGTGACTTATTTTGTTTGCTTCCTCCCCTCCCCCCTTCTCACCCCCCCAAAAAAACATTTAGGCTTCATTTGGGTTGAGGGAAAGGGTAGACCTTTAAGGCAGAAAACAAACATTTTAAAAAGTTGATAATCAACAGTTTTAGCACTACTGAATAACCCATCCTTTCCTCTAAAATCTACACAATAAATTTACCTCATAACTGTAATTTTCCCTTATAGGCTACCTGAACAGAGGCAAGTTACTTTGTTTCAATTTCTTAACCCAGTGCTTACTTCAAAAGATTACTGTGAGAAAATAATTAAGCACATAGAACAGTATCTGATAAATGCAGCTCAACACAATCATTAAAAGTCCATCTCTGTTCTTGAACTGATATACTACTTGGCTTTGAATTTACATCAAATTACAATTTCTGACAAGGCCTCCTTTTTCCAAAATTTCCTGGCTATTGATCATGTTACTTATCAGGTAAACTCCCTGACCAATATGTTGAATTTTCTACACTACCACCCTGGAATTCTATTTGGAATTGTACTGCTTTTATCTATCAACTAGGAGGAAAATGATAAATTCTACAATATTGACTCTTCATCCAGAAATTATACTGTTTTATCCCATTGATCAAATTTTTTGTCCATCATTAAAATTCAGGCAACTCATCAAGATTTGTTATATTTGTTCCTAGGTAGTTTCTTTGGGAAAAATTTAGTGGTGTATTTCAAACACACATACTCTTTCACCCACCAGTTTTCATTTTAAAGAATTTTCCGGGGCTGGATATGTGGCTTAAGTGGTAGTGCGCTCACCTGGCATGCAGGAGGCACTGGGTTCGATCCTCAACACCACATAAAAATAAAGATATAGTATCCACCTAAAACTAAAAATAAAATAAATGTTAAAAAAAAGAATATGCCATATAGGAATAAGTGTATATATACAAAAGTATAAATATAAGCACATAAGATATACTTTCTACAATAGTAAAATCCTAGAAACAAGTTAAATGTCTGTACTAGGCAATGATGATCTAAGGTGAAGCATATTCATGGCATTAAAAATTTCAAACATTATAAGAAGTTAAAAGTAGTCAAGAGTTGCACAACTATTGGGCTAAAAGCAAAGAAGTGCAAAATTAATGTCTGTGGGGTTTGTTTTGTTTTGATTTGTTTTTGTTTTTAACTTAGGGAGTAGAAGGAACTGTGGTTCCTAAGCATTTGGATCACCTTAAAAAATTAAATGTGATTTAGGGAAAGAACTGTTCTATGTAAGATTTCAAGATGGTCCCATAATGCAGCATTTAAAGATATTCATTTTCAACTTCCATATTATAAATATTTCTTGCTAACATCCCTACAATGTAATATTTAAGGAAATTTCTCAATATTCCAAAAAATCTCAATACCATAATTTAAGAGTAAAAGCAGTACTCCTTCTAAATCACCTTACTATGAGTATCTATTGAAAACATTTCTCTCCATAATTGACATAACCCTTTAAAACTGTGTTATTGTCTTGCATATCAAATACCAGATATCACACTTCAGGAACAAAGTGATATTCTGTGTAATATGGAAACAAAGTCTTTCCTCCTAGGAAAGGAAGCCCCAGAAAAGGTAAATAATGTGATCTTATTTTAAAGACAAAGCAAAATTTTCATTTTAATCTAAATCTTTGGGTCAAGTTTTATGTTTAGACTGTACTTCATCAATTAAAGCTCAAAAAAGTACAAATTAAATTTTTATTTAAAAAAAGGAAGATTACAAAGATTACTATATTTCCTAAAAAAAATCAACTCAATACTAAATGTAACCGCTAATTTCTGCCAGTCAGAAAAAGTCCTGTTAAGAGTTAAGAATCTTCAGGCGCATATTACACCTTCTGGATATAATGAATAAACAATTCAAACAAAAAATAAATACAAAAAAAAAACCCACCTCTATATAATATTTAAAGGAAAGAGGTGATTTTTTTTTTAAGGGAAGATTTTTGCTTTTCACATTTTGGTATTCCTGTTATTGTTTGATGAGCAAATGTCACTTTATGATGAAAAAGGTTAAAATGTACAAAAGGAAAGGGGGATTTTAACTGGTTTGGGGAAATTTGAGCTTTTCAATGTAACACACAAGTTAATATAAAGGAATTGAGAAAATAACAATACTTCAGAGCACATGGGGAAATTAATAGGAAAAGTTACTTTTTGTGCTAAATTCACGGATCTTTACTAATTTTAGTTTACGAATTCATCTGACTGCTCATGAGTAGGGGTATTTTGCGTTATTTTTGGAAGTTAACTCATACTACCAAAGAATGTTAAGAACTTAGTTTCTTCAAAGGTACCTTAAATAATACAGCTTGAAAATATCCGACCTACAACTTACTACTTGCAGGTTGTATGATGTCTCAACGTCTTATCGCTACCTAGTGCATACCGAAGCGGGTGACATCAGATCGAAACTACACGGTTTCGCTGGGGACAAACCACTCCTTCAAGACGGCAGCTACCGGCCTGCTGGAGGTAGCACCCTAAACCTGGACTCAAGCTCGCCACCGGCAAGGGAGAACCCTAACTGGGCCCCGAGTTTCCCCGCGCAAGACCTGTTGCGCGTCCCTGCCGGCCGCGAGAAGGAACCAGACACCGGCAGCGGTGCACCAGTCCCGACGGCGGTTCTACGCGCCCGCAGCCCCCTCCCACGGGATTCCCCAGCCCTGGCACGACCAGAGCAACCCACCGCCCAGCGCCAGTCCGGACCTCCCCCCCACGCGCAGCCGCCGAAGCCGCCCCCCGCGCCTGGGCTTTCGCCTGCCGGGGAGGGCGGGGCGCGGCCCGACGCCGGCAGGAGGCTCTCACCTTGGCGGCCGCGGCCCTGGTGGACATCTTGTCTCTCTCCAGCGCCGCGCGAGGTTCCTCGGACCCTAAACTCCGCGCCACCAGCCTGCCCGGTCCTCACGCCATAGCCCAAATAAACATCTCCCGGGAGCGAGCGGGACTGGGGCGGGAGCGGGCGGAAAGGCCCGGCCCACGGGGAGGGGATTCAACTCAGACAAAAGTCCAGGAAGTGTCCGCCCCGCCCGAGTCTTCTTGGGGCGCGCCGATGGGCCCCTCCCTCCGACTGCAGCCGCCGGTTCGGCCTCCCAAAGCTCTATGAGCCCGGCCACGTCGGCCCCACACGCACGCCACTCGGCAGCGCCCGAGGCCTCAGGCGTCTCCTCGGAAGCCGGCTTCCACACGTAACTTCCCCGGAGCGCACGGCCCCGAAGGGGCGTGGCGTTGGCGGGCTGAGCCCACGCCGGCAACTCCGGGTAGCCACGCAAACCTGCCAGCCCGGCCCACTCACTGAGCATGCCCGGCCGAGCGGGGGCGGGCCGGGGGCGGGGCGAGCTCAGGGGCGGGGCTGTGGCCGGGGTCCGACCGGAGGCGTCCAAGGAAAATCCCGGTTACCCAAGAAACTTGAAGGCAGCTTCCACCGCCCTGGGAGGCTTTCTGGAGTTTTTGTTTGTTTGTTTTTGATCGAAGTCCGACAGATTTTGACCCCCACTGAGGTCCTCAACCCCGCTTTTTCGACTCCCAACAGAGACCTGTCCACTTGCTCCTCAACAAGCCAGGCTGGATCAGCCCAACGCTTCAGTGTGGCAGGAAAGACTGGCCTGGCAAATACCTGACTGTCGTTTCCTTAACGGTGGAAATATTCATGGTCACAGCTGTCGCCTTGTGTCTGGGCGTTGTTGCCCCTTTGAAGACAGAATGCATTCTTGTGTCTCTGAGGCACTCTAACAGGCTTAGGACGCTGCTCTCCTTTAGGACAAGCCGACTGCCATAACAAAACTGGTCACACATCAGGAGCACTTCTGGGGCCAAGCGATCTGAGAAACACCCAAGAGGCCTATGGTAACCGGGCCCACCTCACTTTAGGCCTCGAGATATATCCAAAGCTACACCTCCTTCCCCCCAGCCAGACAGGGATCTCAGAAGTATGGTTTTAGCCATCAAATTTGCTGAAATTCTTGGCGAGTAAAGGGACCAGGCTGTCCTGCGTTTTTAAACCGTTTTCCTCCTGCTCAAGCTGGGCAGAAAAGGATGTAAAGATGCGCAGTCTACCTTTCAGTTTAATCACCCGCTACCCACAGTCACTCAATGTCTACGGTATGGCCTTGCTAAACACCAAAGAATCTGTATGTAGGAAAACATTACCACCCTCTTTAATTTACACTTTGTAAAATGTAAAGCTCCTCTAAGCTGGTTATGCTGGAGGGTTTGAGTGGGCAGTTTTGTGGGTCTGCAGTATGAAATAAACAACACTGTCTAGTGGCACAATGCCATTAAGTAAATTTAGTTTAACAAAGGAAATAAACATGTCAGAAAAAAAAAGTAAAGCTCCTTACAAATGTCAGAAATTCTTAGAAAAAATAAATAACATCTAAACAAAATTCTAGTGCCAAAAAAGGCACACAAGAAATGGGAGGGGAGGGGGCATACACGATAGATTTTAAACTTTTTTTTCTTTAGAATTTAACTGTATGAAAACATCAAACTTAATTGTAACCAAGAAATATACATATATGGTATGTAAATATCAATTAAGGTTTCAACAAAGTACCATATATTTTGTAACTCTAAGCTATATGAACTACAACAGAGCATTCTTCAAAGTAAACCCTTACTCTTTTCATTCTTTTTTTCCTTCCTAAAGATGGTCTAAATCATTTGTTTTTAAAGTAAAATCATGTATGATTGTTTTGTCTTTGGACACTCTTATTTATTTGCTTAAGAATGGTGATTAAAATTCCCTATGAACAAACACCATTTTTAAAATTTTGGTAGAAATGTTTTATTTAAAAGGTGGTTGTAGAAGACCTTTCAGATTGTCTTCACAATTTAATAAAATGTACAATATGGATAACTTGCATAGATCAAGGTGGGGTGTCTTTAATGACACCTAAATCTGGGGATAATATCTACAAATGCACTGATATCTGTAACTTTTTCTCATTTATTACTCTTATATCAACCCCAATATGTAGTTTAAGTGCTGGATGATAACAATTTGTCACCAAACTAATATATATGATTATAGTTTCAATTTTGCCATGGTTTAAACAATGATATCAAGCAAAAATATTCCACATTGAGAATGCTTTGCTTCAAAAATGATAATCAAGCGGGTGGAAATGTGGCTCAGTGGTAGAGTGCTTGTATAGCATGCTGGAGGGCCGGGTTCTATCCTTAATACCTTAGCACCTCCCCAAAAGGAAAAAGGATCAATAAAAAAATATTTCAGTGAATAATAGAATCCCTTTGAAATTGTATTTTTTTAATTAAAAAAGAATTGTGGTACTGGGGATTGAACCCAGGAGAACTCTACCCCTGAGCCCTTGTTTATTCTTATTTTTAAGAGAGTGTCCCTAAGTTGCCCAGGCTGTCCTTTAGCAATCCTTCTGCCTCAGCCTCCCAAGTCACTGGATTTAAAGGAGTGTGCCACCCTGCCCGGCCTAAAAATGATATTCTAAATAGCTAAATTAAACTGTATCTAAACTGAACTATATGTTAAACTGTATAGTTATTTTAAGTATTTAAATCAAATTGTATTTTGATGTATCTCCTTCTCTCTAAATAACCAAGGGAAAGTTTTTGTTGATAAAGGTAAAGTTAAAACACTTGTCGAGAATTAAAAACATATCTGTATTTCTACAGTTCATTTTTGGGAAGATGCTTTGATATGAAGTAGAGAGCATAAACCATAATCTCAAAGACTCACCCTTAACATTAATAATTAGGAGTTTATCAATTGAATACCCAAATTTTTTCAAATTATATCAAGATTAATGTGGTCATAATTCCTGTACATCAATGAAATAGAAAGAAATACACGTAAATTAGAGATTCTCATTTAATGAGTTCCAATAAAGTTTAACCAAGAACTTCTCTCCATGTACAGATTTCTTTCTGATCATCTACTGCTACTGAACAGGAAACTAAAAAACCACAACACTTACAAAGACAACTTCCTGTGGGATATCTGATGTCTGCGGCTCAAAATGAAAGAAACATGGTTTGTGTAAAATCTTTGTAAATCTTAGTAAAACTTATTAAAGTTTTGACCTAATGAACAACTATATCCATTACCTACATTTTACATATGTATGTTTATGTTTCCATTGCAAAACAGATCTTCAGAAAAGCATCTTTGTTTTACTTTTGGTAGGAGCATGAACTGCTAAGAGGAAGTATTAGGACACCACAGTGGAGCATGAGGCAATCTTGATAAAGTTATAGAAGAAAATATATACAGAATCCTGAAAGTAGGAAAACTTTATCAAAGCACTATAAAATAAGAATATAAGTCATCCTAATCTCACTCCTATGTCATATCATTAAAATTATATAAATTGCTTCAGAATTTTCCTCTGCCAATAAAGCTGTATAACAATGTTAAAGGGTTACCATTTTTAAGACTCAGAAAGCTTCTGGATTTAATACCAGTAAAATTTTTAAAAAACAGTTTAGGGTGGTAGAGGATTACCAACTCTTTAATCTTATTTTAAAATAAACATTACAAATTATGCACATTAGTTAAAATGGCAAATTTTATATCAAGTACATTTCATACAATGAAAATTCTATCCATTTGCCAAAGTTATTTCATTTTTTTAAAAAAAGACATGTAAGCACTATAATCAAGTCATTTTTTATTCATTTCAGAATAAATAAGAGTATTTTCCTAAAAAGAACTACTCCTTTGGATCCACCTTTCCTCTGACTTTGGCAAGGTGGAACTTTCTCTTAAGGGTCCTAAATATTATATAACCAGGCAGTTTGGAAGCTCCAAAAGCCTATAACTATTGAACCAGCCAGGCTGGCAAGCAGCTTCTGACTCATCTCTGAAGCAGTGTATCTTCTATTCTCTACAACAGCTATTATACATCTCCTATACTCTCCTAGTGATTTCTCATAGACCCCCATCCCCAACCCAAGCAAAAACATTTCTTTCCAGAATCCATAAAGAGAATAGAACTTGAAGAATGGAAACTCCCTTCCCTTCCTACTAAAACACTGACAGACCTATCCAGAGCACCTGCTTTTCTTCTCCTGGGCTGGGAACTGAGGTTGGGCAGGGGTGGGACTGACCATCCTGGTTGTATCCTGACTCCATAAACTTCATTCTCATTTTAGCCAAGTAAGTCTACCTCAGAATTCAAGCTTCTTCTAGTGTCTCCCATTTTAAACCCAGAGGGGAAAAAAAAACCACTGATGTCTCCTGGCTACCTCCCAAGGTGTGTATCAGCGGAGGTATAAAGGGCTCTAGCACAGAAGTGCCCTGCAGAATGGTCTGCAACTGTGGTTTTAAATCTTAAAAATTTCAGTTTTGGATAAGTGTTTTGTAAATGAAAGTTTATGTGTGCACTCAGGAGTTGGGGCCTCTGCTGTCACAAATTCCTATATCTAGTCACTTGTCAGGAGGATTTCTGAGATATCCCATACTGAACCCCCATGTTCCTGCTGGTCTTCTTGCACCTTGTTCTACCACTTCTGTCCATGACAAAGATCTGAGCAAGGGGTGGGAACCAATGTGTGTACACCAGTATCTTTGATTGTACAAGAACCCCAGGCAGGCAGAACCACTTCCTGTCTGGCGGTCAGCTGGCTGGAGCCCACTTCTTGATGGACCTCCAAGAGGCCTAGCAGAGAATCAGGAACCAAGATGTCTAGCCATGGAATTTTAACAATCCTCAGTGATTGCTGTGGGCTGGAGCAGGAGGCATGTGACTCAACGTCCCCAGACTTTATTCCTTGCAGGACATTGTAGACTTTTGAGGAGACTCAACAAGCCAGCAGGCCCAACACATGTACAAGTGGAAACCAGGGCCCTGGGTGGGTCTGTCTTGCTGTGATTATGCTTCCCAAGCATGACATAGTGTGCTCCCTGTACTAGTGCTGTGCCTGGGAATGCAGTCTTCTCTCTCACCTTCCAACCTCTCAAAGACTGGCTGATTTTGTCTCTTTTGGCCAGCTTGAAGCATACTCCAGAGACAAGCCACAAAGTATGAATTGTATAATTTCAGTATCTACTCATATGAACTAAGTATTCAAAAAATTGGTGTTGCACAAAATGAATAGTAAGATTCAAGCTAATAATTCAATTTTTATTTTTATTTTTACTTAGAATGACATTAAATAGTAAATAAAAAACATGACAAGATGTAGACTATAGGAGAAAAGCAAAGGCTACATGGTATATGTTCATTTAAGAGCATGTATTTCTGCTTGTTGAACAAGGAGCCCTGATGTTCATTTTGCACTGGGCCCCAGATCATATAGGTAGCACAAAGCCCATCTCTTCTCTAGATGCTTTTCTACCAGTTTGTGACAGGCTTCTCAAGAGCTGCCGACCAGCTCTGGGTCTCTCTATTAACAAATGTCCAGACCTTTTGGAATCCTCCTTAATTTCACAAATAATACTGGTATACATTCCTTCGGTAAAAGGTCCATGTAAGATATATTTGAAAAGCCAACAGGATCTCATCCACTGCATTTCCCTTCCGATTACCCAGGAAATTGATTATTTAAACCTAACCTGAAAGTTTGTTTCCAGATGACTTTCCATGTTTTTATTTGTGTGTGTGTGTGTGTGTGTGTGTGTGTGTGTATGTGTGTGTGTGTGTTTGTGTGTGAAATAGAGGAATAGAGGAACAGATATATAGGAATATATGGTTTTGTGGTGTTTAAACAAATGATAGACAATATTTATTATTGTGAAGTTCGTTTTTTTTCACTTAATATTTTGTCTTGGTAATTCTTTCAAACAATGAAAATTTGCCTCCTCATCTTAAAATAGCTTTCTAGAACTTAATAATATAAAAGTTTAGGCTGATTTCTGCTATTATAATGTTGAAATGAAAATTCTTACATATGCTTTTTTGACACATATGAGTGTTTCTCTAGGAGAGGCATTCCAAAAGGAATTTTCTGGCTTGAAGGATATGCTTATTTAAAAAACAAAAATAGATTTTTATAAAGTAATAAAAACATTTTAACTGGATACTGCCAGCTTGCTCTCCAAGAAAACCAAATCAACTTATCATATTTCCCCCCCACACACACACGCCCATATGAACCCTTGAGAATATTAATCTTTTATATTTCTGTCCATTTAGGAGGCAGAAATGGCATATCACTTCCCTGATGTTGTCATTTACCCATTTTGTCCTATTAGATTATTTCTTTTATTGATTTGTTCACCTCCTTTATGTATCCTTTTGTATTGCATGCAGTCTAAGGCTTATCTTTTGGTCAAAGATTCTCATGGGTACAACATTATTAACCAAACTATATCAAGTTCCGCCAAATTTAATTCTTGAATTTCTCTTACATTCTTTTGATTTTGCCAATTCCACCTACCCTCCAAATCTTGTGAAAACTATTTTGGTAATGTTGGTTTTGAGCTTCTAGACTTTTCATAAGTTCAAGGTTTGAGAACATGACTGGATGAGGCAGAATATAGATCAAAAAAGTCAGAGGACAATACAAACAGTACACATGGAATTTCACATTTCTTACTATGTTCAAGAAACTTTTTTTTCTGAAGCTCATTTTTGGGAAAGAACTGCTGTAAGACATTTTCTGGATCTCAAGTACTAGTGGAAATTAGAAGAAACTTATCTATACCTTTTTATTTTGGTGTCTGTCCTCCAAAGATGGCAAGGAGAATCAAACTCAATAGATTAAAGGAGGGTGGAAATAAGATGTTATTATGGTTTGGATCCTAAATGCCCCTCAAAGATCCATATGCTAAAGAGATGGTCCCTAGTCTGGGGTACTACTGAGAGGTGGTGGAACCTGTAGGAGGTGGGGCCTAGCAGAAGGAAGTTAGGTTACTGGGAATGTCCTCTTGACTTGAAGGGGATATTGGGGCCTAGTTCTCCCTCTCTTTGCTTCCTGGCCACCATGAGGTGAGCAGCTTTCCTCTACCACCTACTCCTGCCACAATATACTGTGCCACCACCTCTGAAACTGTGAGCCAGTAATAAATATTTCCTCCTTTTAGGTTGTTTTTCTCAGATATTTTGTCACAGCAACAGAAAGCTAACAAGCACAAATATATTCCTTAAAATAAGTCAAAGCCTTCCCCAAAGTATAATTCTTTTTTAAATATATTTTTAATTGTAGTTTGACATAATACCTTTATTTATTTATTTATTTATTTATTTATTTATTTATTTATTTATTTTTATGTGGTGCTGAGGATTGAACCTGGAGCCCAGCACATGCTAGGGCTGTGCTCTACCACTGAGCTACAACCCCAGCCTCCCCAAAGTATAATTCTTTTTAACAATATGTGTGTGTTGTAAAACCTTTATAACAGTCTTTTAAGATAAGCAAAATATGGAAAATTAATAGAATTTCATAAAATCCTCCTTCTAAAAGAGGTAAATATATTTTTATTTTTAAAATAATTTTGTAGGGTACTGGGGATTGAGCCTAGAGGCACTTTACTACTGAGCCACATCCCAGGCCTTTATATTTTGAGACAGACCTTGTTAAGTAAAATAATTTTTAAAGGGAATAAAAGTATATACACATATTTGCTGATATTTGTAAAAATAAACTTTGGAAGGAAAACTAAACTGTCGGCCTCAAGCCACCCCCCCCCAAAAAAAAAATTACTTTTACAGGAAGGAGAAGAAAGCAATTATATGAATATTTTCTATATATATCTTACAAATTATTTTAAGTTTGGAAACAAAGACATTTTATATATTTAAAAAATAAAATGAAATAAAAATACAATCTGTAAAAGCTGAAAACAAACTGAAACAAGAAAACTGAATGTATGTAAAATCAGTGACCTAACTACACAAAGAAAAGATTTCCGAGGACTGTAGCATATTCCAAGAAAAATAGTATTGCAAAGAAGGTTGAAATTTCATTCAGTAGTCTGTTACTAATAACATTAGCATTATTACTTTTTAAAAAAATATTTCATTTAGTTGTCGATGGGCCTTTATTTAATTTACTTACTTATGTGGTGCTGAGGATCAAACCCAGTGCCTCATACATGCCAGGCGAGTGCTCTACCACTGAGCCACAACCCCATCCCAGCATTATTACTTTGAAACATAATTTATTTATATTAACTAATATAAAACTTATATATTCATTGGTGTATAATGTAATATATATTAACCAGTATTTATTAATATACTTGACTTATATTAACATTAACGTACATCCATTTATAACATTCTCATTATTACTATATATATATCATAATTTTTAAGTTATACATACAGAACAATTCTAAGTAATAATAGTACTATAATGTATGTTGCTCTATGCTAATAACACTGACATTGTTATATATGTTATAGTAGTGATGCATATTAGTGTATGTTAACATTTTTAGGAACCAAGATTTTCTATCTAAGAGAAAAAAGTATAAAATCAAAGAAGTTAAGTAAAAATTTTGCAATTCTAATTTAAGTTGAAAAAGTCAGTCTCTGTCTCCACATATAATATATATTTGTATTTATTTCCTTTGGTCATTGGAAAGGACTAGAAATAATGAAAACTCAACAGCAATGGGCATACTTAATGTCCATACTGAATTTCCAGCCAAGAATGGCTAATTATAGTCTGGAGCAAAGATGTGCAAGATAATCTGGGAATATTTTGTGACAGGATGCAAAGAAGTTCTTGAAGAATAATCAATCAAAATTATACAGAAGCCAATAAGTAGCTCTCATTGGCCAAAGATGATATAATTTGACCCTAACCAAAGAAAAGAGGTGAAATAGGGAGGGAGGGAGGGAAGAAAGAAGGGAGGGAGGGAGGAAAGAAGGGAGGGAGGGAGGGAACGAAGGAAGAAAGGAGAAAAGAAAAAGAATGTATTTGACTGAAACACGCCAAATATCTAAAACCCAGGACTTAATAATAACAAAAGAGAGTAAGAAAGGTATACATTTGACTTTTTTTTTAATCATGAAAATCAACAAAACCATAAGGGTTTGTAAGCCTATGCTGTTGAGAACCCTGAAATCACTACAGGAAACAAACAATAACTTATTGAACATCTATGGATATAACTTGGACACCACCTCCCTACTTCCTAAGCTGTCAGTTAAAAGAAAAGATACACTTTGCATGAACTTTATTTCAGATAACCAAAAACTGACTGATGAGAAGTTCCTCATACATGAACTCCAGTTAATAAATGTGGAAATAATAAGAGAAAATCATCATCTTGTGCACTTAATAGATTTAGGCAATGATTACCAAAAGATCAAAGGATCAATCTGAGCATCACTAAAAGTAAGACAAGCAAATATTTATGACTCCCATAAAGCAATTAGAAACACACAGTATTAACTATTAAGATTTTTTATTTTTCAAAAAAGGAATAGAATGAAATCCAGCCTATAGGGTTAACTTGGGTAGACAGAAATACAGGAGCTGGAGGTGCAAGTTAAGTGATTCCACAGGATTAAACAAATGTAGAAGGAATCAGACCTGCTTTTCCAAACAGAGCAATAAAAAAGAAAGAAAGAAAGAAAAAAGAAAGAAAAGTAATTTGAGACTTTAAATGGATCTTATATGAATTTCTTTCCAAACCAACCTACTTTAGCAAGACTTTTTTAAAAAAGCAATTGGGAATATTTGATGATGGACAGTTAGATGATACCAAGATATGATGATGTCATCACAACTACCTAAGGAAGGGACCTCTTTTTAAGAGAAGCATATTCAAACATACAAAGTTGAAATCGCATGATATTTGGAACTTGCTATATTAAGAGTAAAATTTTAAAATAGAAGAGGCAAATATAGCAAAACATTGAAAATTGGTGAATCTGGGTGATGGGCATATGGGAGATTTATTGTACTGTATTATTCTTTCTACTCTAGGGTATGTTTGAATGTTGGTATACATTTGACTTTTTTTTAATCATGAAAATCAACAAAAGCATAAAAACAGAAACACTTCTGCCAGATAAGGGAGGCAGACTATAAACAATTATCATAGATTCTTTCCATCCCTGTTTGGAGGTACTATTGCAACTCTTTCTTTTAAGAGGTGTGGTCTTTTCCCCCCATCCCTTGAATCTGAGCTGCAGTGTGACCTCTTTCAGTGAAGGGGCAAACATGATACAAGCCGAGACATGAAAAGTAGTTGGGAACTGGGGTTTGTAAGCCTATGCTGTTAAGAACCCTGAAATCACTACAGGAAAAACCCAGACTAGGCTGCTGGAGAGGTCACATGAAAAAGAAATTGGAAGCCTTGGCTAACAGCCTGACAACATACAAGTGAGGGATTTCTAGACCCTCCAGCCTCATCCAAGCCACGAACAGCACAGAATATGTATGAGTGAGCCCAGGGAAATATAGCACTCAGCAAAAATGAACCCAAATTGCCAGCCCTCGGAATCATGATTGTTCTTTAAGATGGTAAATATTGGGATGGTTTGTTACACAGCAATGATTAACTGATATAAAAGGCTAAACCTATAGGAATACTAATCACAAATGCACACACTCATTCAAAAGACCAGTTTCTTATCACTGTGGGGTACACAATGTGTATTCAATGAGAATATCTGAATAGGAATTTGTGATACTATAAAATAGTATGTACAGAAACTTTTCTAAAGGCAATGGAAGGTTTGGGTAGGTTAACTCCTTTTGTATATAGGAAGTGCAATTAAACCAAGTATGGTAGTTACTCCAGTGATAGAATTTAAGTATGGCAGATGGACTATGAAAAACTTTTTTCCTCTTGGAGAACTTTAGTAGACTGGCTCCACCTCTATTCAATAATGACCAGGTGGCAGAGAAAAGCCTCTGAGATTGGTGGCAGCTGGCCTGACTTTCTTTTCTGATGCAGTTTTGCATCAAAGATAGCCAGTGCAGGGAGAGAACACACATTCCCTTGACAAGCTGGCTAAACCTTCCTCCTCTAAGGGACATGCTGGTTGCCCTATCATATATGATTCAGTAGGTACAGTTCCCCACAGGACACATTTCACTTTATGTACTCTTGTAAATGATGAATTCAGCAGAAAGCTGAGAGCGTATTTAGAGCCCTATAAAAAATGTACATAAGTCACTGAGGTGCATATGGATATTTTAGTTAAAGTACTTTTTACTAAAAGACAAGAGTAAAAGGCAAAAGATTTATAGGATCTTAAGAGTAACTGGGAGTGGTGGTGCACACTTGTAATCCCAGTGGCTTGGGATGCTGAGACAGGAGGATTGAGAGTTCAAAGCCAGCCTCAGCAAAAGTGAGGCACTAAGCAATTCAGTGAGACCCTGTCTCTAAATAAAACACAAAGTAGGGCTGGGGATATGACTCAGTGGTTAAGTGGCCCTGAGGTCATTCCCTGGTACCAAAAAAGAAAAAGAAAATAGTAAAGGATTTTTACTATAAAAAAGCTCAAATTACAACCAATCAATTTAACTGAGTCACATAACTTTAAAATAATCCTTAAAGATTGTGGTTCATCTTAGTATCATGAGCAAAATGTTATATTTGTAAAAGAAAAAAAATCAAGAGAGTTAAATATTTCTCTATAATAGCAGCTATTTATTTGGAAGTTATTTTTAAATTACTTTGATACTTTAATTTTTTATGACTATGTCTATTTTCAGTACTTTAAAATTACTGTTTGCACAATTATCACCTACATTTACATGCTAATTTACCCAACCTCTTCATTTATATTTTAAAAGGTACAGTATAATTTTTATAAGTACATTTTGAGAAGCAAAGAATCTTTATGAGTAAATGACAATATTTTATACTACTTGGCACAAGCAAACTACAGTAAATGTCGCAAATGCCTTTTGCAGCTATTTTGGGTTAGAAGTTAACATTCAACAGGTTTAATGACACAAAAAAGATGAGCAAATATGGTATTTGGGAAGAACAGATTTCAAAAGCTAGGAATAACTGGTAGCAGCTTCATTATTTATGAAACTAAACTTTGAAGATATAAATGAAAACCTAACCCAAGCTTAAGGTTGGTACAGCAGAAACCAAGGCACCTTGATTGAGGCTCCTCCATTTTGGGGAGCACTTTGTCCTCCTGCTACTGAAAGACTTGCCATCTCTTTCTGAAAGGGGGACACAAAGAGCTGGGGGCAAGCCATTAGATTCATTATCATCCCACATAACACTAAAATAATGACCTCTGTCGTTAACAAAGTGTGGATACATATGGGGAAGGCATCAGAAAGCACATGATGGAAATAATCTGAGAAATTTCTTCTGGGAATAAAGTTTCCTCCTCCATCTCCACACAGAGGAGGGCAGGGGACTGAAGAAAGGGCCTTGACAAGGATGAGGAGTCGGCAGATGTGAATTCTAAGACCCTTTAAAGCTATAACATTCAGCGATCTGAATAGTTAATAGCAGAGGATCTTCTCATCCCTGACACTGTGAGGCCAATGTAGGATGAGGTTATCGGTAGGTCTTAAAATTTTTGGAAAGATAAATATTATATCCGTATACCTTGTTGCCATAAAAAGCTCTAATTTTAAATGTGATTAATATTTCCATAAGGAAGTGCATATTATATGAAAATGAAGTTTTATACAAGCTGAGAAAATTAAAAAACATACAAACTGAGCTGAGCTTAATCACATGTGTGAGAGTGTTTTGAAAGGGTGTGGTTTCCTCTCTCTGCATTGTTTGGAAACATTCTGACAAAGGCAAATTTGTTTCTCTGAAATCCTGGACTGCAGCCTGGAACTGGATCCCAAAATAGCATAAAATATGATATACCTATAGGTAAATCTGTTTAAGTCAATCAAGAAATCTGATAAACACCTAAAAGGTTTCATATCTATATTCTCTAATTCCTTTTTAGATAGTCTCAATAATTAGCTGGACTGGGAAAATTAGCAACATTTCATGTAATTTTCATTCACTTTCCCATTCATTCATCTACTCATTTAAATGAAAATTTTCATCATTTCACCTAACATTTATGTATCTTTTATTGTGTGCCAGAACCTAAATTTCTTTTTTAAAAAATTCAGGTTGTTTTCTCTTTTTAAACTTCTTTTCTCTCACTCCTGCCTTGTTATCTACAATGTTGCATTCTTCCAGGATACATGTAAATTGTGGCACTAAAAGCAACCCACTTGGGTCAGTACCTCACACAGGCAGAGGAGGTGGTGCCTGAGAAGCAAATCAATGCTGCTTTGTTCACTCCTACCATCCCCACCTAAAGAGAACACACAGGTAGGTCACAGCTGGATCAGGAAGTCAATTCCAGCTGGACTTATTTGTTTCTTACTGTCATTAATGTTAAGTTACTCAGGAGATGACCAACTCCTAGAGTCAACCCAGGACACAGCAGTAACAGGCTACCTACCACCTGAAGGTCCCCCAAACCCATGCCTTGAAACTTAATCATCAAGTAATAGTATTGAGAGGAGGTGCCTTTAAGAAGTGATTAAGTCACAAGAATGGAGCCCCTCATGAATAAAACTATAGAATTTCTCAGAGATTAAGGTAGTGAAATCTCCCCCACATTCCTTTTTTTTTTTTAACTCTTCCATTCTTCCTTCCACTTCAGGACACAGCATGCCTCCCCTCTGAAGAATACAGCAGGAAAGTGCCCTTTTGGAATCTGAGACCAGTCCCTCACCACACACCAGATCTGCTGGTGCCTTGGTCTTGAGTTTCCCAGCCCTCAGAACTAGAGAAATAAAATTTCTATTGTTACAGAATTTCTTTCTCTATAGCATTTTGTTAGAGCAGCAAAGACAGGCTAAGGCAAACATAAAAGTAGCATGTATTACTGCTTTAACATAAAAAAGAAATTGTATACTCTGTATTATTTAACTTTCTGTTACATAAATGTAATTACTTAAGCAAAATAACAATAAAGCTGGTTTAAAATAGCAATTAATAGTAATTAGTAATAGGACTAATTAAATGAGATGGGAGAAAAATATAACAATATTTCACAATATTTCTGTTCTGATATAGCAGTTTAACTCATTTAAAAATTCTTTACTGACTTATTTAAATTTTGTAAGCTTATATTATGTATTCTGAAGATATATAAATGTTAAGGCTTTAAAAAAGGAAAACATAAAAAAAACATGGGTAATTAAACAGATATTACCTATTTTTAATAACAACATCAAACAAAGTTTCTGCTCCCTGGTAGGATATTTTACTCTTTGTTCCTTCTCCACAAATACTTCTCCAAACTGCTTGAAGTTAAGACCTTCCACTTTCTTTATATGGTAGTAAAACTGAATAAAGTCATATGTAGAATTCATATTGATTTTCAGCTCTGCACTTTCTAAGCCCACAGTCCAATGATCCATGGCATAGGTCCAAGTGATGACATCAAACTAAATATCCTCTCTCAAAAAAAAAAAGGAGGGGAAAAATCAGTGAGTGTGGAATACCTATGATTTTACTTACTAGCATGCAAGAACGGGTTTTTACTTATGGAAATTCATTTTCAGTTCTTCAAAAATATCCATTTGACTCTACAGGCCTGTTAAGTTGTTGGCTAGGACATTCATGTTTAAACTGTCCATTGTTTTACAAAACTTTGTATTTTGAAATAATTATAGATTTACAAGAAGTGGTTGCAAAGAAATGTACAAGGAGGTTTCATGTCCCTTGCCCTCAGTATCCCCTGAAGTTCTCATACACAATTATAGTACATTACCAAAATAAAGAAATTGACATGGGTACAATCCAAACACAGCATTCAGATTTCACCAGTCATATGCACTCTTGTATAAGCATACACACATGTGTGTAGCTCTATGTGTTTATCATAGTGTTGTTTTTTAAACCCACAGCCATTACTACCAAGACCAACTGAACCATCACCAGAAGACCCCCCTCTTGTAACTCCATAGAGCCACACCCATCTCCTCCCTTTAATCCCTCATACTTGACAACTATTAATCTGTCCTCCCTCCTATAATTATGGTACCTCATTATTGTTACTTAAATGAAATCATCCAGTATGTCACCTTTTGGAATTGGCTTTTTTTTTCATTCAGCATAATTTCTTTGAGGTTTATACAAGTTGTTGCATGTATAGGTAGTTTCTTCCTTTTTTAAAAAAGTTATTTATTTATTCTAATTTGTTATACATGACAGCAGAATGCATTTCAATTCATAGTACACATATAGAGCACAATTTTTCATGTCTCTGGTTGTACACAGCATAGAATCACACCACTCATGTCTTCATACATGTACTTAGGATAATTGGTGTCCATCTCATTACACCATCTTTCCTACCCCCATGCTCTGTTTTCTTTCTTCCTTCCCCTTTGCCCTATCCAAAGTCCCTCCATTCCTCCCATGTACCCTCCTCCCCCCATTATGGACCAGCGTCCATATATCAAAGAAAACATTCAGCGTTTGTTTTTTGGGGGGATTGGCTTACTTCACTTAGCATTATATTCTCCAACTCCATCCATTTACTTGCAAATGCCATGATTTTATTCTCTTTTAATGTTGAGTAATGTTCCATTGTGTATATATACCACAGTTTTTTATCCATTCATCTATTGAAGGGCATGGTTCCTTCCTTTTCATAAGAATGGTTTCCATGGTATTAATGTGTCAGTTTAACCATTCACCTACTGAAGGACATTTAAGTAATTTCCATTTTTTTTTTTGCTATCATGAATAAGTGTTATGAGCACACTCTAACACATCTCCTTGTGAACACACTTTTCTTTAGCCAGAATAAATGTCCAAGAATTTAAATGCTGGGTTGTATGGTAAATCCATTTTTAGTTTTTAAAGTAACTACAAAACTACTTTCTGAAGTGACCATCCCATTTTACATTCCTACTAGCAATGCAGGAGTGAACCAATTTCTCTGCATTCTCGCAAATATGTGCTGTTACCACTGTTTTTTTCTTTTTTTTTCATCTTAGCCATTTTGATAGATGTATAAAGGTATCTTGTAGCTTTAATTTGCATTTCTTTAGTGGTTAATGATACTGAACAGCTTTCCCTGTGCTTACTGTCACCTGGACATCCCCTTTGGTGAGATACCTTTTCTAATTGTTCTTTGTATAGTCTAGATAGGCAGACTTCACAGACTTGGATATGCAGTTTGCAGACATTTTCTCCCTGTCTAAAGCTTGTTTTTTCATCCTCTCAGCAGGCTCCTGCCCAGAGAGGTTACTTTTGATGAGTTCCAGTTTATCAATGATTCCCCCTTTTTGATTTTACTTTTGGTGTCAAGTCTTAGTGCACCCAGTTCTCAGTCCTGAAGACTTTATCTTTTGTTCTTTTCTGGAAGTTTTACAGTTTCATGTTTCACATTTAAGATCGTCTGCCATTTTTAAAGATTCCAAATGGATGTTAAGTTAAACTTCTCTCTCTCAGGAGAAATTGTTTTAGGTAAAAGCATAGCCTGAATTTAGAAAATCATAGTTGTGGTTTAGGTGAGATAGTCCAACTTAACTTAGTATCCTGTTTCTGGTAACTTCAAATATTTTTTGAGCAGTTGTACTTTAAAATATGATCCAATTTTTGTCCATATGAGTTCTTGTTACATGCTACACAAGAAATTACACAATCCAGACATAGTTACTTTACCCTTTTCTAGGTTCTCCCAGGCTTCATCAAAGATTAACAAGCACTTCTAAAGAAAAAACACATAAGTTTGTTGTACTCGACTACTTTTCTCCATTCTCACCTTCTATGTGTCTTCAAATAGAGAAGAATATTCTTTGTTCCACACTTTGAAAATACGATTTGATGACAGGTTAACATTTTAACCTCATAGAGTTAAAAACAAAGACTACCTTCTTTCACTTCTATTAATTCAAACACTTCATTCAGTACTTCTGAATGAAATGAAACTAGAAAATTTACAACCAAATTTGACCCAAAAATGACCCAAAACTTGCATGATGAAAGACTCATTATTACCTGTGAACAAACCAGGCCTTTTGGAAGTGTGTTGTGCTCAAAGTGAGTTAGATATTTGGTAGGTAACATCATTATAGTTTCTTTGATAAGAAGTTTACAGACTAGATGGAATTTCCAAAATTTGCCTTTGTACTATCTTCTCAACATGCAGATAGATGAGCGAAGTTTAGTTTGCATTTGGGCAAGATATCAACAATCATTTTGCTTTATGTTTTCTGAGATGTCATCAAAATCTCCACAGAAATCAATGTGATTTGAAACTTCATTTTCCAAATCAAAATTCCAAAGAGCTGGGGGGAATATTTATTTTGCCAGGATCTGATACATTCCTTGACATACTAGAAAATATTGTCCCTGGTAAGACCTGACAGAATCATCTTTCAGCCATAAGGGGCCACTGCATCTGTAATCAAGATCTTCTTTTCTGTCTGCCCACAGGGCACCATCAGCAACTTCTGAAGTCTATCTGTACTCAGTAACAAGGGACAACAGGGGAACTATACAGTAATATGATTCATTTATGTAGAGTGTCCAAGACCAGCTAGCACCTGCTGCTTTCAAGTGACTACTGATGTCTTTTAGGGAGACAAAAAAGCTTTGGATTTAGAGGAATTTGCTTATCTCAGCCCAGATGGGTAAGATTCAATCTCCATAAGTGGTTGGTTTCACATTGCTTTATCCACCATACTCAATCCCAATTCTTTTTCAGTAGATTGTGTAATGTTCTGTTTGATCATTCACCTCCCTGATCCAGTTGTATGTGTCCTTGCATCAGTCATTAGAGCATAGTCATTTACCCTTTTCAGTGAGCTTTAGGTCATGCTGGCATTGGTACCATATTAACATGGTAGCACTATCCTGGTACAATTTTTTTTTTGTGTGTGTGTGTGAGGGTAGAGATGCCAGGGATTGAACCCAGAACCTCATGTATGACAAATGCAGACTATACCACTGAGTCACCCCCTCCCCAGGTCCTACAAGCACTATCTTGACACAAAACACAACAACTGATAAACAGGCAAAGTAAGAGTTGGATGTTTAATGTTCATGATTACAAAACCCTTAATTGCACACTAAAGTCACATAGTTTTCAATGATGCCACAATGGATGATCCATTACCGTGAACCACAAATCACAGTTGCCAACATTAGCAGTGGGATAAAAACTGCTAGTTTTTAGAAATACCAATAATACTACTCTAGTGATAGCAGCTACAGAGGGCAAATAACCTATTCAGTATCCACCTGATGCTAAAACCAATGTTGCTTTCAGCTCCTATTTTTTTTTGCAGCTGCTTTGTGGGTTTTGTATTCCTTCCTCCCATCCAACCCCTCGACCTTCAGCACCCACTGCCAAAAGCCTGTACTTTCTATGTCCCAGCAAATGGTTTCCTGAGAAACAGAATTTTCAGTGTTAAAATCAGAATAGTCCCGGGCAAATGAGGACAGCTGGCCACCCTAGTTATGAATACAGAAAAGCCATTCTAGAAAAGCTTAGAACAGGATGGCCAATGTGTTGGATTGTTCTTTTCCCTGACCATGTTCATTCTAGAGGCCCAGGTAGAGAAGTTTGAAAGAGCAGATAAACATCCTTCTCTATCACTTCCACATCCATTATTAGTTTGAAAACTATATGCAGTCCTCTGGCTTTGTCCTTGCCCTGGAAATGAGGCAGAAACTGAAGGGGCAAATGCTAAGTGAGGACCCCTACATCAGATGTGCTTTCTCATGCCTCCCCATAGTTACTGTCTGCTGCCATGGAACCAAGCAGCACACAGTAGCATCTGTCATGAATACAAAGCATAACTCTCTATTATTTATTCGTTGCATCTTTCATTAGATGCCATTCCATTTGCTAGTTGTTTGGAATATGAGAAAAATTAACAAGAAGGTCTTGGTTCTCAAAAACCTATAGTCAGAGGATGACACAAAATATGAGATAAGAAAGAGGACTAATTTCCTATATATCAATAATAAATTTTCTAAGAAATCATGAGAGCAATCCCATTTGCCATAGTCACACAAAATAAAATAAAATATCCTAGGAATAAACTTAACTAAGGAGGTAAGAGACCGCTACAATGAAAATTACAGAACACTGACGAAAGAAAGTGAAGACATTTATAAGATTAAATGCAATATCCATCAAGATAACAATGATATAGATCACAGAACTAGAAGAAACACTCCTGTAATTCATATGGAAGCAAAAAGACCCCATATAGTTAAAGTAATCTTGAACAAAAAGAGCAAAGCTGTAGGCATCGTGGTTCCTGATTTCAACATATATTACAGAGCTAGAGTAACCAAAACAGAAAGGTACTGTCAAAAATAAATAAATAAATAACAGACCAACAGAATGGAACAGAGATCCCAGAAATAAATCATATTTACAGACAAGTGATTCACAACCAAGTTGACAAAAACATACATTGGAGAAAGGCTAGCCTCTTCAATAAATGGTGTTATGAAACCTGGATATACACATGAGACTAAACTTGACCCTTCTCACCCTGTACAAAAAAATCAACTCAAAATGGATCAAAGGCCTGAATATAAGACCCCAAACTGTGAAACTACTCGAGGAAAACAGGGAAACACTTCATGACAGACCACAATTTTTCTGGATAGAACTCTAAAAGCACAGAAAACAAAAGCAAAATTTGACAAACAGGATTACATCAAGCTGGAAACCTTCAACGCAGTAAAGGAAACAATCAACACAGTGAAGAGATCCTGTGGAATGAGAGAGAATATTTGGCAACTATTCACCGGACAGAGAGTTAATATCCAGAATGTATAAGCAACTCAAACAACAGCAACAAAACAAGTGAAACAATTTAGAAATGGGCAAATCATCTGAATAGACACTTCTCAAAAAAAGCACAAAGGGACAACAAATATATGAAAATGTCCCAATATCATCTGCCATCAGGGAAATGCAAATCAAAACTACAATGAGAAGCCTGACACCAGGACACAGGCCTATAATCCCAGTGGTTCAGGAGGCTGAGGTGGGAGGACCATAAGTTCAAAGCCAGCCTCAGCAAATTAGCGTTGCCCTAAACAACTTGGTGAGACCTTATCTTAAAAAATAAAAAAGATTTAAAAAAATTTTTAAAGGGATGGGGGATATAGTTAAGTAGTAAAGTGCCTCTGGGTTCAATATCGAGTACCCCAAAAAATAAGTTTAAAAAAATTACAATGAGATAACAAGTCACCCAGTTAGAATACTTATTGTCAAGAAAAAAAATAACAAATCTTGGCAAGGATATGGAGAAAAAGAAACTTTCATACATGTTACTGAGACTATAAATTACTACAGCTATTATGGGGAAAAGTATGGAGGTTACTGTAAAACAAAACAAACAAACAAACAAAAACTAAAAATAGCTCTACTGCATGATCCAGCTATCCATGGGTTTATAGCCAAAGAAAATGACTTCTGGGTTTTTATCCAAAGGAAATGAAAATAACAAACCAAAGAGATTCTTACCTACATATATATTTATTATTCATAATAGCTAATATTTAGAATCAATTTAAGTGCCCATCAACTGATGAATGGACAAAGAAAATGTGGTATATATACACAATAGAGTATGACTGAGCCATAAAGAAGAATGAAATCTTGTCATTTGCAGCAAACAGAGGAGAGTATGTTAAATATAAATGTAAAGCCAGATACAGAAAGGCATCTACCACATGTTCTCTCTTATATGTAGAAGCTAATAAAAGTTGTCCTGAAAGTAGTATAATGTACTGGAGTTTGTGGAGGATTTGGGAGAGAAGGGTGGAAAAAATATAGGTTGGACTTGATCAGTACACACTGTGAGCATGTATGAAAATATCACACTGAACTCCATTCATGTGTACAATTAATACATGTTAATTTAAAAAATAAAGTCCCTAATAAAAGGCCTGGGACATCATGAGTACCAACAATGATGCTACTATTCCACACCAATAAGCAAAACATGAGAGAGGGAGGGGTGGGGAGAGACATGGAGGGAGGGAGGGCAGGGGTCGGGGATAAGAACACAGATAGGAAGCAAAGGTAAGAAGGACAGTAAACTTAGACTGGAGACCTGGGGAAAGCTTCCCTAGGAGAGGACATGGAGGAAGTAAGAATTCCTGAAATAGGAAACTATGAATTGAGAATAAGAGTTCCTGCACTTCATAGTCCTTGAAGTTCATTTCAAGGGTAACAGTTTGAGGGCTGCTCTTCTGAAAACAGCACATTGGCATTTCCCATGAGCAGCAAGAACTCATGAGAGGGTAGAATGTGACTGCAGATGGCTAACTTTCCCCCCCACCACCCTGGAGCACTGGGCCTCCAAGAACAGGAAAGGCCAGGATTCAAGCTGAGCTTCAGTGTCCTTAAGCAATCTGGACCTGGCCGCCGCAGTTTAGTCTGCCTCATCCATGGTTAACACAAAAAGCTTACCAAGCAGAAACATAGGGAGAACGTAATTCAGCCAAAATATTTAACCCACTGAAAATAATTTATACTTGTTCATATTTACAAACAACCTGTTCATTAAAAAACACTTAACTACTCATTAAAAGAAGACCCACCCTTCAGGACCTATACTTTGCAAGACTTAGTTACCATTTAATTGGAGTTACAGTATAAGCAAAACATATAAAGATTGCATTTCTTTATATGCTGCAATTTTACTTTTTGACTAATTCCAACGTTCTCTGTCCTTAATCACTCTGACTTAGTTATGTTTTGTCGGGTTCAGGCTACAAAGTCCTGACTTTGTGTCTCAACCTGCCAACCAGAAGGAGCAGATTAATAAATTCTCAAGATTTAAAAAGGTCCAGACTATAGTCCATCCTTTTCCTTATTAATTTAAGTGGTAGCAAACTACTGGGAAAATAATATTTTAACTTCAAAAATGATACTAATTTTTTCTTGACCATAACTTGGATGGACTGAGAATCAATTAGAATTTGTGGCTTCTGTCTTCTAATAATATTATAATACAATTGTGTATTTATTACACAGATGTTACAACTATATACTAAAGTTGCTGTGTCACCATCACTTGGGGCTTCTAAAGCAAGAATCTCAACTAAGAATTATCTTAAGTAGGGATATATCTAGAAATGGTGGGGCAGAGTGGAACTTTCTGATCTTCAGGTAAACTTTGACTAGGAGACCCAAGTTAGGGTATTTCAATTTGAGAGAGGAAAAAAAAATAAAGCTAGTTACAGCTTCCAGATAGAATTGTAAAAGGAAGGTTAATGCATGATCAGAAATGCAAAAATCTCTGAAAGCCAGAAGAGCTAATTTGCTTTTCTCTTCATACCTGATGCCCATGGCAATAGGAATAAGTTTTGTTAAGTTACCTATTTCTTATCCATATAAGAGAAAAAAGTTTCACTTTTGAAATGCTGAATTAATCTTACAGATAAGCCTAGTTTGCATAATGTTTAGTTTGGCGTTTGCCAGCTACAAGCTACCTATATGTGGACAAACTACCCAATTCTCTGAACTTTATTAATAAAAATGAGATAATCATTATTTTTTATGCATAGTGCTGTGATGCTTAAATAGATTCATGGATAAAAAGTATAGATAAGCATTCAAAAACATAAGTAAAATTTGCTCATATTTTACTAAACTATTCTTTGCTTCCTATTTTGGCATCCAGTACTTTTTATTAATGTTATTATCTTTGAGAGGAGTTAAGCAACCATTCCCAAAATGACATGAGCTATTTTCTAGACCAAATTCAATTACTGAGCAGCTGATATATGCTACATGCTGGGAACCCAGAGCAGACAAAAAGTTCCTTCCCTGCTCCCCAGCTCCCATTGCAGTAGGAAAAGAGACTAAATGAAATAAATAAGAAAACATGTGAAATGTTAGATGGTAGAAAGTTCTAGAGATAAAAATATAGTGAAAGAAAGGGCTAGGGAATCAGTGGGAAATGCAAAGCAGTTCATCGGAAAGTGTCATTGAGAAGACATCTGGGTACAGGGTTAAAGGAGAAAACCATGCAGACACCTAGGAAAAGATGGCTTGGAAGGGGGTCATCAGCTAGTAGGCTTCTCAGGTGGGAGCAGTGTTAGACATCCACATATTCCTGTTGAGTGGCTAGTGGGTAGATGAATGCCAGCCCCTTCCTTCTTTAAGCAAGAGTCCCAAGTTGGACAATCAATGGATGAGTTGATAATCATCAAATGAAGAAGCTGTTTGAAGCCAGGAGATGGGACACACCCACAGCATGGTGAGTGTAGATACCAAGAAGAGATCTAAGACCAAGCTTTGGGGCATGCCAATGGTAAGAGGTCCAGAAGAACCAGCAAAAGTGGCTAAGAATGAGTAGCCATGTATTTTGGAAGCCAAGTGTAGAAAATATTTGAAGAAGAAGAAACTGATTAACCATGACCTGTGTCAAATGTCATTGCTAGTTTCAGAAGATGAAAACAGAAAACTAGACCAAAGCAGACACTGCAAAATCCTCAAAAAGGTGATGGTAAACCAGTTTTTAATGATTTAATAAGGTCTTACAATTAAATGAGAGCTTACACATGTATTTATCTCCATTACTAACTCTCACGAAAATGACACTAAAGATAACAGTCTAAATGCATAAAGACAAAGAGACAATATTAGGCCATGATTCTTCCTTCCCCTCTAAACTCTCAACAGATCAGAATTGATCCTGGGGTCAATTCAAAGATGGATTTTTCAGCTAAGTTTAATTGGTTATCCCAGGAAATCCAGAGAAATCGAAGCCCCAGCAATACTAAAGGAAATATAAGAAACCTCCCAGAACAACAGCAGATTCATAAGGAGATTATAATCTAGGTGAAGTAACAAGAATAAACACAAAAAAGGTTAAGTAAATTTAAATGTCAAACTTCAACATAAAAGATATTAATGACCTAAGATGTTGTCCTTATGGTAAGGAGGCAGAGGACTCAATTCCTGCCCAATTCCTGCCTGCAGCCAGGGGGGACATCAACATTCACATGAACATCAAAGAGCTTCTCAATTTTGACAATCCTGTGTCCACTCTCTCTCGACAACACAGGCCCAGAGGCACACAAAGAGTTTTTCCATTACCTCAGTCTACCTCTCTCTGAAGTCACTGCACCCAAATATCCCAATCTCCGAGTACATTTAGAAGGTTTTCAGTCAATAATAATTCTATTTGCTGATTCGATACCAGAGCAGAGAAGGTAAAAGTGAATAAAAGAGGGAAATCTGAAGTAGAGAGAGTATCTTTTATAGATCAGTTCATTTACTCATTCCAGCATGTTAAAGAGGCAAAGGTAAACTGGAGTCATGGGGGCTGAAAGAGCCAGGGTCAATATGTCAGACTTATGGAAAAAAGTGCTGGGGTCAAAGAAGAGAAAACTGTCTGAAAACATATAATTGCCTACTTAAAAAATAGTGTTTTGGGGCTGGGGATGTGGCTCAAGCGGTAACGCGCTTGCCTGGCATGCACGGGGTGCAGGGTTCGATCCTCAGCACCACATACAAAAAAAGATGTTGGGTCCACCAAAAACTGAAAAATAAATATCAAAAAACTCTCTCTCTCTCTCTCTCTCTCTCTCTCTCTCTCTCTCTCTTAAAAAAAGTGTTCTGAAGATATTAATAAATATCTAATGAGCATTTACTTCAAAATAACATACAATGAAATGCTAAGTGCAATCATTTATCTATTGCTATAAAACAAAACTTGGTAATTTAGCCAGGTGCGGTGGCATGCCTGTAATCCCAGCAGCTTGGGAGGCTGAGAGAAGATTGTGAGTTCAAAGCCAGCCTCACAAAAAAGTGAGGTGCTAAGCAACTCAGTGAGACCCTGTCTCTAAATAAAATACATAATAGGGCAGGGGATGTGGCTCAGTGGTCGAAAGCCCCTGAGTTCAATCCTTGGCACCCCTCTTCCCAAAAAACTTGATGATTTAAAACAACAAAATTTCACATAATTTCTAAAGGTCAGCACTATGGTTTGAGTCTGATTCATATGTTGATGGTATTTGGAAATGAGGTCTTTGGGAAGCAAGTGGGGTTAGATGAGGTCATGAGGGTGTGGCATCCACGGGATTAATGGCTTTTTATGAAAAAGAGGAGACCTGAGCTAGCACACTTACTCTCTGCCCTGTGATGCCTTCCACCATGTTACAATGTAGCAAGAAGGCTGTCCCCAGATACCAGCATCTCAGTCTTGGATTTCTCTACCTCCAGAACTGTGAGAGATGAATTTCTTTCCTTTACAAATTATTTATTCTGTAGTATTCTGTTATAACAACATAAAGTGGACTCAGACAGTCAGGTATCCAGGAATAACTTAGTAGAGGGGTTCTGGCTCAGGGGCTCTCGTGAAGTTGCAGTCAAGACATGCACAGGACTGCCTCATCTGAAGGCTTGATTGTGCTGGAGGATCTGCTTTCAAGATGGCCCTAGCACATGGTTGTTGGCCGACGGCCTCAGTTTCCTGCCACACAGATCATGCCACAGGACTGCCTGAATGCCCTCAGGATCCCCCTGCCCTGCCCAGCAACCGACTCAAGAGAAAACAAGGAGGAAACCACAATGCAAGGATGACCCAATCTACAAAGGACATCATCACATCTACCTAACTCTGTTTACTAGAAGTGAGTCAATGAGTCCAGTCCACATTCAAGGGGTGGGGAATTAAGCTCCACTTCCTGAAAGGAGGAGCATCAAAGATTTTGTAAATAAATAAATAAATAAATTTTAAATACCTTTATTATTATTTATTTATTATTATGTGGTGCTGAGGATCGACCCCAGTGCCTCACATATGCTAGGTGAGTGCTCTACCACTGAGCCACAACCCCAGCCCTGTAAATATACTTTTAAACTAGTACACTATCTGGTTTTATAAAGAGCAGTATAGAAATATTACTAAAACAATTACATTTAGAAGTCTTTTACTGATAGCATAAGTCATCAAGTTTATTATATATTCTATTTACTGTTATGTGAAAAATAATGTTTTACAAAAATAGAACACCAAAAGTTTTCCACATATAGGAAAAAGTATACTGTTGCTATAATAGCATTGACATTGCCTATACTAGAAAGTTGTTTTTAAATTTATTTTTACTTTACTTCTTGTTACTGCTATAAAATGTATCAAACAGTATAAAAATTAATAATAACTAGAATTAGAGTTCTTTACATTTTAAATTATGTTTAACATAATGGGGAGGGGGTTCCAGGGACTGAACTCAGGGGTGCTGAAATACTGAGTCACATTTCCAGTCCTTTTTTATATTTTATTTAGAGACAGGGTCT